>NC_091307.1:33387692-33470192 GCF_038502225.1 Cherax quadricarinatus
CTCCACCACCATCCAGGTTCTCTCTCTCCCTCCTCCACCACCATCCAGGTTCTCTCTCTCCCTCCTCCACCACCATCCAGGTTCTCTCTCTCCCTCCTCCACCACCATCCAGGTTCTCTCTCTCCCTCCTCCACCACCATCCAGGTTCTCTCTCTCCCTCCTCCACCACCATCCAGGTTCTCTCTCTCCCTCCTCCACCACCATCCAGGTTCTCTCTCTCCCTCCTCCACCACCATCCAGGTTCTCTCTCTCCCTCCTCCACCACCATCCAGGTTCTCTCTCTCCCTCCTCCACCACCATCCAGGTTCTCTCTCTCCCTCCTCCACCACCATCCAGGTTCTCTCTCTCCCTCCTCCACCACCATCCAGGTTCTCTCTCTCCCTCCTCCACCACCATCCAGGTTCTCTCTCTCCCTCCTCCACCACCATCCAGGTTCTCTCTCTCCCTCCTCCACCACCATCCAGGTTCTCTCTCTCCCTCCTCCACCACCATCCAGGTTCTCTCTCTCCCTCCTCCACCACCATCCAGGTTCTCTCTCTCCCTCCTCCACCACCATCCAGGTTCTCTCTCTCCCTCCTCCACCACCATCCAGGTTCTCTCTCTCCCTCCTCCACCACCATCCAGGTTCTCTCTCTCCCTCCTCCACCACCATCCAGGTTCTCTCTCTCCCTCCTCCACCACCATCCAGGTTCTTTCTCTCCCTCCTCCACCATCATCCAGGTTCTCTCTCTCCCTCCTCCACCATCATCCAGGTTCTCTCTCTCCCTCCTCCACCATCATCCAGGTTCTCTCTCTCCCTCCTCCACCATCATCCAGGTTCTCTCTCTCCCTCCTCCACCATCATCCAGGTTCTCTCTCTCCCTCCTCCACCATCATCCAGGTTCTCTCTCTCCCTCCTCCACCATCATCCAGGTTCTCTCTCTCCCTCCTCCACCATCATCCAGGTTCTCTCTCTCCCTCCTCCACCATCATCCAGGTTCTCTCTCTCCCTCCTCCACCATCATCCAGGTTCTCTCTCTCCCTCCTCCACCATCATCCAGGTTCTCTCTCTCCCTCCTCCACCATCATCCAGGTTCTCTCTCTCTCCCTCCTCCACCATCATCCAGGTTCTCTCTCTCTCCCTCCTCCACCATCATCCAGGTTCTCTCTCTCCCTCCTCCACCATCATCCAGGTTCTCTCTCTCCCTCCTCCACCATCATCCAGGTTCTCTCTCTCCCTCCTCCACCATCATCCAGGTTCTCTCTCTCCCTCCTCCACCATCATCCAGGTTCTCTCTCTCCCTCCTCCACCATCATCCAGGTTCTCTCTCTCCCTCCTCCACCATCATCCAGGTTCTCTCTCTCCTCCATCATCATCCAGTTTTCTGTCTCCTGTTGTTTGAGTGGTTTAGCCTCACTAACAACCCAGCACTCCTTCACATTTTTTCCCTTAAATGGGAAAAATTCTCGTTACTTATCAATATTTGCTCCTGGGGACTGTGACAGTAACCATTGTCAGTAACACTACTTGAGCTCTCACTAGTTGCAGTGTTGAGGTAGTTTGCACCAATCGGAGGGGACTGGACCACTTGGTGGCACATTGGGTGATTCATCCAGTGGTTGTGTGTTGCATAAGTTTTATCTGATGTACCACGAGTGGTGAATGATGAAGTACAACTCAATGCATTTTGGCCGGTTTGTTCTCTACCATTACTAGTAACATGCTACTATCACCTCTGGAGCTCCCTGTCTGAAGAACCGGTTTTTCTCAGCCTTTCTTTAACTCTCGGCTCGCTACATGCTGGGGTTGTGACCTAGGTAGTGTAAGCGGCGGTTCTCGATAAATTATGTTGGTGTGGAATGTGGGGAGTAATGGAAGGGCAGAGAAGTTTTTATTAATCAATCTTTGCTACCCCATTATTTCCTGTACTTTTGCTCTGCTTTTTCTTTCTCGCAGATATTCTTGAACATTTATGTCAGTCAAGATGACCGTAACTTCTCCTAGTTCCTCAGTGGAAATGGCTCCTGATACCTATTCCCCTCCCTCCTGTCCCCCAACCTTGTACAGACATTCTGGAAGGCGACTCCTTAGACATTCAAGTGGTGGGCTTTGTTTCTGTAACATATGAATTCTAATGTTATTTCTCTCCGTAGGGTTGAGCAGTTTTTTCTTTCCAGAATGGCATTTTATTTTTGGTTATGGATATATTACCTGTGTGAACAAGGCATTTGCTGTTTTTTTTTTATTAGACTCGGTAGCCTGGTCTTTACCTAGGTGCATCGGATGACACTTCTCCCTGCTGCTGCCAGGCTGCTGAACGTAAATTCCAAGAGAGCCAAATGCCACGAATGTTGTCATCTGGCTCTGGCCAGGTAACAAGCAACAGTTAGGTACAATCTTGGGAAATAATGCGGCCTAACATCCGCCAAATTTTTAAGATCACTGGCCCTAGGCTAGTTCCTGCCCTCATGCATCATGGTGACAGTGAAGAATGTGCTTGCCATTGATTATTTAAGCAAGTGTCATGGCATCATTTCCGATGGATTGCTCGATCATGAATACAGAGGGCATTAGGCTTCTCAATCCTGGAGTAATCGAGGTTTGTAGGAATAACGGAAAAGTGAATAGTCGTTTGGTGAATACTTAATTCACTGGTCTTCATGTTCGACCAACTGGACCTTTAAGACATGCGTCTCCTCAGTGCAATGCTTAGAGCCAGAAGGTCTATCACTAGAGGCCTAAGTGTAAGGAACCCAGTACGCTTGTGCTGCACATAGCGATCAGTTACACTGTCTACCCCTATACAGAAGTTTTCCTCACAACTGTGAGGACTCCCACAAAGTTAACTACAAAAAACTGAATGGTACACATGAGTGTGTGCTGTGTGGAGAGGATGGGTTTCATAAAGGCCAGTAGAAGAACAGTCATTGCTTCTAGCCGCAGGATTCCTGCTGCTGTGGGTCTTAGTCGATGGGAAAGCCCTTCTCTCAGACTCGTCATACTCAGGCTTCGGACACCATTCCACTGGCAACACCACCTTTCCAGGCGACTATCGGGCCAGTATACCTACCTCTGTTATCATATCTGGGTTGCCGCAAGGTTGGTGGGGAAGGGCTCTTAACTGGGCCTTGTAGGAGTGCATCGGCCGTTGAGAGGACGTCCTGATGGAAGCACAGCATAAGAAGCAACGGTTTTCTTCTAGTCACAAATCTTCTGCGATTGTGAAGGAGTTTCCACTGCCATTTCTGGGGAAAACTAGCTTTTTTTGGATGCCTGGTCGGGGAAACCATCGTCAGTTGCCCTCGATAACAGATGGTTCACGGTCGGTGGTCTGTCCCTCTGAGGCTCTGTTGGGTACTAGTCAAGGATACTTGTGTGCCCTCTGGCTAGGGAAAGAATCTGAAAAATGCTAAAGATTCAAAGCGCACGCAGAAGCACCGGTCCACTGTTTCTAGTTGAGGTAGTATGTTGGATGATGTGCTTTTCAAGGAGTCTGGGTCGTTCTCGTGCTCTGGTAATAGGAATAGTTAAACAGTCCTCGAAGACATCCGGAAAGTAACGGAGTTATATCTAGCAAGGACGGCTCTACCTTTTAAGGATAAAGTAGGATGCTCCTCAGAGCTCCTCAGTGGCTCCAAGGGTCTGCTTCCCTGACTTCTAAAGTTAAATAACCTCTTTCTCTGAAAATGAGAGGACTACTTCCCAGAGGATCTGCCCATTTCCAACCGTTTTGAGTCTTTGGATGAATCTGCCAATTTGCAGGTTTTCTCTGTGACCCAGTGCTAGACTGCGAAAATCTGTCGAACTGTTGGTCGCATTCCTTCTGTGAACTTTATCTACACATCTGGCTCGTTGTATTATCTTATGAAATATAATATTCTCTTTCCGGACTATAGCCAATCAGTTCTGCATTTGCAGAAAATTGAACTCTGAGTACCTTGTTGACTCATCATGCTTCTGCCCACCCTTCTGGTGCAGTTGCCAAGGGGATATGGGTATCTTGTTGCATACTGCTGTCGGTTACATTCAGGTTCGTCTGCGATCCTCCTTGCGTTTTGTGTTGATAAAAGTGAAGTTGCAGTGAGACCAGGTGTTGTGCTATTTATACCTCCCTCCAAACTGGGTTAAAGACTGCTCCGTCTTGCTTACCTCAACTGTGAGCTACACTGCCCATTCCAATCCCAAGTGATTTTAATGCACACCATGTGTGGGATATTGGTTACTCTGTTCTGGACAGAAGTGTTCGTTTGGAGACCAGTCATAATCCTTATGAGAATCTCTGGCAGAGATCTCTTAGTTCCAGTCCTGTGTATCTGGCCTTAAGATATTATTTTCCTCCGAAGTTACATGGTAATTACCATCCCTCTCCTAGTGTTATGAGATGCTTCCATTCAGTTTGCCCTCCTTGGTGGATGCTGGAGACATAAGACTGGTGACTCTGACACTTGAACAGAGATGTCTTGTTTGTTAGCGTTGTCACAAGGGTACTTGGGGCTAGAATACCTGAATCAAGTGGCTCAGGGATCCATTTGTCAGTCCTTTGGTGGAAGGAAGACTGCGAAGCAATGTCGCATTTCGTTTATGGCCTATCATCGCCTCAGGTAAATCTGTTCACTGGTTAACAAGCTTACATACCAACAGGTGTTGACCATTAAGTGGAAGGCATTCAGAAACACTCGGCATATTTCCTAGGTCCGTTATGTAGATAAGGTTAACTTCAACATTCCTGAACGGATATGGAATAACATCAGAAAAATGTTGGAAGTGCTCCTTGTGCCCATTGCCCAGCCATCACCATCGTGGGCAAGGGGGAGACGAGCCATATGTGTTAGTACTTTCGCTGAGGGCTTCTCTGTTCCGAGTTCTAGGACTTAATGAGACAGTCTCTTTATCCAAAGTGCAGAACACCGGGGAGCTTTGTGATCTGCTGGCAGGATACGGGGGAAAATAGCATCTACCTTGTCGGCATCGCCCATCACAGCTCTAGGAGAGAATGAGGTTCATTGTATGTTGCGGCACTTCACTGCCTTCCTCCCCTCCGTTAATATTTTTATTGGATATGTTTTCTTGAGCACATAGGATGCTCCTCAATAGTTTGTAGCAGTATATAGATTCAACTATCAAAAAGCCAGGCTGGGACACTAAGGAAATTGCGAGCTCCTGCCTGATCGTCCTCGCGAGCTGCAACTGCAAGTTGTTGGAGAGGATACTGAATGTTTGTCTTGTCTGGTACTTAAAGACGAGGGTTGCATCTCTTCGGTACAGTTTGGCTTTTGCAAGTTCCGTTCGAGAACTCGCCCATAGGTTTGGCTGGATGGTGGCCAAGAGGGTTTCGCCAGACTCCTTCAAATCTCGAGCTTTTCTCGACCTAGAGACAGCGGGGCCGTCTATTCCGGCTTTTTTAAGTTTTTGTAAATCAGATCGTTCAAATTGAGGGCAGCATCGTGTTACCTGCGGGAGTCATCCCTGCGAAAGGATGGGAGGGGGGGGGGAAGGATCATGGAAGGGCAGTATTTTGAGCATCACTTGTTTCATTAGTCATGGACGGTGTGGCAATGTTATCCCTGATGATTTAAAGGCCTTCGTATGTGAACAATCTTGCAGTATACCGCACAGCAACAGCTACTGCGATTAAATGTTACCGACGCCAGGTGGCGGTGGATAACATCAGAGTGAGCAAACTGTCAGTGGTACTGGTTTTCCATTGCAAAGGCGGTGGCTGTATATTTTATTCAAATGAGCAACGTACTCTGAAAATACCACGAGTAATATTACTAATTTTACCCGGACCTGGTTTCGATAGCCTGTTTACCCTGTGTGACTCCATGGTGTGGTTCTTTCTTATGAGGTGGAGATGACATTTCTGGGGGTAATCTTTTGATCATTTCCTAATGTGGGCATCTCGTATAAGCTAGAAATGGCTTATCTCCAGGTGCTAGAAATTCTAAAATTGCTCTCCCCTCTAACTGTGGGGGCAGATCTTTGGACACTACTGACTGAATGCAGCCTTGTACTGGAGTTTAGTTTAGTTTTTCCACGCAACACTTACTGATCCCTTTCCGTCACATAGGGTTCTGGCTTTGCACGGGTGCATTCTGTATTTTCTCTATCGAGAGCCTCTAGGTTGAGTCTGGTGAGCTTGCCTTGGATCATTCTGTGAGGTTATTGGAATGCGTTACTTGGTCTGATTCAGCGTATAGCTAGCAACCCGGCTTGAGCCTCAACTTTCACTGTGTAAAAAGGCGGGGAGACTTTGCTCTTCCTTTGCTGTGTTCGGATGCAGGCGCCATTACTGCATTATCTAGTCAGTGGCTTCTCTCCCTGCCCTTCTCGGACAATATTACCTCCTTTAAACTTTTCCTCTAAGTCTGACCAGCTTTTAAGAGAGCTTTATGATAGGTAAGACACAGGCAACTTTATTCCGAAACGTTTCGCCTACACAATAGGCTTCTTCAGTCGAATACAGAAAGTGAGAATTGTTAGATCTGAGAGGGACGTGACCTTTCAGAGGCTACATTCTCACTACTATTATTCTGCACCTCTCCTTCCGACAGTATTTGTCTCCGCACTGTCGCTTGATCTTCAGATAGTTCCTGACTATGGAACTGAACTTCTCCAGGCTGAGGGACTGACAATCTCAAATCTACGACTTCAAGGGTGATGGACTGATTACATCGTCTTCACATCTCTACTGTTCCTGCCTACTTTCTGTATTCGACTGAAGAAGTGTACTGTGTAGGCGAAACGTTTCAGAATAAAGTTGCCTAAATGTTGCCTATGTGTCTTACCTACCAACCTGCCGGTATTGTATACCATTTTGATGTTCAAGAGAGCTTTATGCAAGCCTAGTGTACATAACATGCAAATTTTGACGAATGATCTTGAGGGCACATAGATATTATAGATAAACTTCAAGTTGATTTAGGATAACCAAATTAAGTCAAACAATGTGACTTAATTCTGATCATAAGAAAAGTTCCCCAATTCACAGAAATCAATGTAATAAATGAAATTATCCGATAACTTCCTAACATCAAGAAATTATTTCCCTTGAGGAAAACACATCAGCACAAGTTTCAAGTTGACCAGAAGATGCATTTTCCAGTCATTTCATAATCTAACAAAATTTGTACCTACACAGCCTAAACCCATGAAACAATATTTTATTCAATGTATAAGCAATTAAAAATTGATGCCATTCACAATTACGTTTTAACCTGAGGAAAGCGAGAAACCCATAGGGGTCAAATAGCTCCTTTGGAATGGAGGGCACCCAAATTCTACTCAAGCAACGGAATAAAGTGAAAATGTAATGGGTTAAAATATTAACTATTTCCAGATTAAAAGTGGCAAAATGGCATCAATACACTCCATTGAAAACATCAAACTTTTTCTTAAACTGATAGAGATGAAATTTTCCAGCCAATCAGAGGAGCCTGTCTCCACAAGTTAAGTGGGAATAATGTGCAGTGCTACACACGACCTCTGTAGCACTGCACACAGGACACTCACGCACACAAGTCTTTCCGGAGATACATTACACAAACGTTGAAATTTTTCGCAAAACAAATGAGATGTTCAGAATGTTCGGAATGTTTGAGAAAATTGGAAATTCTTTACTCGTTAAACTTTTATACTCCATAAACCCGGAAATAATTTTTTTTTTCAGTTTGTTTTTTTCATTTACACACACTGTATGACCCTAGTGGGTTTAGCGCTTGGTTTTAATTATAATATTTTTTTCATTTACATTATATTTAAAATTCTTTACAGTCCTGTAAATTACTATTTACATTATTATTTTTGTAATAAAAGAAAGAATAAATAGCAAGTTAACATCCACACAGCTCAAAATTAATACAAAAATACTTCTTAAAATACACCTTCACTTTGGGTTTGACGCCGATCAGAGGAAGCATTCACTATGTACTACATGGGAAACGCTTTGCTTAATAAAATTGCAATTTGTACAGCTCAGCGTCAGCGACAAGCTGTGTTTTAATACAGTTTACAAATGTTAAAAAGTTTGATGCCGATCAGAAAAGGCATTTTTCATTAATTTAGCTGATTCTAAATATTCTACCAACTTTGGACAATCTTATGGTCAGAATATTTATTTTGTAATGCATCGTTAAGGTTATTTTGAAACCAATCGGAAGAATCATGCATTAGTTATTGAATAAAAATAAACAACAATAATCATTTAATTGGCAAATTGGCATTTATGCCACTCAATGACAGCGTGAGTCTTGTATTACTGTCAGGAAAACCACACCAGTGGTAAATTTTATAGGTGACCAGAGGAGTTATGCTTCTGTTATGGCACTACATTACTCAGTTTTCCTGCGCGAAAGCAAAATTTATTAGGTAATATCCTGGTCCTAAGATTAATTAAGCTGTTTAAAAGTAGTGAAATTCATTCAACGAGAATTAACAGTAATAATAAAAAAAACATTTTACACAAAAAATCGTCAAAGGTCACTTGTACCACATGTGAATTTCACTCTCCTCCGTCGTAGTATTTTGTGAGTTTGAGGGTTTTGGAAGTTATTAGTTATTCCAGGATGCGGGAAATGGGTTCAATAACTTGTAGCACGTGAGTATGCCAGTTGTTCCAGAAATTTGGTCCTCGTTACCGTACACAAGTGCTAAAAGTTTGAAACTGATTGGATGAGGCGTTCTCGATTTATAAGCAAAATAAAATCGAAAAATAGGGAGAAAAAATCGGGCAACCTCATAAAGGTACCCTTTCTGGGATACCTAAATAATGTTCATGTGCTTTGAAAATACAATATTTTTGTTTTTAGTGGCAGGATCTTTAAGTGTTGTGTCCCAGTGATATTCCTGACTAATTTCAAGAATATAAACTTTTACTGACTGATCAAGTGTGAGGGTGATATTGGGTTTAATGTGATCACCGGTGAGAACTGACGGTGCATAGTTCCCAGGAGTTCTGTGCTCATAGTCCTCGTGGCTCCTGTCGTCATAGCTGGTTTAGTGGGATCTTAGTTGAATGTTAATATACTTTGTTTGCCTGACCCGCGATGCTTCTGTTCACCTACTGTGATTGAAAAGACCCAAGGATAGTTGACTTGTCTTATTGCTTGCACAAGAATGTGGAGTAATACTGGTGCCCGGGCCATGTTTCGTCTTCGGATATGAATGAGCAGATGCCAAGTCAGAGGCTTTGATTCTGGAGATATATTATGGGAAAGTGGACCTTCCTTGGAACCTATACATGAGAAACAAGTTATAAGGAGTTCGGCAGGATGAGGATGTTTGACCCATAGCAGTAAGTCACTTCGAGACTTCTGTCTTTTGAGGACTGGGAACCTGCATCTCGCCCCAACCAACTGTTATCAGTTACTCCTGCCTCAGTGTGCATCGTGTAGTGTGCGACTGATCCTGGAACATATTTTAACTTTGCCAACGGCTTAGGCCTTTCAGCTTTCTTCATATATTTTTTTATAATTACCAGAGTGACCGTAGTGACAAATTTTTAAGAGACTTGACATTAATGATTTAAAGGGAATTTTAAAATTATGCTGGATATTTTAATCTAGTATGATGGTACCCATATGGATTGTGTGTTTTATTAACACAACTCGTTTCTATTGCATTTTAATTTGTGTGTGTGTGTGTGTGTGTGTGTGTGTGTGTGTGTGTGTGTGTGTGTGTGTGTGTGTGTGTCACCTATTTGTACTCACCTAATTGTGGTTGCAGGGGTCGATTCATAGCTCCTGGCCCCGCCTCTTCACTGATTGCTACTAGGACACCTCTCTTCCTGCTCCATGAGCTTTATCATACCTTGTCTTAAAACTATGTATGGTTTCTGCCTCCGCTACGTCACTTTCTAGGCTATTCCACTTCCAAACAACTCTGAAGAAATGCTTCCTAACATCCCTTTGACTCGTAGAAGTCTTCAACTTCCAGTTGTGACCTCTTGTTTCTGTGTCCCTTCTCTAGAACATCCTGTCTTTATCTACCTTGTCAATTCTTCGCAGTATTTTATATGTCGTTATCATGTCTCCCCTGACCCTCCTGTCCTACAGTGTCGTCAGGCCGATTTCCCTTAGCCTTTCTTCGTAGTGCAAACTTTTGCACTTTCTCTAACTTCTTGACGTGGTTGACCCAGTGTGGATTCCAAGCTGGTGCTGCATACTTCAGTATGGGCCTGACGTATGATGTACAGTCTTGAACGATTCCTTACTGAAGTATCGGAATACTATTCATAGGCTTGCCAGGCGCCCGTATGCTGCAGCAGTTATTTGATTGATGTGCGCCTCAGGGTGTGTGCTCGGTATTATACTCAACCCAAGATCTTTTTCCTTGAGCGAGTTTTGCAGTCTTTGGCCATTTAAACTATACTCTCTCTGTGGTCTTCTTTTCCCTTCCCCGATCTTCATGACTTTGCATTTGGCAGGGTTAAATTCAAGGAGCCAATTGCTGGACCACGTTTGCAGCCTGTCCAGGTCTCTTTAGTCCTGCCTGATCCTCGACCGATTTAAATCTCCTCATTAACTTAACGTCATGTGCAAACAGACACTCTTCTGAGTTTATCCCTTGCGTTGTGTCATTCACATATACCAAAAACAACACAGGTCCTAGGACTGACCCCTGTGGAACCTCGCTCGTCACAGACTCCCATTCTGACACCTCGTCACGTACCATGACTCGTTGTTGCCTCCCTGTCAGATATTATCTGATCCATTGGAGTGCCTTTCCTGTTATGCATGCCTGATCCTCCAGGTTTAGCATTAACCTCTTGTGAGGGACTGTGTCGAAGGTCTTCTTGCAATCCAAGAAAATGCAGTTTATCGACCCCTCGCGTGTCATCTGTTATCTTGTCATAAAACTCCAGTAGGTTTGTGGCACAGGATTTTCCTTCCCTGAAACCGTGCTGGTTGTCGTTTATAAGCTTGTATCTTTCTAGTTGCTCCACCACTCTCCTGATGATGATCTCCATGACTTTTCATACTGTACATGTCAATGACACTTTTCTGTAATTTAATTCCTCGTATCTGTTTCCTGTCTTAAAAATTGGGACTACATTTGCCATCTTCCATACCTCAGGCAGTTGCCCAGTTCCAATGGATGTGTTGAAGATTTTTGTTAGTGGCACGCACAGCATCTCTGTCCCTCTCTAAGAACCCACGGAGAGATGCCTGGTCCCACCGCCTTTGAGGTATGGAGTTCACATAACTTCATCTCTTCGGTTGTGTATATTTCATCCAGCACTTGTTGGTGTACCTCCCTATTCAGAATTCCTGGAGTCCTTCCTGTCTCCACTGTAAATACTTCTTTAAATCTCTTGTTGAGCTCCTCACATACCTCTTGGTCGTTTCTTGTAAACTCCCCATCTTCCTTTCTTAAACTGATTACCTGGTCCTTACTGGTTTCCTCCTGATGTGGCTATACAACAGCTTTGGGTCTGACTTGACTTTTGATGCTATTTCATTTTCGTATTGTTGCTGAGCCTCCCTTCTTATCTGCGCATATTCGTTTCTGGCTCTTCGGCTAATCTCTCTTTTCTTGGGTCCTTTGTCTTCTGTACTTTTTTCCATTCTCTATTGTACTTAGTTTTTGCCTTTCTACACTTTTGGGTGAACCAAGGACTCTTTCTGGTCTTCCCATTATTCTGCTTCTCTTGGGAGCAAACATTTCCTCTGCCTCCTTGTATTTTGTCATCACATAATTCATCATTTCTTTTATTGGTTTACCTGCCAATTCTCTCTCCCACTGAAAGTCTTCCAGGAAGTTCCTCATGCCTGTGTAGTCCCCTCTTTTGTAGTTTGGGTTTTCCCGCCCTATTCCTGCTACTCTCTCCACTTGTAGCTCAACTATGTAATCAAAGTATGGAGCCACATGATCGCTAGCTCCAAGGGGCGGTTCGTACGTGATATCCTCGAAGTCCAAACTACTCGAGGTGAATACTAGGTCCAGTCTTGCTGGATGATCGTCACCCCTCTCTCTGGTAGTGTCTGTAACATGTTGACACATGAGGTTTTCCAGTACCACATCCATCATCTTGGGTCTCCATGTTTTGGGACCCCCATGAGGCTTCAGGTGATTGAAATCACCCATAACTAGTAACTTTGCTCTCCCCATGAGAGCTTTTCTGGCCACCTCGGCTAGTGTGTCCACCATTGTTCTGTTGCTCTCGTCGTTTTATTCTCTGGACCTCCTCCAGTTCTGTGGTGGTTTGTGCATTACTGCCATTACCACCTTATGGCCCTCATGCTGGATTGTTCCTACTATGTAGTCCCTTTTGCCCATTCCATCCCTTCCATTTCCTCAAATCCCCACTGGTTTTTAATGGGCAGTCCAACTTCTCCCTTTCTAACTTTCCTGAGGATATGATATCGGGTGGAAAGACTGCATCTCTTATCATCCTGGCGAGTTTCATTTCTTTGAGTGCTATTATGCCTCCTTGATTCTTTCATGCCACTCCTCACACTTTGTTATTCCATTGGCATTTGTATACCAAACCTTCAACTTCTTTTCTAAAACTGTGGTCTGGGAGGTATGTTGGGGTTGGGGAAGCGGGAGACTTTGAGGAACTGTGGGTGGTTGCTGTGAAGGTGGAGTTGGTAATGAGGTGGAAGATGGGCACTGGGTACAGCATGCATGTTTTGGGTTAGTGTTTGATTGCATTGTGGTTATCCTGGTTGGGGGGCTTCTGAAGGTGGTTGTGAGGAAGGTCGTGTTTGATCTTCCTCCTTTCGTCTTTGTACCCTTTCTTTCAGTTTCTGCCTTCTAGTGTTCTGTTATGGTCGAGACATACCTGGTATGCTGGCATGTCCCTTAGTCTTGGTTTCTCCTGCAGGATCCTGTTTTGAGCCGATTCTGCCTTGAATATCACTTTGACTGGCCTGTTTCTTCCTCTTGCAAAGCTCCCTATTCTCAGAAAATTTGCCAGCTGGGTCATGTCATCTCCTCCTATTGCTTTCATAATGCTTTCAATCACTTTTTTCTCCCCTTGTCCTGCTTCATAAGTTTCCCCTTCAACTTCCTGGAGCCCATAAACAAAGACTGATTTTTCGCTTTCATTCTCCCACTGCCTGTCCCTATGTATCCCCAGAATTGGTTTAGTTGCTTCCATTGCAGCTTTTCTTTCTTCAATCTTTTCACTATCTGTTGTCCCTGGGCCCTGTGGTCAGTCATTTTCCTTTCTTGGCTTTCTCTGGACACTGCTTTGGTCTGTTAGGGCCTCTATGTATGGCTTAGCTCTTTCATTTTCTTCAGTCCCCTCAGTTGTTCCTGTTGTGATCCTCTTATTTTCTCGGACTTCACGATGGTCTGATAGGGCCTCTGCATACAGTTTCACTCCTTCATTCCCTACAGTCCCCTTGTTTGTGATTGAGGTAGCAGTTTCTGATGTCATGCCCACATTGCTATTTAGTTCTTTAGACTGTTTCATATTTTTCAATTCCTCTTCTAATCTCTGTATCTTAGCCTCTGCTGCTGTTACTTCCATCTCCCACTTCCTGCTCTTTGCAGCTCTCCTCTACTTCATTTTCATGGTAAGCTCTTCTAGCTTCCTTCTCCACTCACGTTCCCTTTTCATAAGCTCTGCTACCGAATCTTCCTTCACAGACTTGTCCTCCAGTCCCCTGGGTTTTTGTCCTGCTCTCTGGCAACCCATTTTTTTAGGTTGTCACAGAATGAAAAACTTGTGTATTTCTGTGTGGTTGTTTTGTGATGCATTTGTCTGTGCATATGGGGGAGAGCAGAGGGAGTGAGAGGAGGAAGCTGGAGACAGTGGCAAAATGGGAGAGAGGTGGGAAGGAGAAAGAGGGGGAACTATGGGGAGCAAGAGGAGGGAGAAGCAAAGGGGGAGAGAATGGGAGAGGGGGAAAGAGGGCGAGGAGGAGGGTGATAGAGGGGGATCTTGGGAGGGAGTGGGAGGGTGGTGGGTGAGGGTGCAGGGGGAGTGTGTGTGTGGGGTCTGTATTTGCCGGAATGTGGGGGGGGGGAGAACTGAGTGTTGGTTTATTAAGTGTGTGAAAAGTAGAAGGTGGGATTGTGTGTTATATGTTTTATGTAGTCTACAGTGCTTCTCTATCTGACCTGACCCACACCCACCCCCTTGTTTATGTTCTCTATGCTTATGCTTCTTCCTAGTCTAATAGACACCTGTCAGGTCGCCCTGTTCTACTATAAATTTCCAATTCCTATTCGTTATTGAATACTTGATATACTATTGTTTATCGTACTACGAAAGTTGGACCGTTCACAAACAGCTTAGCAGTTAATTGGAACTCTCACCCGACTCCCGAAAACCACACATAGGCGAGATACTTGCGATGCAGCTGTAGATTTCCAACTCGATGCTTTGTCCTGGCATATATCTACTTCCTTTTCTTGTCGATATATAATATACACTGTTCACTGTATTACTTCACTGGTCACTCAATTCACTTTCTTGGGTGACACGTGGCAACTTCGCCTCGAGCACACTAGGTCTGCCCACTCTGAATGCGCCACCAAGTATCACTTCCTAGTTTACTTATAAAGTTGTGGCTCTCCCCACACTTGTGTGGCTCAGGACAACTTGTAAATAGCCTCAAGGAGTGTTCACTACCCTGACACACTTAATGACTCCTGCAGTACCCTTGGGTAGCCCTCAAAAACACATATTCATGGAGCATTGAAGTTGATTCGCTCACCGGTGTCCCCACTGTATGTGTGTGTGTACTCGCCTAGTTGTACTCGCCTAGTTGAGGCTGCAGGGGTCGAGTCCAAGCTCCTGGCCCCCTCTTTACTGGTCGCTATTAAGTCACTCTCCCTGAACCGTGAGCTTTATCATACCTCTGCTTTAAGCTATGTATGGATCCTGCTTCCACTACATCGCTTCCCAAACTATTCCACTTTCTGACTACTCTGTGGCTGAAGAAATACTTCCTAACATCCTTGTGATTCATCTGTGTCTTCAACTTCCAGCTGTGTCCCCTTGTTGCTGTGTCCCATCTCTGGAACATCCTGCCTTTGTCCACCTTGTCAATTCCTCTCAGTATTTTGTATGTCGTTATCATGTCCCCCCTCTCCTGTCCTACACTGACGTCAGGTAGGACATACCTCTTAGCTCTGGAACTAGTCTTGTTGCAATTCTCAGGGTTGCCAGGCGCCCGTATGCTGCAGCGGTTATTTGGTTGATGTGTGCCTCCGGTGATGTGCTCGGTGTTATGGTCACCCCAAGGTCTTTCTCCCTGAGTGAGGTCTGTAGTCTTTGTCCACCTAGCCTATACTCTGTCTCCGGTCTTCTTTGCCCCTCCCCAATCTTCATGACTTTGCATTTGGCTGGATTGAATTCGAGAAGCCAGTTACTGGACCACATGTCCAGCCTCTCCAGGTCTCTTTGCAGTCCTGCCTCATCCTCGTCCGATTTAATTCTTCTCATCAACTTCATCTGCGAACAGGGACACTTCAGAGTCTATTCCTTCCATCACGTCGTTCACATATATCAAAAATAGCACTGGTCCTAGAACTGACCCCTGTGGGACCCCGCTCGTAACAGGCGCCCACTGTGATACCTCTTCACGTACCATGACTCGTTGCTGCCTCCTTGTCAGGTATTCCCTTATCTATTGCAGTGCCCTTCCTTTTACGTGTGCCTGATCCTCCAGCTTCTGCACTAATCTCTTGTGGGGAACTGTGTCAAAGGCCTTCCTGCAGTCTAGGAAAACGCAATCTACCCACCCCTCTCTCTCGTGTCTTACTTCTGTTACCTTGTCATAAAACTCCAGGAGGTTTGTGATACAAGATTTGCCTTCCATGAACCCATGCTGGTTTTCATTTATAATCTTGTTCCTTTCCAGGTGTTCGACCACTCTCCTCCTGATAATCTTCTCCATGACTTTGCACACAATACATGTCAGAGACACAGGTCTGTAGTTTAGTGCCTCGTTTCTGTTTCCTTTCTTAAATATGGGGACTACATTAGCTGTCTTCCATTTCTCAGGTAGTTGGCCAGTTTCAAGGGATGTGTTGAAGATTGTGGTTAGAGGCATACACAGCATCTCTGCTCCTTCTCTAAGGACCCATGGGGAGATGTTGTCCGGTCCCATCGCCTTTGAGGTGTCAAGGTCACTTAAGAGCTTCTTCACCTCCTCCTCGGTTGTTCGTATGTCATCCAACACTTGTTGGTATATTCCCTCTTGATGTTCCCTTCTGTGCTGTCTTCCCACAGCCCTTCCTGTCTCTACTGTAAAAACTTCCTTAAATCTCCTGTTCAGCTCCTCACATACCTCCTGATCATTTCTTGTGAGTTCTCCACCTTCTGTCCTTAATCTGATCACCTGGTCTTTGACTGTTGTCTTCCTCCTGATGTGGTTATACAACAGTTTCGGGTCAGTCTTGATTCTCGATGCTATGTCATTTTCATACTGTCGCTGGGCCTCCCTCCTTACCTGTGCGTACTCATTCCTGGCTCTGCGACTGATCTCCCTATTTTCGTGTGTTCTCTGCCTTCTGTACTTTTTCCATTCTCTATTGCACTTTGTTTTTGCCTCCTTACACCGTCGGGTAAACCAGGGGCTCGTTCTGGTCTTCCCGTTGTTACTGTTGCCCTTGGGAATGAACCTTTCCACTGCCTCCTTGCATTTTGTAAGTTTCAAAAAATTTATTTAAATTGTTTAATAAAATGTCTTTTCAAGGATATATGGATAGGTTACATTAAGGTAGGATAGGTTAGATTAAATTAGGTTACATTAAGTTAGGTCATGTTAGAGGGCAAGATAAATTTCAAAACTTAAATCTTCAGTTTTTAACTGCCTAAATCAAAATATGGTTATATACGGAGTGAAAATATAAGTGTGTATGTCAAGTACGCTGAATGATATACATGATCAGAGCGGTCTACATATGTTAGAACTATCTGTCCTACAGCAAAGAGTTTTACATACTCTATTCAGTAAAGTCGTACCCTTTACACTCCTCCAGTTCCTCCTACATGTCTTCCTCTCACTCCCCCCCCCCCAGAAAGTTTTTTTTCTCTAATCCCTTCACCAAGGATCTTCCCCTTCCTTCAGCAAGGCTCTCGTTTCCTTCAGCAAGGCTCTCCTGCTCCATTTCCTTCGGGCATCAACGCCCCCGCGGCGTTCACCCTCGACGATGTTCAACCAGACCAACTGGTTGAACACCATCAGTCCTTGTAGGCTATTTAAGTTTGAACATCGTATGCAGTGAAACAGGAAAGTTTTGAGTAAGTTTCTTGCCTTCGGTAACTTCTTCTATGAGAGTCTGTACATTTGGTGACGAGTTAAAAAGGTTTGGTGGGTTATTTTCACAACTGGACAAATTACAACTCTAATTTTATTCCAGTAGAATTTCTTTTACACTTTCGTACTTTCTGGATATACTAGTGTCGTAAGCCTGACCAATGCAGGGCTGATAATATAACTTTAAATATTGTAGAATTACTAGTACTAGAGCAGCAATTTAATCGTCAGTGTTGAGTCTCTCGTAAAAAAAATAATAAATTAATTTTCCTTCGTTTGAAAAAGCTGAGCTTTTTCCAGTCAGTATATCGAGCCACAATAATGCTGTATTATAAAAATATTGAATAGCATGAGTAATTTAGAAAATTTAGCAAATGTAATTTCATCAATAATTGATGTTTTGTTTAAGTGGCCAATATACTGTATCTTGGATGTCTGGAATCTTTGGGAAAAACAAAAAAAAATAATTAGTAAATAAAAATGAAGGCCATTATTCATAGAACGTGCTCATTGTCCACACTGTTGTTGATACATGAATGCAAACGAAATAACCAGTCAAAAACTACACAAGTATTGGTATTAAGGAGTGGGGTTTGGGGGCTACTCACCTGCCATTCCACAGGCCATCCACGTCCTATCCAGTGACCCCTCTAAGTCCAGCCTTAATCATTCTTTGTTTGTGCAGAGATAATTAACTTTCATGCGCTTTGAATCTCTTGTGATTCTCCAACACTTCTAACGTGCTCAGATGAAAGTGAATCATACTTAATGAAAACCTTAACTATGCCTAGTAAGTTTTAATATGCATAATCACCAATGCGATTAATAAAAGAAAACGAAGCCTCTTCCAACTCAGAAAGAAAAGATAATATTTAGGATGAACTCAGAAATTTTCTTCAAATTATTAGCCGCTGTAGTGAGTTCAGTTGAGGGTAAATTATCAGTCGCAATTCCAGCTGATGATAGCCTGCCTGTTGATTTCCATAAAATAAGAATTCAATGTCCCATAAAGAAAACTATGTGATGGAATTAGATTATTCGACTTCGTGATGGAGTAGACATTATTATCATTATAATTATAATCAAGGGGGAAGCGCTAAACCTGTAGGATTATACAGCGCCTGGGGGGGGATGTGGAAGGCATTCAGGCTTAATTCGGGGAACTAGAGCACAGATCCAATTCCCTGAATCAAGAGCCCCTCACCAACATCAAGGAACCTTCCCTGAGGGGGACGGAGTAGACAGAATGATGAATTTGTAGCACTTGTGTTAACGTACGTTGAAGCAGGAGAGACAGTATAGTGTATAGACAACTTTTGATCACTTCAGCATAACCAGTCTTTTGTACAAGTCTCACTATTACTAGAACTTTTGTCTCATATATATATATATATATATATATATATATATATATATATATATATATATATATATTATATATATTATATATATATATTATATATATATATATATATATATATATATATATATATATATATATATATATATATATATATATATATATATATATATATGCAATAAGATCACAGTAAACAGGCGATTTTAAAATATGCAAAACAACCACTGTGAAAGAGTAGTGAAATTCCAAGCGGTTTCGTGACTACTCACATTGTCAAGGAACTATGAAAGTAATACATCAAAGGAAGGCAATTAAAGGGCTTAGACTACACCTCAGTCATCCCCCACAACAAAGTAACACCTGACGCGCGACAATACCGGACTCGTAAGAAAAGAAGAACACTGCAGTAGGTCCGCTGGTCAAACTAGTCAGGTCCTCACGACATCCCACTAACAATATATTCTACCCAAGAAATAAGGTTTATTTGTCCAATGTATTATTAAACTCTAACCAAATTTTATTAATTATAAATGAGTCTAATTTATATAAACCTAAGGAAATATTCATATTATTTTCAAAACTGCTTTTTATGAAACAAGATTCAATTATATTTGTCAGCCATGGACTTGCTTGATACAACTTTCTCAACTTTTTGAAAATCAATTGGATGGTTAAAATCTCGCATGAATAAAGAGCATTGGAATCTTGTCCAGTTCTAATGCTATATTTATGTTGTTTTAATCTAAGTTCGAGACTTACCAGTTTGACCGTAATAAACTTTATCGCAAATTTTACAAGGAATCTTATACACACATCCGTCAGCATTTTGGGGGGAATTCTTTATCAAAAGTTTTTTTTTTTACTGTATCAAGATTTTTAAATACATCTTTAATATTAAAAGTCTTAAGAAGAGAAGGCATATCAACCAAGTTTTCATGGTAAGGGAGAACCAACATATTTTTAGTTGAATAAGGTTGGTTGTCCCTTTTTGGGTTGTAAAAAGTATTTCTAGCAATTTTAAATGATTTATCAATTACATTTCTCGGGTATTTCAGATCATTGGCTATTTCATAAATTTTGGATATTTCTTCATCTATGAACTCTGGCCTACAAATACGTAAAGCTCTCAAAAACATTGATGAGAAAACAGACAGTTTAACTCTATCTTGATGGGAAGAATAATAGTGTACATAGGAACAGTTATTTGTAGGTTTTCTGTAAATTTTAAATTTGAATTCATTATTACTCTTAATAATTAAAACATCTAGAAAAGGCAATGAGTTTTCCTCAAACTCAACAGTAAAGTTTATAGAATGGGCTAAGCTATTTAATTTGCCAAGGAAATGGTGTATATATACATTCTTGGGCATAAGGCATAAAATATCAACATATCTGAACCATTTTGCTCTATTAGGTAGGATTGTGTTAAACAATCTTGTTACAAAAAATTCCATATATAGATTACTAAGAACAGGTGAAAGAGGATTTCCCATTGCCATACCAAATTTCTGAGTGTAAAACTTAATATTCAATACAATATCTGTTGTTCTGGAGTGGAGGCCATTGACTGTGCCTCTGCTCCAGTTTGAGTAAGATTTGTCATTTCTCGCCAGTCTTTTTTTCCTTCCTGGCATAAAAAATCCTTCTCTGAAGAGGTTATGGCTCCCCTCTTTTGCTTCCCATAGTCTGGCTAGTCTGTCTCTTTTTGTCCCTTTTAGATGTGCCTGGCAGTATACGCTACAGCATTTTCTTTCATGGACTGACAAGTGATACATTTCGGGGTGAAATAAGTTACAGGAAGGGAAGTTGCACCCACCTATTGTCATGTGGGTGCAGCATTTTTTGGAATGGTCAAATACCCAAATGCACAAATACCCAAATGGTCAAATGCAGATACCCAAGACAGAATTTGCATAGATTGGAATTTTGTTTGCTTGGATTTTTTGTGACTGCGTTCGCTGCCGGTGCATTTTTTTTGTTTTCCCTCAACGTACCGACCCTGTATGGGCATCAGTGCTTCCACCAGTTTTTACTGTTAATGTGTCAACACTATTCCCTGAGATATCATTCCCTTTTGTTCCATCTCCAGCATTATCGCTACATTGTACCTCTGTAAACTGAATAGCGTTGTCTTTACCTGTTTCATGACTAGGGTCACTATCTCCATCTGATGCACTGTCTTCCAGGGCAACACTAGCACCCTCTGGAACGCTGTCTTCCAAGACAGCCCCGTCCAACCCATCCATTTTATTTTCCCACCTGTCGTACCAGGTTGACATGTCTTCCAAGAAGGATATTTTATTGATGTTCTTGTCTTTTAATATAGATATAATTTCCTCATAAATATATATATATATATATATATATATATATATATATATATATATATATATATATATATAGATATATATATATGTATATTATATTATTTGTGTGTGTGTGTGTGTGTGTGTGTCGTACCGAATTGGTAAAACTTGTAATTTTGGCTTAAATAGCAATGCTCTTCTTGTCGAATAAGGCAAGTGAAAATTTGTGTATGCAATAATTTCGCAAAAATTATTCTGAACCTAACGAAAAAATATATTTCATTGTGTAAAATATATTTAGTTGGATTAGGCTAAATCAAGTTGCGCTTGTTATAATAAGGTTAAGTAATTGTTTTAATCTTCTTTTGGTACATAATTATTAATTTTTACATTAACATAAATTAAAAAAAAATTATATCTTTAAATGTATAAGAGAAAATTTTAGAGGATTTAATTTTAAGTAAGTTCTTGCTAATTGACCAGTTTTACCTATTCGGTATATATATATATATATATATATATATATATATATATATATATATATATATATATATATATATATATATATATTTATATATATGTATATATATATATTTTTTTCAACAAGTCGGCCGTCTCCCACCGAGGCAGGGTGACCCAAAAAAGAAAGAAAATCCCCAAAAAGAAAATACTTTCATCATCATTCAACACTTTCACCACACTCGCACATTATCACTGTTTTTGCAGAGGTGCTCAGAATACAACAGTCTAGAAGCATACACATATAAAGATACACAACATATCCCTCCAAACTGCCAATATCCCAAACCCCTCCTTTAAAGTGCAGGCATTGTACTTCCCATTTCCAGGACTCGAGTCCGACTATATGAAAATAACCGGTTTCCCTGAATCCCTTCACTAAATATTACCCTGCTCACACTCCAACAGATCGTCAGGTCCCAAGTACCATTCGTCTCCATTCACTCCTATCTAACACGCTCACGCACGCTTGCTGGAAGTCCAAGCTCCTTGCCCACAAAACCTCCTTTATATATATATATATTTATATATATATATATATATATATATATATATATATATATATATATATATATATATATATATATATATATATATATATATATATATATATTATAATTTTCTTTGGGGGGGGGAGAAATTGGATAAATATAAATACTACCTTTCGAACGATAATTTGTGCGTCGCATCTTGTTAGCTTGAAGCTTCCATGATCAAAACGTGATACAACTTCTGAACTGCTTCAAGCAGTGAATTTTAGGCTACTGGTATATTTGGTCTCATTGGAATGGTATGAATTAGATTTCGACCGTATGTCCTAATTTAGTTTAAAAAATGAAAGGCCTTTTGTGATTTCCTTCAAATTTTTTTCGGTTCATTAAGCGCCTCTCTGCATTATTGCAATGGCGTGCATTGAGGCACAGGAGACTGGGACTGTGGAATACTGGGACTGGGGATACCTTCCTTGGATGGCGTAGATTGAAATATATCCAGTTTGACTGTTATACCATGATACTTCATTTAATCAGATATCCAGTGCTAGGATCAGAAAAAATGAGTGTTAGATTTTTAAAACCTTCTCAAAAACGAGAACTGATGAGACGTTAAACGCACCGTAGGCAAAGCGACTGACTGGCGGATTTTATGATTAGTTATGTCAGTGTCAGCATCCATTATGGTGCGTGTAAAGTGCTTTGTAAATGTCAGTTACTATAGATCTATAGATGGGTCAGTGTAATCAGACCTTCAAAAAATTCTTAAGATATATCAACAGTTTTTGGTCCAACTGATGTAGTGAACGACACAGTAAGTTCTACCAAAATCTGACCACGGGAAGATGACCGCCGCTGATCCAGAAAATCAATAATTCTTCCTTATGAGTGCATCTCTCCTGGGTCTTAAGGATCAAGAAATTCGTAGGTGCCAATAGAATTTTAGTCAGTCTTCATATATTTAAATCTAAGATTGCGGCCAGCAATCATGGATAAAGGTGCAGATATCAGTAACTCCCGTTAATAGGGACGGGGAAAGCCGTTCGTGCATAAATAATTTAGCTGAGACGGCTTTCTTAGTCAATATTTCATAACTGCCAGAGAAAATGTGCTCTTCCCAGCAAACATAAAATCCATCGCTTGTCTGCCGAGGTTTTCTGTCAGTGTGGTTCTTGCTTGATGAAAAAAAAATTAATTTGCAAAGGAGTAGAAGACGATCACTTTTCACGAGTTACTGAAAATCTGACTTATTTACAGTCCCACAAACACGACATTGAATCATATCCCGTGACAGCGAGAATAAATAACAATTGTCCCGTAGCTCGATCGCTAGCGCACTCAACTCATATGCTGAGGTCCGGAGTTCGAATCTCCGGTACCGCTGGACGTGTTTCCATAAGACACCTGCTGGCCCTGTTCACCCATCAGTATAAAATGGGTACCTGGGCGTTAGTCGAATGGTGTGCGTCGCATTTTGGGACAAAACTGACCTAATTTGCCCGAAATGATATCCTTAACAAGCTGCTCTATATACAGTAGTACCTTATACCTTTGACCTTTGAAGAATTTCGAGAGTATATCTACTCTCTGAGCCCGGCCGTGGGCCAGGCTCGTCTTGTGCTCGCCTGGTCAACCAGGCTGTTGCTGCTGGAGGCCCGCTGCCCCACATAGCCATCACAGCCTGGTTGATCTGGCACCTGGTGAAGATACTTGTCTAGTTTCCTCTTGAAGGCTTCAAACACTTGTTCCAGCAGTGTTTCTGATATCTTCTGGTAAGACGTTGAAAAGTCTGGGACCCCGAATGTTGATAGTGTTCCCACCGCATCCCTGCTCCTCACTGTGTTTATTTTACACTTCCTCCCATATCTCTCACTCCAGTATGTTATGGCAGTGTGCAGATTTGGGACCAAGCCCTCGAGTACCTTCCAGGTATATATTATCATGTACCTCTCTCTCCTCCGATCCAATGAGTACATGTTCAAGACTTGCAGGCGTTCCCAGTAATTTAGGTGCTTTACTGGCTCAATGTGACCCGTAAACGATCTCTGTGTTTATTCCAGCTCCGATATTTCTCCTGCCCTGAACGGGGCCGTCAGCACTGAGCAATATTCTAAGTGAGGGAGCACTAGCGATTTGAAGAGTGTCACCATCGGCATTGTTTCCCCATGTTTTGAAAGTTCTCTATACCCACCCAGTCATCTTCCTGGCTGTCGTGATCTTTGTCTTGTTATGGTCTTTAAAAGAAAGGTCCGCTGACATAATTATTCCTAGGTCTTTTACGTGTTCCTTACGTTCTATTTGGTGACCCTCTTGAGTTTTGTAGATAGTGGTCCTTTTGAGTTCTTCATTGTGAGGGAAAAGTTCAATAGATAGGTGTAGAGGGAATATATATAGTAACAGTAGTTTCACTGCCGGCTACTAGTTAAGGTAGGGTAAGTCAAGCTCCCGTTTTTCCCGCCTTTTCTCCCCCTCCCTGAAAGTGATAGTTTGACTGCCGGCTGCTTGTTAAGGTAGGGTCAGTCTAGCTCCCGCTATCCCTTCCCCTCCCTCTTCTCCCCCCCGAAAGGTGACGTGTGGGGCTCTGGTTAAACAGTAAATCACTAGACTCACAGCTCCCAACTCTACTGTAAGTACATGCCTGCCTTGTATTCTAGTGGATTTATTGGTTAAAAGCTTCACTTTTGACCAATAATAAACTTAGTCCTTTCAGTCTTGCTCTAGGTTGACTGTTGTAATAATCGCCACATCTTTTGAATATTGTACACTACCATGAAGAGTGATTATTTAAGCAGTGGGTAACCTGTCTATCTTTCTAGCTTGGATGTCAGTGAGGGTCACCTGGCAATCAACGAACAGAACAGGAGAAGGACTAACGTCCAGAGACTTCTCCATTTTGTATTGAAGTACCTGTGCACCTGTATGAAATTGCAGGACATAACCCCACATCATTGCAGCGGTAAAGAACCTGCTTTCCTGTCATCGGGATATTATACTCACGGCAATAATCTGTGAAGATCTAGCCAGTGGTGGTCCCCAACACCTGCGACCCCCCCCCCATCAGCAACGGCTACGATTTCAACAACAGTGTCACCAACACCAGACACCCACGTTTTATATACCTTTCAATTAGCGTTGAATTCAGTTATCATTTATATTTTTCATTTTTCATTTTCTTTAATGTAGGATTAATATTTCATATTTAAGTGTTTTACATTTTATATTTTCTATATAATAAAGTATTTATGTTTGTCTGTTATTATTTCTTTTTCTATTCACTAATTTTCCTGAGGAGGAGCCAGCCTTGGTAATACTGTCTGAAGTTGTTACAGGGCTGAGTAAGCCTTCACATTCATTCTTTCCATACCTAAGCAGCTGGAACTTATCACCATTGGAAAACCCTGTTTGTCTTCCTGTACTTTTTCAGTGTCCTCTGCCGTACTGACTTTCATGCTTATTTTAGTGTCATCTGCAAATGATGATACAAAAGTGTGCCGGGTGTTTTTGTCTGTCTGCTATGAGGATGAAGAACAGCAGAGGTGCCAGGACAGTGCCTTGGGGCACTGAGCTTTTGACCTCGCTGATACTGGATCTTGCCCTGTTCACTACTACTATTTGTGTTCTGTGTGTTAGGAAACCGAAAATCCATCTGCCTACCTTCCCCGTAATTCCCATGGCCTTCATTTGTGCGCTATCACTCCATGATCACATTTGTCAAACGCCTTTGCAAAATCTGTGTAAATCACATTTGCGTTTTGGTCGTCTTTCAGTGCCTCCGCAATTCTGTCATAATGGTTCAGCAGCTGTGACAGACATGATCGTCCTGCTCTAAAACCATGCTGGTTCGGGTTATGTTGGTTGTTCTGGTCCATGAAATTTGTAACCTGCCGTCTCATCACTCTTTCGAAGATTTTTGTGATGTGAGAGGTTAGGGCTACTGGTCTGTAATTTTTAGCTAGTGCTCTGCTACCTCCCTTGTGCAAAGGAGCTATGTCTGCACTCTTTAAGGCCTCCGGTATTTCACCTAGATCTAAGCTCTTCCTCCAGAGAATACTGAGGGCTCGTGCCCTCTTTATAAATAGAGCATTCCATGAATCTGGTCCAGGTGCTGAGTGAGTGGACATGTTTTCCATTTCTTTTTCGAAATCTATGGGATTTGTACTAATGTTAGTTGGTCTGTGCGGCCTTCTTCTGGAGTGAAAAATATTTCTGCATTTTCTACCTTGCTGTAATTTAGTGGGTTGCTGAACACCGACTCATACTGTTCTTTTAGGATTTCACTCATTTCCTGTTCATCGTCAGTATGAGTCTCCTCTCAGTAGTGGTCCAATTCTACAGGTAGTTCTTAGCTTGGCTTTTGCGTAGGAATAGAAATATTTTGTGTTTCTTGCAATATCCTGTATGGCCCTTTGTTCCCTTTGTACTTCTGTGAGGTATGACATCCTAAGTTTTTTGATCTAATTCAGTGATATATCTGCTAAGTCTATCTTTCCTCTGTTGTAGCATATTTGTGTTTTTAAGCAGTTCAGTAACCTGTTTTCTTCTGTACCATCTCCTACGCGCTCTCTATATCTGATCTTCCTCTGGGTTTCCTCAATGGTACATGTTTCATACATACTTTGTATGTTTCTGTATTCAGCTTCTCTAGGCACTGGTGGGGATTTAGGGTGCTAATGTCTGATTCCCAGGGTATGTCCGATAGCTCTTGGTTTATTTTTTCCCAGTTAATTCTATGGTTGTTAAAATTAAACTTACTGAACATCCCGTCTCTAACTTTAGTGATGCAGTTTCCTACCCCTGAGTTAATACTAGTTTGAACCTCTATGATGTTATGATCAGAATAAATAGTTTTGGAAACTTATGTCTCTGATCAGTTCCTCGTTGTTTGTGAATATCAAATCCAGGGTATTTTCATTTCTAGTGGGATCAATTACCTGTTGGTTTAAAGAGTACTTTTCACAAAACCTCATTAGTTCCCTGGTATGTACCTGTTGAGCCAGGGTGCTTCCCGGGATATTTCTGGTATAACATTACGTTGTGTCATCTTCCATTTTACATGAGGGAGATTAAAATCTCCAAGGAGTAAAATATTTGGTGTAGGACTTTCTAGCCATAGGAACTGGAGCTTAGGGACAGTCGCGCGCGGTTGTGCTCCGTCAAAAACTGCGTGTCTTGATGGTAGCAGAGGGAACTGAATGCTGGAAATAAGCGTGTGCAACCATAAAGTGCATATACTCCTTTGAACAAACAAAAAAGTAATATCAGTGAACACTAAATAGGAAAATATGGATTACAGTGTCACATGGAGAGTGGTGGTGGAGGAACGGTTACTGTGGGAAATAGACCTGACCAGCTCTAGTGAATTATTGCCGGATGTCGACACAAGTGGAAATAAACAAATATTGATCTATCTATAAGTAATATAGTGAGTGACAAGGATATATATGTGCAGTGACATAGTGAACTAAATTGTAGATAAGAATATCTTAATTATCCCCCAGTATAGCGTACAATATATAGTGTAGATATGGGAATATCTTGCAAGCGACTGGCACTAGCGAACTATTGCCAGAGGTCCAGTGAAGTGTTAATAACGGATGAGTAATTACTATAATCTTTATTTACTACAAGTACATGTACA
The DNA here is from genome assembly GCF_038502225.1 of Cherax quadricarinatus. Taxonomy (NCBI): domain Eukaryota; kingdom Metazoa; phylum Arthropoda; class Malacostraca; order Decapoda; family Parastacidae; genus Cherax; species Cherax quadricarinatus. The sequence goes on from NC_091307.1 coordinate 33,415,206, forward strand.
TGGTATACAGTCCTAGCTGACAACAATGACATACTACTACATAGAAAGCCACTTATGCTGAGCATCTCGGGCAAATTAGGTCAGTGTCCCAGGATGCGACCCACACCAGTCGACTAACACCCAGGTACCCATTTTACTGATGGGGAACATAGACAACAGGTGGAAAGAAACACGCCCAATGTTTCTACTCTGGCTGGGAATCGAACCCAGGCCCTCGCCGTGTGAAGCAAGAGCGTTAACCACCAGGCCACCAGAGTCATAAGAGATAAAACGAGTGGTGGTAGCATTGAGGTGCAGGGAATCGCAGCATACATAAATTGAGCATACAACCGTTACCTCTAAACAGAAAATAAACTTTTCCATAGAAGTGTAGGGAAAGTTAGCGTAGGCCTAGCTGCTGTGTAAATAATAAAACAATGATCCCAGTATAGCGCAGTGAAAAGTGTATTTTGAAAGAATACAGTGTATATCCTTGAGATAAACAGTGTACAGCACTACATAAAAGGAATTTAAATAATAATAATAATAATAAAAATAATAATAAAATTAGTGAAGTGTGGCAGTGTGGGTAAGTCCTGCCCGGCTCACACCCACCCTACACCCACCACCCACCCTACACCCACCACCCACATACTGCAAACTTGGTTTGTATAAATACATCTTGCATATTACTGTCACCAGCAAGAGAAAGGTAAAGTGGAAATCAGTTTTCTTCCGTGGCATACAGAGTGTAGTAGGATACAGACAGGATGTCAGCACAGCATATCTGTGGGACATGTAAAAAAATCCTTGGAAGGAACTCCTGAATCACATGCAATCTATGCTCTTCCAAACACCATATCTCTTGTACTAGACTAAATACAGCCTCAAAAAATGACCTTGAACTAGCAAGGTGTTTCTGGTTGTGCAATAAAGATGTAGAACTTTGAGCAGGTATCAGAAAGGTACTAAGGAGAGTAATAAATGATAAAAATAATCAAGAAAACAAATATGACCTCTTGGATAGTCTACCAAAAATATATAAAACATGGGAGCAAGAGATAGTGTATCAAAAAATGCAGAATGCCCATACCACAACAGATGACTCGAAACTATCTAGTCACCCACATAGTGCTAAACCAGACCCATCCCCCAGTCATAGCACTAATACCCACAGTGCTGGTGCTGGCCCAGGCTCCCCCAGTCATAGCACTAATACCCACAGTGCTGGTGCTGGCCTAGGCTCAGCCCCAGTGCTGACTCAGACCCAGCCCCCAGCCTTACTGCCAGCCCAGACTCTAGGGACCCTACCACAACCACCACTAAAACCGTAAATATACAACCATCATTGCACAAGACCGTGGCCCACAGTACAGATGTTGGAGAGGAGTCTCCTCCTCCTTCCTCTACTGAGGAAAGTAGATGGAATCCAGGACGGGGTCGCCCTGGCTTGGATACTGAAATTGACAACACACCTCCCAACAATTCTCAACCAAAGGTGAATTTGTGCAAATATTATGCTTGGGGCATCTGTATGCATGGGATATCAGGAAAAAAAATGGGACATGCAACTTTGAGCATCCCAAAAAATGCAGCGACCTCCTGTCTAAAGGAGTGTGTCGTTCTTCTTCCTGTACTTTCTTTCACCCAGAAATGTGTCGCTCCTCGGTCCTCCAGAAGCAGTGTTACAACATCGACTGCCCTGCATACCATCTAAAAGGGACCAAGAGGCACAGACCCCACAAGACAAACAATAGCTACGACAACCCAACTCCAGGTGATTTTTTAGTGGCAGGAAACGGAAAAAGAAAATGGAAGGAAATAACAAAAATAGTCCTCCACCTTGGAGACTTGTTGGACTGGAGGCACAGCCAGTGGCCACCCATGGCCCTCCAGAATTACAACTACTGATGCCAATAACAAAATCCCCCCAACAAACACAGAATACAACCTCATTCATATTTGCTAATATATAGGGCCTTAAGCCATCCACCAACAACAAAATACCTTTTATCAGTGGACTTCTAGAGGAGTCTAATGCAATGTTTGCAGCCTTCAGAGACTCGCACAAAAGATCACTTTGACAGTGAAATATGGATGAGTGGTTACAACCTTTTTAGATGCGACAGAATGAACAGGCAACAGGGGGGGGGGGGGTCGGCCGGTATGTCAGAGAGTTCCTCATCTGCACTGAGTTGCTGAACACCACAAATGAGGTAGTTGAAGTTCTATCAATAAAGATCTAGAACCAAAGCCTAGTCATTGTGGTTGCATATAAGCCACCAGATGCAACCTCCCAACAGTTCCAGGAACAGCTACTGAAAACATCTTACTGCTTGGTGATTTCAACCTAAGGCATACAAAATGGAAGAATGTAGCAAATAATGTTATAGCTGAAACAATACCCGGAGGTAGCACAGATGAAAGGTCACACACACATGAGCTACTAAGTCTTTGCGAAAAACACACCTTAAGCCAGCAGATAGTAGAACCAACAAGACTAGAAAACACACTTGACCTTATCTTCACAAATAATGAGGACCTAATAAGAGACATAAGAATAACAAAAACAACAAATTCTGATCACAACCTAATCGAAGTCCAGACGTACATGCATAGGGGCCATGATCAGCAGAATGCATGTACCTGTGAAGGTGTCTTCCCAAAATACAACTTCAACAACAAGAACATCAACTGGGACCAGGTAAACCATGTCTTAAATGAAACATGTTGGGAAGATATCTTAAATGACATGGATCCAAACCAGTGCCTTGAAAGGATCAACTTCCTGGCAGCTGAAGCATGTTCTAGGCATATTCCCCTAAGAAAGAAGAAGAGCAGGAGTAAACTGGAGAGAGAGATACGCTCTCTCTACAGAAGACGACGAAGAGTCAGAGCTGCTCAGGAGTGCTAGAATATCTGATATGCGAAAGGTGCTGCTGACCAGAGAAGTGGAAACTATCGAACTTAAGTTAAATGACTCTCTCCTGGTTCCTGTAAGACAGGAGGAGCTTAAAGCTATTAGTGAAATTCAAAGAAATTCAAAATATTTCTTTTCATATAACAAAAACAAGGCAAATACCACAATTGGTATCGGGCTCTTACTCAAACAGGATGGGACTTACACAGATGACAACAAGGAAATAAGTGAAATATTGAAATCCCAGTACGACTGTTTAGTGAACCACTAATCAGTCTCAGGATCGACGACCCAAATGATTTCTTCATGAATGAGCCTCAAAACTCCATAAATGTATGCCAGATTTCCGACATTACCCCAATTCCGATAGATTTCGATAAAGCCATTGACAACATGCCCATGCACTCAGCCCCGGGCCCAGACTCGTGGAACTGTTTTCATTAAGAACTGCAAGAAACCCCTCTCGTGTGCCCTAAGTACACTATGGAGGAGCAGCTTGGACGTGGGTGAAATTCCACAGTCACTTAAAATAACGAATATAGCCCCACTCCATAAAGGTGGCAGCAAAGCATTAGCCAAGAACTATAGACCAATAGCTCTGACGTCCCACATCATAAAAATCTTAGGAAAGAGTGCTAAGAAGCAGGATTGCAAATCGCCTGGATTCCCAAAGTCTGCACAATCCAGGGCAACATGGGTTCAGGGCAGGTCGCTCCTGCCTCTCACAACTACTGGATCACTATGTTATGGCCTTGGATGCACTGGAAGAAAATCAGAATGCAGATGTAATAATATACACAGACTTTGCAAAAGCATTTGACAAATGCGATCATGGCGTAATAGCCCATAAAATATGTGCTAAAAGAATAACTGGGAAAGTGGGGAGATGGATCTTCAACTTCCTAACAAATCGAACACAAAGAGTAGTGGTTAACATAGTTAAATCGTAGGCCGACATAGTGAAGAGCTCTGTTCCACAAGGCACAGTACTCGCCCCAATCTTATTCCTCATCCTCATATCAGACATACAGATATATGCATCACAGCACCGTATCATCCTTTGCGGATGATACTAGGATCTGCATGAGGCTGTCATCTGCTGAGGACGCGGTTAACCTCCAAGAAGATATAAACAAAGTTTTCCAGTGGGCAACTGTAAACAACATGATGTTCAATTAGGACAAATTCCAACTACTCCGTTATGGAAAACTGGAGGAGATAATAACTAGAACAGAGTATACTACAGACTCTGGCCATACAATAGAGAGGAAAAATAATGTAAGGGACCTGGGAGTAGTAATGTCTGAGGATCTTATTTTCAAGGATCACAGCAGTGCCATGATCGCACGTGCAAAGAAAATGATAGGATGGATAATGAGAACGTTCCAAACGAGAGAAGCCAAGCCAATGATGATCCTTTTCAAATCACTTGTTCTCTCTAGGCTGGAATACTGCTGTACATTAACAACTCCATTCAAAGCAGGTGAAATCGCAGATCTAGAGTGTACAGAGATCCTTTACTGCACATATAAGTTCTGTCAAGCACCTTAACTACTGGGAACGCTTGGAAGCACTTGACTTGTACTCGTTGGAATGCAGGAGGGAGAGAGATATCATAATCTACACTTGGAAAATCCTGGAAGGAATGGTCCCAAATTTGCACACAGAAATCACTCCCTATGAAAGTAAAAGACTGGGCAGACGATGCAAAATGCCCCCAATAAAAAGTAGGGGCGCCATTATTACACTAAGAGAAAGCACCATAAGTGTCCGGGGCCCAAGACTGTTTAACAGCCTCCCATCAAGCATTAGGGAAATTGCCAATAAACCCCTGGCTGCCTTCAAGAGAGAGCTGGACAGATACCTAAAGTCAGTGCCGGATCAGCCGGGCTGTGGCTCGTGCTTTGGACTGCGTGCAGCCAACAGTAACAGCCTAGTTGATCAGGCCCTGATCCATCGAGAGGCCTGGTCATGGACCGGGCCGCGGGGGCGTTGATCCCCGGAATAACCTCCAGGTAGCCTATCCAGATAGCTATCTATCTTAACTGATTTGTGAATTCCTCAGCAGTTGCCGATGGTGGTTTGTATACTAGGATAATTACCAAATTCCTATTTTCAACTTTAATGCCTAGAATTTCTACTATATCATTCGTAGAATTCAGCACTTCTGTGCAACAGAAAGTATCCTTTACACAGATTTCTACTCCTCCCTGTGACCTATTGATTCTATCACATCTATACATGTTGTAGTTTTCTATCTTCATCTCTCCGTCCAAAACATCCCTTGTGTGTTTCTGTAAATGCTCCGAACATGGCATTCGCTTCTGTCAGGAGCCCACTGACATAACTAACTTTGTCATTTTTATTTGATTTCAAACCCTGTATATTTGCAAATTTGAAGCAGGAATTACCAAGTGGGATGTTTTGTCTCGCTTTGTTTCATTAGTACCACTGGTGGTGTACTACCTGGCATGTGCCCTCCCTGGTTTCTCCAGTACTGGCTTTGCATTTGTTTACTTATTCGGCCTTGAGCCCACCTGTCTTCTCTGTACAATTCCCCCTGTTTGTCTCTTCCTTTGTTTTGATCTTTTCTTTCGTCTAAAAAAAGAATGCTGTTTAATTTCCGTGTCTCTTCTAACTCGGTAGCGCCGCCTTCCTTTTACATGATGGTCTGGGCAGCTCAGGTCATAACATCCTCTGGACTACATTGAAGCTTTACACATTACTGGATGGAAGTACCTGCTGCACTCTTCGTTGAAACAACACTTTCCCTTCCTCAACATGTTCGCACATTTTCTGGTGTGTTTATTCCAACAATCTCTGCCATATAGGCACATACCTTCAGCATAGTAACTGCAAATGTTCTGACTACCTATATTTATCGATTCTGTGTCGTTCCTAAGTTCTGCCACCTGATCTGAGTTCCCTTGTTCACTTTCTTCTAGGCTAATTTCTTCCCTTTGCTCGTTTTCGTTTGTTCCTGTTCTAGTTTTCTCATCCTCCCTTTCCCTTTCTGCTATGTTATGTATCCCTGTTTCCTTTTCCGACTTGCTCTGTATGACGTTTTCTACTCTTGCTCTTACTTTCACTCCTTGATTTTCATCTCTGTTTGCATTTTCCTCCTTTTCTTGTTCCTCTTCCCCTGTTTTCCACTCTTTGTATAACTCTGGCAAGCTCCTTAGAAACTTCCTTATGCTTTCTAGGTTTTCACTTTTCAGTACCTCTCTTATGCTTAACCAGCTGTCCCTTTCACTGGGGCAAATCCAGAAAAGACTTTCTTGTTTTTGGTCATTTGTCATGGTTGCATGAAGCTTTGTACATGATATATGTGATGTTTTACCGTATATTTCACAATCAATGCCCCTCATGTTTCTCCCAAAGATTTTTTCACATACACAACAGCCTTTATTCCTGGCCATGATTACTTTTAAAACAGGTGTATATGGTGGATGGTGTATTATATGCGGCTGGTGGTGGGGTGGCTGGTAGGTGGAATGACCTGGGCGGTGGGTATCCTTGGGGAGAGGGTAGGACAAATTCCAACTACTCCGTTATGGAAAACTGGAGGAGATAATAACTAGAACAGAGTATACTACTGACTCCGGCCATACAATAGAGCGGAAAAATAATGTAAGGGACCTGGGAGTGGTGATGTCTGAGGATCTCACTTTCAAGGATCACAACAGTGCCACGATCGCACGTGCAAAGAAAATGATAGGATGGATAATGAGAACTTTCAAAACGAGAGATGCCAAGCCCATGATGATCCTTTTCAAATCACTTGTTCTCTCTAGGCTGGAATACTGCTGTACATTAACATCTCCATACAAAGCAGGTGAAATCGCAGATCTAGAGAGTGTACAGAGATTCTTTACTGCACGTATAAGTTCTGTCAAGCACCTTAACTACTGGGAACGCTTGGAAGCACTTGACTTGTACTCGTTGGAACGCAGGAGGGAGAGATATATCATAATCTACACTTGGAAAATCTTGGAAGGAATGGTCCCAAATCTGCACACACAAATCACTCTCTACGAAAGTAAAAGTCTGGGCAGGCGATGCAAAATGCCGCCAATAAAAAGTAGGGGCGCCATTGGTACACTAAGAGAAAACACCATAAGTGTCCGGGGCCCAAAACTGTTCAACAGCCTCCCATCAAGCATTAGGGGAATTGCCAATAAACCCCTGGCTGCCTTCAAGAGAGAGCTGGACAGATACCTAAAGTCAGTGCCGGATCAGCCGGGTTGTGGCTCGTACGTCGGACTGCGTGCGGCCAGCAGTAACAGCCTAGTTGATCAGGCCCTGATCCATCGGGAGGCCTGGTCGTGGACCGGGCCGCGGGGGCGTTGATCCCCGGAATAACCTCCAGGTAACCTCCAGGGACAATAGGAGGAGGGGGCTGTGTGGTGGGGTGGTAAGCTGGGAGATAGAGGTCTGTGGAAAGAAGGTGGGGGTGCGAGGAGAGGAGGCCGTGGGTGGGATTGTTGGATGGGTGGGGGCTTGGAGGTGGGGTGCGGGAGGCACTTGCGCACTTGTTCCCATATAATTATACCATAGGTTTACACTACACTCGGTATTAAAAGGATTAACTCTTATCCATAAGTTCAGTTTACTATATCACTGCCTATTTATATCCTTTTCGTCTATTCGTTATATGTGGTAACTGGTACCTTGGTGTATCACTTGTCACATGCCAACACCAGGACAAGTAGATTGACCCACCACTGCCACACTCCACAATTGTTTATTTTATTTCCTTTTATTTTATCACTGGTATTTTGTCACTGTGTTGTACACTGGTTATCTCAAGGATGTACAATGTATTCGTTCAAGATACACTTTTATTTTTACTGCACTACACTGGGATGGTTATATTGTTCACACGGCACTAGGCCTATGGTAACTTTCCCCTGCACTTCTATAGCAGTAAACTTAGGGGAGGTAACGGGGAAAAACACGTCACACAGTAGACTTGTGCCTTTTTCTCGATTGTATGCTTAATTTATGTATACTGTGATTCCCTGCACCTCAATGCTACCATCACTCGTTTTATTACTTTTACTGTAGTAAATATTCCTCCGTTATTTCCACTTCTCTGGACCTCCGGCAATAGTTCGCTAGTGCCAGTTGCTTGTAAATATTCCCATATGCTACACCATATATTTTACGCTATACTGGGGATAATTTAGATTACTCCTATGTTATTGATGTCAGCTAGGCTTGTATACTTTGTACATGTACTTGTAGAAATAAAGGTATTTGTGGAAAATAAATTCCCATAATTACACTGTATATTTTTTATAATGTAAATATACATGATCAATGCATTACTGTTGCTCTAAATTGTATTTTAAAGAGAACCAACAGGGAAGGTCTGCGCCTGCGCCGATGGGCAGGAGAGAGATCGAGATGGGGCATGGGGGAGCGGGAGTGTTTGGAATGGAGTTAAGAGGCTGGGAAAACATGGGACCAGAAAATTGGTGCTCACGGCAGCCTAAGGATTAATATAGGCCTCACTTCATAATAGGAAGTGACATAACTGTTCCTGGTGAAGAGTGAGGGAACATGATTTACGGGACCACCGTAATAAAGTGGCAAAATTAGTGAATAATGGTAGGACCAGTGGTGACTGGCACGTCGCCATGGAGTGTCCCGGGGAAAAATACCCGTGATTTAATCATCACTCATCGGTCTCAGATCTTAATGGAGTGACCTCTAATGTGTATAATAATTATGAGACATTAAATCGTCTTGTGAATTGTAATGTAATCAGTGATAATAACACGAAGTTAAGAGAATGCGTGAAGTGAAATAAGTTGCCTTACTCCTAATGAACACGTGTAGTCCTCGTGGTTCCTGTCCCAAGGGAAGTGAAGTTTTCATGGAGTCCCGACTTCTAAACCGGGACAAACTAATGGATACCTTGTCCTGCTGGAATAAGAACCGTGTCGGTGTTGCAGTACATCGAACTGAGGTAGTGAATGGAGGAAATAAGGAGCATCAATCACCCACAGTTAAGTAACCCTTCTAGTTATAACAAACTGACACTGGCCAGTTAGGTGTGTTGTAATTGGATAGGTTGTGGGTGATCCAACTGCATCAAGTGACCACCAGAGAATATCTGGTAAGTGGTGGTATTACATACAAGTGTTTTTTCCTTGATGGATATATACATGTGCAACCTATTCCCCCCCCCCCTTCATTCAGTTAAACTAATATAATCTATACAGTCCACAATTGTAGCACCGTACTTGCGGGTGCTACCCATCATACTGGTCTCGGATAGATATGGATAAGATTGTGAGGTCGAAGGAACCACCTGCCGTAACCAGGGGTGGTTAAGTTTTCTCACATGTCCACACCGGGTGACTACGGTAAACAATATGGTTGTTGCCTCCCAATGAGATTACTCGTATGCATGTAATGTTGAGGTACATACAGGTAACCTCCTATAAAAATTTCCATAGTATTATCATTATGGAAAATTTTCTAGGGAGATTACCTTTATGTACCTCAACATTACGTGCATACAAGTAAACTCATTGGGAGACAACCATATTGTTTACCGTAGTCACCCTGTGTAGACATGTGAGAAAACTTAACCACCCCTGGTCACGGCAGGTGGTTCCTTCGACCTCACAATCTTATCCATATCTATTCGAGACCAGTATGGATTGGATAGCACCCACAAGTACGGTGCTACTAATTAATTGTGGACTGTATAGATTATATTAGTGTAACCGAATGAAGGGGGGGGGGGTAGGTTACACATGGATATATCCATCAAGGAAAAACACTTGTGCATAATCTCACCACTTACCAGATATTCTCTGGTGGTCACTTGATGTTGCTGGATCACTCATAACCTATCCAATTACAACATACCTAACTGGCCAGTATCAGTCTGCTATAACTAGAAGGGTTACTTAACTGTGGGTGATTGATACTCCTTATTTCCTTCATTCACCATCTCATTTCGATGTCCTGCTACACCGGCATGGTTCTTATTCCAGCAGGACGAGGTATCTGTCGGTTTGTCCTAGTTTAGAAGTCGTGACTCCATAAAACCTTCACTATCCTCGGGACAGGAACAACAAGGTAAACATGTGCATACACACTCTGGGAATGGCAGCTCATATCGCTTCAACGATTCCTTAACTTAGTATTATTATCACTTAATACATTACGATTTACAAGACGGTTTAATGTCTCATAATTATTATACACATTGGAGGCCACTCCATTAAGACTTGAGACCGATGAGTGATGATTAAATCACGGGTATTTTTCCCCGGGACACAGTCCATGGCAACGCGCCAATCACCCCCGGTCCTACCATTATTCACTCATTTTACCACCTTATTTACAGCGGTGCCATCAATCACTTTCCCTCACTCTTCACCAGGGACAGTCACGACACTTCCTATTATGAAGTGAGGCCTATATTAATCCTTAGGCCGCTGTGAACGCCAATTTTCTGGTCCCATGTTTTCACAGCCTCTTAAACCCATTCAAAACACTGCCGCCTCTCCCATGCCCCGAGTCGACCTCTACCCCCGCACATCCATGCAGGCGCAAAGGGAACTCTTGGTTCTATCCTATTTTCAAATACATTTTTGACCCATATCGACACATTAAACACCTATTAGGCACTATAGCTTCGGAAAATTAAAATATTTTCCACAATCATTATTAAGCAACTCGCTGCCAAGAACACGCTTTATGCAACTGATGTACACTCTTGCAATGCCTCCTGACTGTGTGATTTAAAAGACAGCGGTTTACTATCTGTTGTGGAGTAATGGAGAAGAATGAGCAAGTCGCTATCCTTCCCATATGGAATATGCTTGTGCAGTGTTAACTGCAGCCTTAGTGATGTCCACAACAGCGTCCCTTTGTATCTGAATATCCCTACAGTCCAACTTTCCGAGTTCACTTAAGCTGATTAGTTGCTACTTGCTGCTTTCCCTTGAAAGAAATTCTTATTGCTTTCCTTCAGGTTCGATTTCACGTTTGAAGTTCGCAACCAGAAGATTAGAAGTTTGTCCCAGTCACTGGTGTGAGTTATTTTCTATCGAGGGATCTGCCCCTTACACGTCAAACACTGCAGTTGCTACCGCCAAAGCGCGTGTACAGTAAGCATATGCCTCGGCTATTTTACCATAGGTATCACCCCTCCGCTTCAGCTTGTGCAGCAAGGAGCCTCCGTCTTGCACATATCTTTAGTCGTCAAGAGAGCATGCGATGTCGCTTCACTTGAAAGTATCTTAGTGAAATGGTCATAGATGACCTGGGCTATACGAAACTTGTTGGCCTTTCTCAAGATGTTTTTATCATCAAAAAATGAATGACGGCATAGTCATTTGGTATTTCATCACCAAGTGTATATATAGATCTCTCTTGGGCACTACAATAAAAAATCACTGAAACAATTCACAAGAATCAGTGGTTCTATCAGGAGTAACTTTCATTGCAGATGAATTTCCCAGGATCTTGGCTTTGTCTTTCCTCTTGAAACTGAAAGAAAATACAAGCTGTTCAGTCACTGTTGATCCTTCCAACGAATTCGTATTCATGCACATTTACGATTTCTTTCTCCAATATACCGTTGAAGTCATATTTCAATGTGGTGTCAGAAGAGAAGGGTTAATATAAAATCCGTTTTTTGCTTATTTTCTAAAGATCTGATTTGTTTCTTTTAATTCAGACGTCAGTTGAACCTTGGATCGTTAAATGATTACATATTTACTTCTAGTGGACTCCGCCTCTCTTGCTAAGATTATCTGCACCTAACCAGCTTAATTGTTTCAGACTATTGAGCAAAACTCTTGTCCATGCTGAGGGACTAGCCACCTCAACACTACATCTTCATTGGTGATGGGCTGATTACATCTGCTGCCTCTGTACTTGAATAAAGAAGCCTACTGTGTAGGCGAAAGGTTTCGGAATAAAGATAGCTAACTCTCAGGTGTGTTAAAGGCCTTGTAGACAAAAGTGTATTTCTCTTCAATGTGTTTGGATGAACCGCTTACAGCCAACCATAATAACAATGCTTTCACGTCTGAACACTTGCCACACTGATGTTATTAGACCATTTCTGATGAACTTCACCTCCCATATCCACTTTAGTATATTATGGGGAGTTAGGGACCTGTTAATTAAGTCTTCCATGTGTATACTATCAGACATCTCTCTTCCGTTCCAGAGTCAACAATCAAAGTGATATGAAACATTCCAAGAGATTTTGATGTTTAACTGATTCTATGAGGGAATTAACACCCATTTAATATTTCCCAGCTCTGTTATTCTCTGGCCTTTAAAGATGCTATTTACAACTAACCCGAACATAGGAGACAAACTTGTGACAATTTTTCGGTCCTACTTGGACGACTGTTAAAAGTCCAAGTCGGATCGAAACATGTCATAAGTTCGTCTCCTATGTTCGGGTTATTTGTGTATTGTTCCAACAATTGTATTGTGCTTGTTCATTCTTTCTTGAAAGTTCCTATGAGTACGGAACAATATTCACGCTAAGACCAGGATAACGCCTAGACTTGAGAAATGTGGATAATGTCAACTTTATTAATAAAGTTGACATAATCCAGCCTGACCTTTGTTCCCTTTGCCTTTTTGTTTGACAGATCCTATTATAATTATTCCAAAGTCTTTTACCTGTATTACTCACGAAATCGTAATGACACGATTTCGCGAGTCATGTTAACGGCTTTGAGGAGACTTGAGCTAGAGTTCGTCACGGTCACGCTAGCTGGAGATTCGTCTGTAAAAACTTGCATTTTTGGTCACAGTGGTGCCTATGCTAACCTTCATATGGTGTAGAAATATACCTAGTTGGACGAATCTTATGGTGGCTAGCTGGTCCAGTGGCTAACGCGACGGTCTGGAGTTTTGAGAGACTGATCGCGGGTTCTATCCCCGCCCGTGTTATGGTTTCTTTTACCTGTATCTTAGTTTCCATGAGAGGGTCTGCTTATGTTCTGAATGATGTGCTCGTCTTGACTTCATTCTACATAGCAGAAGGTAATAGAAAATAGTGATTAGTGTTCCAGTTTGTCTGCCTTGCCTGGTGGCCAGACCTGGACTCACGCGTCGTGCCTTGGTGTCGGTGAAGGGCTCTTGATGCAAGAAAACTGAGCTACTGTCTCTAGGTCAAATATAATTACCTCTTGTTACCCTGGCGCTGAATGTCCCTTACGGGCTTCGCTCTTCTTGAAAATTATAATGCGTTCAGCTTATTTTACTTGTGTATATTTTTGCATATACAGCCCAACTAACAAGGGAATATCTATTCTCCTAATAGGAAAATGTATAGTGGAAAAAAAGGAACTTTTAGTTATTTATTTGCGCTTTGTATAGCTGTACGAACACTGTCCTCGCCATGCGCATACACAATGTTAGTTTTGTTAGCATATTTTGTACATTAGCATAGAAAAAGTTAAAAGGGGGCATGAGAGGGGAAGGACGAGAGAGGGGAAGGACGAGAGAGGGGAAGGACGAGAGAGGGGAAGGACGAGAGAGGGGAAGGACGAGAGAGGGGAAGGACGAGAGAGGGGAAGGACGAGAGAGGGGAAGGACGAGAGAGGGGAAGGACGAGAGAGGGGAAGGACGAGAGAGAGAGAGGAAGAACGAGAGAGAGAGAGAGAGAGAGAGAGAGAGGAAGAACGTGAGAGGAAGAACGTGAGAGGAAGAACGTGAGAGAGAGAGAGGAAGAACGTGAGAGAGAGAGGGGAAGAACGTGAGAGAGAGGGGAAGAACGTGAGAGAGAGGGGAAGAACGTGAGAGAGAGGGGAAGAACGTGAGAGAGGAAGAACGTGAGAGAGAGAGGAAGAACGTGAGAGAGAGAGAGAGTTAGACAGTGAGAGAGAGAGAGAGTAAGATCGTGAGAGAGAGAGAGAGAGAGAGAGAGAGAGAGAGAGAGAGAGAGAGAGAGAGAGAGAGAGAGAGAGAGAGGAAGAACGTGAGAGAGGAAGAACGTGAGAGAGAGAGGAAGAACGTGAGAGTGAGAGAGAGAGAGAGGAAGAACGTGAGAGAGGAAGAACGAGAGAGAGAGAGGAAGAACGAGAGAGAGAGAGGAAGAACGTGAGAGAGAGAGAAAGAACGTGAGAGAGAGAGGAAGAACGTGAGAGAGAGAGGAAGAACGTGAGAGAGAGAGGAAGAACGTGAGAGAGAGAGAGGAAGAACGTGAGAGAGAGAGAGGAAGAACGTGAGAGAGAGAGAGAGAGGAAGAACGTGAGAGAGAGAGAGAGAGAGAGAGAGAGGAAGAACGTGAGAGAGAGAGGAAGAACGTGAGAGAGGAAGAACGTGAGAGAGAGAGGAAGAACGTGAGAGAGAGAGAGGAAGAACGTGAGAGAGAGGAAGAACGTGAGAGAGAGAGAAAGAACGTGAGAGAGAGAGGAAGAACGTGAGAGAGAGGAAGAACGTGAGAGAGAGAGGAAGAACGTGAGAGAGAGAGAGAGAGAGGAAGAACGTGAGAGAGAGGAAGAACGTGAGAGAGAGAGGAAGAACGTGAGAGAGGAAGAACGTGAGAGAGAGAGGAAGAACGTGAGAGAGAGAGAGAGGAAGAACGTGAGAGAGGAAGAACGTGAGAGAGGAAGAACGTGAGAGGAAGAACGTGAGAGGAAGAACGTGAGAGGAAGAACGTGAGAGGAAGAACGTGAGAGGAAGAACGTGAGAGGAAGAACGTGAGAGGAAGAACGTGAGAGAGAGAGAGAGAGAGAGAGAACTTCCTAATGGAAAATGTGGACTCGCTTCTGCTTCAACACAAATGTCAACATATTATAATTGTTGGTGACCTCAGCCAACATCTTATACAGAGGGATTTTGATGACCTTCTTGCAGTGTTTGACACAAACTTTGTTGATTTCCCTTCTCACATCTCTGGATCCTCCCTCGATCCAGTAGTGGGTAATCTGGCTATGTTGGATTGACAACAAACAAGGCTGTTTTTACGAAATTGAATATCCCACGTGAGGAATCCACAAGAGGAAAGAGGAAACTGGCCAGCATTTTGCTCTGAGCTTGCAGTCTCCATTTGGAATGCTCTTATCCAAGATGATGTTGACAACCAAGTGAATGCCTTCACTGGGCACATCCTTAATCTACAACAAGAACACATCCCTCACCGGCAGTACGTGACGAGGCCTACAGATCAGCCTTGGTTCGGTTTTCGTTGCAGAAAGGTTGCCACTGCTAAGTACAAGGCTTGATGAGGGTATAAGAGACATCCCTCTACCTATAACGGGACAGTGGGCTCCAAAACCTGGTGGTCCTTGGTCAAAGACGAACAAGATTATCTGCCAAATGAACTTCTTCCTCTAAATCGACAGGATGGGACCACCTCTACTTGTAATCAGGAGAATGCTGACTTCTTTGTTGAACACCTTGCTACCAAAATGCAAATTCCTGATCCAGCAAGGGACCCTCCTTGGCTAGCTGCAAGAACTGTCAAAACAGTCAGTGGTGACAAGGCAGGAGGAGGTGCATCTTCTTTTTAAATCGCTGGACCAAGAAATGGCTGTGGGCCCAGACAAGTTGAGCCCAAGATTGCTGAGTAGATGTGCTGACCAGCTAGCAGCACCTCTAACTCATCTTTCAGCTCTGCCTAACAGTGTAAATGACCTTCTCTGTGGAAAGTGGCAAATGTAGTTCCTGTTCACAAAAAGAAGAGCAAAGCAGAAATCATCATCTTGCCGATGTCTCTCCTGTCAATCACTTGCATGATCCTTGAGAAAATAATCTCACTGCAAACAACATTTTTCGACTACCACTCGCTCCTTTGCAGCCGTCAATATGGATTTAGAAAAGGTTACTCTCCTGCTAATCTGTTCAACCTCTCCATTAAGTGGCACCAATAACTGGATGAATCCAAAGTCGGCTGTGTAGTAGCACTGGACGTTGCTGGTGCATTCAACCGAGTATGGCACTAGGGACTCTTGGCTGAACTGCAAGCACTGGAAATTGCAGGCTCTACACTACGTTTCCTCAGTGATTAACTTCAAGGTAGATCTCTAAGCGTAGTTCTCAGTGGGACAGTGTCAGCAAAACATCCTACTGGGGCAAGTGTTCCACAGGGAAGAGTGCTTGGGCTATTCTTATGGAATGTCTACTTGAATGACCTCCATCTCATCCCAGAATCCCATGCATATGCAAATGACTGTACTGACATTTATTTATCTAAGAGAGGAAATGCCAGTTTCTTTAAGCAAAGTCAGTCACTAGCTAAGAGCTATATCAGCCTGGGGAAACCGATGGCAAGCAACGATTGACCCAGAGAAAACACACATGATGGTCTCTAGGCACCATGATAATGCTGGAGCAGTAGTAAGTATGAATAGGAGAGTGTTGGTACCTGGGGAAGAAGTTGATATCACTGGAGTAAAATCTGGGATATCTAATAAAGTAATAAAAGGAAAACACTTAAAAATAGTTAAGCGAAGATAGGCTAGTTCAAAGACAGTTAGGCTGGTAGGGGCTGGTCACATGGTTATGCATACAGATCATTTTACACCTTAAATTCAGTGATCTTACAGTTGACTATAATTATACAGTATCCAAGTATTATTTACATTATAATAATGCCAGTTACAAGGCGCGCACACTTAATAACCATTCCCTAGTGTGGTGTAATTGTGCTGGCTGGAGGCTGTTTCTTCCCGGTGGTTACTTCACAAAATCTTGCCTTTATATTAATACTTGGGCTTCTCTAACTTATACATACATTAACACAGGCTATGAACTCGTGTGTTAGCAGATGGTTAGTGGGATTAGGCTCACAAAAAAGATAGCCAGCCTTCGTGTTCCCTCCAAACATTTTGAACCTCTCTTATCCCTTATACACAACCTCTTTACCGATTTCCTTAACAACCACTCAAACTTAATCACTACCTTTTGTTAATACTCTAAATAATTATTACAATGAATAATAACACATAGAAAAATAATTTATCACATAAAATGAATTTTTACATTGCTTCAGCTGAACAATATTCCTGTGAGGTCATATTTTTACCACTGACAAAGAAAAATCACGAGAATGGTTATACCTTAATACATTTTTACTGTTAATTTATATATTTTACAGTAAAAGTGATAGTAAATAATTTACAGATGTTGCCGTGTATATTAATTATACTCTGATCATGTTTACAGTTGCTAAGAGGTGAGGATGGAAATGTTTTACAATATCACTTACATAAATTATAACAATAATAATCACAATAATAGTGACAATAATAAAATATTAATTTCTGAAGCTTCTCGCCCAAAAAATTTATACACCACATGTGACCAATTTAATCAGAGGGGGATGGGTAGCTTGATTACACTACACTACTTACTACTAGGTCAGGGATTCTTAACTTTTCCTCCATCATTAACCCTCTCGGCTTGATGGATCTCTCCATTTACCCCCTTCCATACAAAAAACTTATCGCCATCATAAAGGGACAGAAAACAATGTCAGAAAAAATAAATTATTCAGGCTTTGCACAAAAATTTGTATCACCAAAAAAAAAAAAAAATAATTTCTAAAGAAATAATTATACAGTCCATTTTTATCACCAACAATAAAACCAAACATAAACAGCAGAAACATTATCAGTGGGAACACTGCTGATTCACTGAGTCAATCAGTTTGTTTATGCGAGGAGCTGTTGATGACAGTTACTCACATCCGTTCCTGGCCTTTGTCTTCATTGCTACTAAACTTGAGAACCCTGATTCACATAAGTATGTGGTGACAAAAGGAACAAGCACTTGGAAGGCACGCTGAGTGAGGAGTGGAAATTAATCTGCGAGTTTTACCCGAAAATGAACACCAACTTGATTGAAGATCAATCAGCTCCTCTATTGCTGGGTCGTCATCTTTCATTTCTGACAGTTCAGTGGCAAAAGGTCTTATTATCCATCTCTCTGTCGGAATCATGTCTTTTGAAAACTAGCCAGTGAAGTGATTCAAGATTTTCAAATGTTCTGTGATGTCTTCATTTATCTCACGTAACACTCCAGATCATTCACTAATAACCTCATCCAGGTTTGGAAAATTTGCAAAGTTACTTCGGTGAACTCTCGGTGCCCATAAGTTCAGCTTTGTCTGCAATGCTGTCATCTTTTCACTTGCTTTGACAATGGTTATCGACGTTCCCTGGAGGAGTTTGTTGATTTGGTTAAGATGGGCAAATATGTCTGAGAGGTACCCCAAACAGGCGATAAACTTCGGATCAGCAAAGTTTTCACACGGCTTTGAATTCCGGTCACGAAGACAAATCTCTACTTCAGTACGGAACTCAAACACACGATTTAAAGTAAGTCTACGAAAAAGCCACCTCACACCAGTATGCAGTAAATGCTTAAAGCCCATCTCATCACAAAAAACTTTGAACAAACGGTGATTCCAAGCTCGGGCCCCAATGAAGTTAACAGCCTCAACAACTTTCTGGATTTTTTTTTTCAGATTTTCGGGAAGATTTTTTGAAGCTAATGCATGTCTGTGAAAAACAGTTACGACATGGAGGGGGGTGCCTTTAGCTTTACAAGTGCAGTGAAGCCTGATCTCACTCCCCTCATGGCTGGAGCTCCGTCAATACAGACTGAACTAACAATGTCCCATGAGAGATATTCTTTTCAAAGAACTTGTATTTTCTGCATAATATCAGTAGCCTTTGTGGTTTGTTAGAGAGGTTCACAAAAGAGAAAATAATTTTTAAGTTCCTTTTCCACATATATAACGGACAAAATATGTGAAAAATTGGCTACATCACAGGAATCATCAAGTTAAAGAAATTTTTGCTGGGCTAGATTTGATCTGTTCAATATACGCCGAGGAATTGTTAGAAAGGCTATGTCATGAGGTTTCTTTGTCTTTGCTATTCGCATCGCTACATAATAGGAAGCTGCAAGCATTGGTTTCTTCTCAGATTCGAAGCCAAGTTTGAGTGTGTTCCTGCAGCCCTAAACCTAGCTCTCTGCCCTAAATGTAGCTCGGTTATCAGATGCATGGGCAGGATGTGTTGCTTACAGATGCTCAGATGCTGTTTCAATACTGAAGGTTAGTGACCCATTTCCAAGAAGTTTTGAACACAGCAGACACTGACGCTTCTCCACACCATCTACAACAATGACGTCAAAACTATATTGTATATATGAATCTAGGTGTGTGTTTCTTGGACATGACAAAATCTGAGAAGAAATAATTATGAATTAGTCATGTGACTATTATTCTCTCTCACACACACACACACACACACACACACACACACACACACACACACACACACACACACACACACACACACACACACACACACACTCTTCCCCCCTCCCCCCCTTAATCCTATCCCTCTCACACACATGCACACGTACACAAGCACATATACACTTGACACAAACATGTACTCCCCCTTAACCTAACCACCTCTCCTCCTCCCCCTAGCCACCTACCCCTCCCCCAAACCATCTAACCCCTCCCCCAAACCATCTAATCCCTCCCCCAAACCATCTAACCCCTCCCCCAAACCATCTAATCCCCTCCCCCAACCACCTCTCCCCCTCCAATAACCATTCTCCCCTCCCCCATAACCATCCCCACTCCCCCTAACCATCTATACCCCTCCCCCTAACCATCTCTCCCCCTTCCTTCTGTGGTGCAATGAGGCAACCTAGAACTAGGATGAGAACAAAGGGCCTGAAGGACGAATCTGGGAGGGAAGACTGGGAGGCAGAGCTCAAAAAAAGAGAGGAAGACTGGGGAATGAGGCTAGATGAGCTTGCAAGGAAGATGGAGGAGAGGTTAGCAGCAGAATGCAGAAGGTGGGAGCAACATCCCACAGTAGCAGAAGCCAAGATACAGAGATTAGAAGAGGAACTGAGAAATCTGAAACAGCCTAGAGACAAAGATAATACAGAAGTACACCAGCAATGTATACATCAGACACAGACAAAGGGTCTGAAGGGAGCATGGAAGCTAAACTGTATGCAGAGGTCCTGTCAAACCCACATGGGGCCAAAACAAAGACAGGGAGCACACTAGGACAGAATGAGAGGTTGGAAGACATTGAAGGAACTAGGATATGTGCAGGGACCTTACCAGACACTTGTGGGGGCCAGGAACAGGTGAGTAGGACGGACAAGCCAATGAGCATAGGGGCCACAGCTAGGGAAGGGACTGAAGGAAGGAACACTCCACGGGAAGAAACTAAAACACAGAGGATGCAATGGGAGTCACAGTGGGAGGTGGAAAGGGAGAGATCAGTTTTTGTCTATGGGCTAGACGAAGCTGAAGGGGAAACTTATGATGAAAGAAAGCAGGAGGAGAAAAAAGCGATTGAAGGTATCATGAAGGTGATAGGCGAGGGAGACATGACCCAGGTGGCAAATTTTCGGAGAATCGGGTGGTTCACAAAGAAAGGGAATTGACCTCTCAAAATAATTTTCAAGGCAGAATCAATTCAAACCATGATCCTGCAGGAGAAAGCACGGCTGAGAGGCAAACAGGAGTTCATGAGTGTGTACCTCGATCGAGACAGAACACAGGAGGAAAGGATGATACTGAAAGAGAGTGCAAAAACGAAAGGAGGAATGGGAGTAAATGAAAAAGGAGAGCAGAATAACCCAGGAACAGATGGAAGGACAAGCACACCCCCCAGAAACACCTGCAGAAGGACTCCAGCCACGACACCCCAAAGGCAACTGAACAATCCAAACCAACCATCACACACCGATCCCTCTGTTCCCACCCCCTGCACCACGAACCCTACCCCTACAGCAACCCCCTATGGGAGCTCTTCCTCCACCTCCACTGCAACCCCCCACAGGCCCCCACCAGGGCTCCTGCTTTCCCAACCCCAGTATTCCCCCAGGACCACAGTTACAATATTAGAACAGAAGTTGAAGGTTTGGTACACAAATGCGGATGGATTAACGAATAAATATGAGGAATGACAAGAAAGAATAAATGAGAAGTCCCCAGACATCATAGCAGTTACAGAAACAAAACTCATGGAGACAATAACAGATGCAATCTTCCCACCAGGATACCAGATCATGAGGAAAGATAGAAGGGGCAGAGGGGGAGGAGGGGTTGCTCTGTTTGTAAAAAAAGATGGAAATTCGAGAAAATGGGAGGCATTGATTAGACAGGAGAAAGGGACTACATAGTAGGTACACTTCAGTCTGGGGAGCACAAGGTGGTCATTGCAGCGATGTATAATCCACCACAGAACTGCAGGAGGCCAAGAGAGGAATATGAAGAGAGCAACAGAGCAATGGTGGACACACTTGCTGAGGTGGCAAGAAGAGCTCACTCCAGCAGAGCAAAGTTGCTGGTTATGGGGGATATCAGCCACAGGGAGATTGACTGGGAAAACCTGGAGCCACATGGGGGTCCCAAAACATGGAGAGAAAAGATGTTGGATGTGGTGCTGGAAAACCTCATGCACCAACATGTTAAGGACACTATCAGAGTGAGAGGGGAGGATGAACCAGCAAGATTGGACCTTGTGTTCACCCTGGGCAGTTCAGACATTGAGGACATCACATATGAGATTCCCCTAGGAGCTAGTGACCACGTGGTTCTGTGCTTTGAATACATAGTTGCAAGTGGAGACAGCAACAGGAGTTGAATGGTAAAAGCCAGACTATAAAAGAGGGGACTACATAGGGTTGAGGAACTTCCTGCAGGAGGTTCCGTGGGACAGAGAACTGGCAGGAAAGCCAGTAAATGAAATGATGGAATATGTAACAACAAAATGCAAGGAGGCGGTGGAAAAGTTTATTCCCAAGGGCAACAGAAACAATGGGAAGACCAGAAGGACCCCCTGGTTTACCCAACGGTGTAAGGAGGCAAAAAACAAAGTGCAATAGAGAATGGAAAAAGCACAGAAGGCAGAGAACACATGAAAATAGGGAGATTAGTCGCAGAGCCAGGAACGAGTATGCACAGGTAAGGAGGGAGGCCCAGCAACAGTATGAAAATAACATAGCATCGAAAATCAAGACTGACCCGAAACTGTTGTATAGCCACATCAGGAGGAAGACAACAGTCAGAGACCAGGTGATCAGACTGAGGACAGAAGGTGGAGAACTCACAAGAAATGATCAGGAGGTATGTGAGGAGCTAAACAGGAGATTTAAGGAAGTTTTTACAGTAGAGACAGGAAGGGCTCTGGGAAGACAGCACAGAAGGGAACATCAAGAGGGAATATACCAACAAGTGTTGGATGACATATGAACAACCGAGGAGGAGGTGCAGAAGCTGCTAAGTGACCTTGATACCTCAAAGGCGATGGGACCGGACATCCTTCCCCCGTGGGTCCTTAGAGAAGGAGCAGAGATGCTGTGCATGCCCCTAACCACAATCTTCACCACATCCCTTGAAACTGGGCAACTACCTGAGAAATGGAAGACGGCAAATGTAGTCCCCAAATTTAAGAAAGGAAACAGAAACGAGGCACTAAACTACAGACCTGTGTCTCTGACATGTATTGTGTGCAAAGTCATGGAGAAGATTATCAGGAGGAGAGTGGTGGAACACCTGGAGCAGAACAAGATTATAAATGAAAGCCATCATGGGTTCATGGAAGGCAAATCCTGTGACACAAACCTTCTGGAGTTTTATGACAAGGTAACAGAAGTAAGACACGAGAGAGAGGGGTGGGTTGATTGCGTTTTCCTTGACTGCAGGAAGGCCTTTGACACAGTTCCCCACAAGAGATTAGTACAGAAGCTGGAGGATCGGGCGCATATAACAGGGAGGGCACTGCAATGGATCAGGGAATACCTGACGGGGAGGCAACAACGAGCCATGGTACGTGAAGAGGTATCGCAGTGGGCGCCTGTGACGAGCGGGGTCCCACAGGGGTCAGTTCTAGGACCAGTGCTATTTTTGATATATGCGAACGACATGATGGAAGGAATAGACTCCGAAGGGTCCCTATTCGCAGGTGATGTGAAGCCGATGAGAAGAATTAAATCGGATGAAGATGAGGCAGGACTGCAAAGAGACCTGGACAGGCTGGACTTGTGGTCCAGAAACTGGCTTCTTGAATTCAACCCTGCCAAATGCAAAGTCATGAAGATTGGGGAGGGGCAAAGAAGACTGCAGAGTATAGGCTAGTTGGACAAAGACTACAGACCTCACTCAGGGAGAAAGACCTTGGGGTGACCATAACACCGAGCACGTCATCAGAGGTACACATCAACCAAATACCTGCTGCAGCATATGGGCGCCTGGCAAACCTGAGAATAGCGTTCCGATACCTTAATAAGGAATCGTTCAAGACACTGTACACTGTGTATGTTAGGCCCATACTGGAGTATGCAGCACCAGTTTGGAACGCACACCTGGTCAAGCACGTCAAGAAGTTAGAGAAAGTACAAAGGTTTGCAACAAGGCTAGTCCCAGAGCTCAGGGGAATGTCGTACGAGGAAAGGTTGAGGGAAATTGGACTGACGACACTGGAGGACAGAAGGGTCAGGGGAGACATGATAACGACATGCAAGGTACTGCGGGGAATAGACAAGGTGGGCAGACAGGAAGTTCCAGAGAGGGGACACACAAACAAGGGGTCACAACTGGAAGCTGAAGACTCAGACGAGTCACAGGGAAGTTAATAAGTATTTCTTCAGTCAGAGTAGTCAGGAAGTGGAATAGCCTAGCAAGTGAAGTAGTGGAGGCAGGAACCATACATAGTTTTAAGAAGAGGTATGACAAAGCTCAGGAAGCAGAGGGGGAGAGGACCTAGTAGCGATCAGTGAAGAGGCGGGGCCAGGAGCTGAGACTCGACCCCTGCAACCACATTTAGGCGAGTACAATTAGGCGAGTACACACACACACACACACACACACACACACACACACACACACACACACACATTTTACAAAATAAAATTGAATTGAATTATTATTTAGTTGTTAAGTACATCAACTATTTACCTCTTGCCATGTATTTTTATACCTCAAGGAGTAAATTTACCCCTGTTGAGAATCATTGTACTAGAAGAGGGACAGCAGGAATCTCGCTCAGTTTTGCCACCCGTACCGGGGATCGAACCACAGACGCTCAATGTACGAGCAGAGTGCGCTATCAACCTAGCTACGTTGCATACATGTGGGACTGGAATCTGTTAGCTTGAACTGGGCGTCATCAGCAGGGCGAAGCGAATATACTCAAAGATTCCGCTGTTTTTAGTAGATTAATAATTTTAAAAAGTTTCGTTTTCACAAAACTGTAATTGCGCTTAAATTTTTGCTCTTTTTTTCGGGACTCCATATCTTACAAAAGGGTAGAAATGGGATTCGTAAGAAAATCATCACAAAAAAATGACATAGGTTCATCTTACCAGAGTGTAGTTTGAGCGACACGTGTGCCTCTCTGACATGCAAGAAACTCACTTATCTCGAGAGCTGCAGATTTTAGCCTATGATGTGGAGCGAATTAGGGATAGTATCTGAGCTGCAACTAATGAACTTTGTGTTTTTACTTCACACTAATTATATCTCTAATGAAAATTAAATTAGTCACACTTGTAGTAAAACTGTAGTGATAGTAACAGCGAAATAATGATGCTATCAGCTCTGTTAAATGATCTAATTCATGAAGGTTTCTAATGTTTTGTAGGTCATGCAGCTCGACAGTAAACTCGGCTCTATACCAACCTATTAATGTTATATGAAATAATCTACCTGTCTGCCTCCACCTCTCTCCCAACAGATAGAAAAAATAAAGTAAATCAAGGTTTAGAAAATTCTACTAACTAGTTTGAATAATTTCCTGTAGTTTCCTAAGATATGGAATGATTATTAGAACTTCAGCGCAGCAGCACAAGATAAGCAAAGGTTTATAAACTCGCAACACTATCCTGAGAGACGGTTAAAGTGCTGATGTAGCTGTAAATATTACATTAGTCAATAAAATTTGACTTTTTATCGAGTTCAGCAACTAAATTGGTTGTTTTAAGCTCACGTTTATGTGCTAATTACGAATCTAAGCTTTAGTCTCCTGTTTAGGTTTCAGTTGTTTTATGATAAATATTTTGGTTACTTAAGGTTGAAGAATCATACTGCATGTGTTACCTAACGACCTGAGATATACATAGATATTACGTGTGGTGTATGTAATGACAAAACTAATCTTTCTCAACAAATTTATTAATATGTAAAACAAAAATAAATTTAAGTAGTCGTACAAATAAATTTACATCAGTTTTAAGGCTTGATCTCTTGTATTCAGTTTAGTTCTCCCGCACCAGTACCCAGCAGAAGTCAGCCATCAAGCTGATACTCATGTTTAACTGATATCTCTTTTCCATATTGACTATATCATGGTGACATTCACCGAGGGTTTCTGTTTCACAAACTGTACCTGACTGGGCAAAAACATTAGTTCAGATTTAAATTCAGCGTTCCAAAACTAGAAACTTGTTTTTAAATACCAACTAATATCATACTTGGCCAGTATAATTATATAATTTTCTATTAAAGAGGAGAGTCTCTCGAAAGATCAATAAGGAATGAGATGATCAATAAGGAATGAGATGATCAATAAGGAATGAGATGATCAATAAGGAATGAGATGATCAATAAGGAATGAGATGATCAATAAGGAATGAGATGATCAATAAGGAATGAGATGATCAATAAGGAATGAGATGATCAATAAGGAATGAGATGATCAAAACCACAAAACCCGCCTCACTACACTCAATGTGTAACGTGAAATACGCAGGAAGTTCACGGTTGTCAACAATATTTACAATATTTTATGATAATTTTCTTATATCTGGGGCTGTAATTTTTTACTTGTTTTCATGCCTGTGCTATTTGACATAACTATACAAAGTGTAAATCTGGGGAGTTCACGCAATGAACGACACGTAGGAGAGTATTGTTGTGGCACTTCTCGCGCCACTCGAAGAAAATTAATATTTACCAGTCAAGGCCCTTTAAGAAAGGTCCTTTGAAATGGCGAAGGACATTTTATTCTTGGAATTAGACCTCGTCTTTTCCTTCGGATCGAATCTCTCCATTCGGCCTCCTTACCTAAAGATATTTCCCCTTAATGAATTTCATTAAAACTACCATATCCATTTGATCGTTCTTCGACCTTTTGTGTGTCTCATTGACAGATTGAGCGGACAGACTAGGCTCTTAATTCATGCCATAAATCTTTTCTTGAAATTTTTTCGTCCTCCGTATTTTTTCAGATAAATTGTTGCAACTTTCTTATCACTTTTGTTCTTGCTGCAGCATCGATTACAATGTGTACCCTGGCGGTCTCCTGAGTGTGCTCGTGATAGGCGATTGAAATGCGCTGCGTGGGGCCGCTGCCATTACAACAGGTCCCTAGCTTTTAAACAAGCGAGGGCGTTTACCTATGTTACACTGGCCACGATACATACTTTTTGGCGAACTTACGTGATGCCTGTCAGTTCCACTAGTATTGTGTACAGTTTGGAAAAAAATAGGGAAACTGGCAAGTACTCACCTGACCCTGATCCTGTTCTTACGGCTGCTAGCGTTATCCTTGCAGACCCTGCTGAAGTTGCCACAGCAACTTTGTATCACATTGTCTGTGTATCCCATGTCTTCTATCTCCCTCAAAACCTGAGAGGGAATCATCACCTCTGGATTTTTATTCTAACACAGAGGACTCTTACAGCATGCCTTTCACGCTCCGCTAACTTAAGTCAACACTTTCCCTTAGCCAACAATCAGCAGCTGGGTTTGATGACATCCATATTCATATGCTTCAATACACACCCTACGGCAGTCGTCGTCATCTCACGCCTTTTCAATCTCGTTTGGTCTCCAGGGGTTTTTCTCTACAATGGAAAGCCGCCTTTATGCTACCTCTTAGTAAGGCAGGTTCCTCAGGCCGTGACAGCTCTCATTACAGATCCAGTGCTTTTACTTGTGCGTTTTGAAAGTTGATGGAGTGTTTGGTTAAGAAACTTTTAGTATGGTACTTGGAAATCCATAATTTTCTTCCCTCGTCAATTTGTTTTTCATAGGAGCTGTTCTGCCATTTATCTGATAATGTTCTTGGATACCTTCGTTTGCAATGCCTTCTCTAATAATCACTCGGTTATTGGTCTTTTTTTTTATTTAAAAAAAACAAGCTCGCTACATTATTTGGCGTTACAACATCTAGATGAAGCCCATTACTTGGGCCTCTGAAGCAACTTATCACTTTTCCTTGTTATTGGAGAGGCGCTATTGTGTCCGGGAAAATAGCCTTTCCCCTGCCTTCCTTCAAGCTGAAGGGGGTCGCTATAAGCAGTGTTCTTATCACTACCCATTTCCTATTTGATATTAATGACCTTGCCTCTGTTCTCTCTCCTGATACTTGGCGGTCTCTTTGTTTACGATTTTGCTAGAACTTGTGCAGGCAATTGATTTTCACCTTGTTGCTGCCTCTCCCCCGACTCCGGATTGTTATTGACCTCAAGGGTTCAAATTCTCTGTTCCTTAAACCCATCAGATTACTTTTTCAAGACGCCCTATTGATCCTCATTCTGTTCTATTCCTAATTGGTTCCCGTATCCTTAAACAGGATACGGTAAAATTTTCCGGTTTTGTTTGATCGCCTAATGTCCAGAAAGTCTCGAGTAACAACTTTGGAAGCTGCTTGTCATGGCCAGCTGAACCTCCTTAAAACTCTGACCCATATTTTTTGGGAGTCTGATACAGGAATCGCTCTTTGTTTTCATTCAATCCTGGACCTGTCTAAACCGGACTATTGTAACCATCGCTATTCTTCCGCTCCCACTTTTACCCCCTTCTAAACTTGATCCCATTTCCATTCATCACACTGGTTTGCATTTGTAATGTTCTTAATTTTCATTTTTATTCGTGGTTGCTATCTTGCGTATTCTTGGGTTGCTGATTGTAAATATCTAAACCATTTTGCTCTATCATGTAGGGATTTTGAATAAAATATAAATTAATGATAAATGTGAATTATTAATAAATTGCCAATTTATTAAAATTAGGCAAGTAATCATGGAAAAACACATTCTGTTAGTCTTAAGAACATATGAATTCCAAATCAACATGAATCAAATAAAATTATTTTATTAAAAAAAATATGCTTCTATTGGTTAGCCTACATTCTGAATCAAAGGAAGGAGGATCGCTTTGATTTTAGCTTGTGCTGTACATCGAGACCATTACGTTTCAATGACCAACAGTAATCCACCATCATGCTGACATTCCATTTGCCCTGGTATCGAGTTTCTATGGTCCAAATATCCTGATAGAATCGCTCTCCTTGTTCCTCACTGTAGTCCCTACAATTGTTGGGTAAATAGTCAAGATGTGAGTGCAAAAAGTGCATCTTCACACTCATTCTAGACCCAAGTTGTTGGAAACTTGAAATCAGGTCTTGGATCATTTTTTCATATTCGGGGGAGCGCCTGTTTCCCAGGAAGTTGTGGACAATCTGCTTGAATGAAAAACCAGACATTCACCTCGACACCTGCTAATGCTTCATCAAAATCCTTGTCTTTCATCAATTCCCGAATCTGAGGGCCAACAATGATTCCTGCCTTTAGCTTGCCTTCACTTATACGAGGAAACTTTGACTCTAGGTACTTGAAAGCAGTTCCATTCTTGTTCAAGGCCTTCACAAAAATTTTCATAAGCCATAATTTGATGTGGAGTTGCGGCAGCAGAAGTTTGTTCGGGTCAACTAATGGCACAGCTTTTACGCTGTGATTTCCGGGTAAGAAGCTGGTTCTTGGTGGCCAGTCTTTTTGTTCATAGTGCTGGCTGTCTGCCCTATCCCAAAGACACACAAAACAGGGATACTTGATGTATCCGCCATGAAAACCTAGTAGGAGATCAATAACTTTTAAATCATCACAAATGAGAAAATTGTGATTCTGGTACTTGATTGCAGATATTAGTATCTTCATATTTGCGTAAGTTTCTGACATTAGGACACAATGGCCAATTGGCACAGATGCAGCTGTGTTTCCATTGTAGAGAAGTACAGCCTTTAAACTTTTTTTAGAAGATTCAGTAAAGTCTCCATTCATCTGCTTTGTATGACATCCCCATGTGTTCAATAAGGCCAGAAATATTTGAACAGAAAACTAAAGATTCCTCTTTGTCAAAGAACTGAGTGAATTCCGCTTCGCAATGACGGTACCAGCGAATGTTGTTCCAGGAGCTAGAGGTCTCTTGTTCCTTCAGTCTAGAGCCAAGTAACTGTGCACTTTCTTTTGAAAGGTTAAGGTCTCTCACCAAGTCATTGAGATCAACTTGGTTGAAGGATTTGAGATCGTCGTTTGTTGGTGGTTTATAGTCTACTTCCATCTCCTTAGAATCACTGGTATCAGACTCTGATGAAATTTGCCGTGTCTCAGGTGGCACAGGTACAGAAATATCTTCAGTGTGTGGAACAGGCCTTATTTCTGAAGGAATATATGGGTATAATATGCGATCTTTAGTCTTCTTGTTGAATCCAGCTACTTTAGTCATACAAAAGTAGCAGTCATCATGGTGGTTCATCTACTCCCGCCATACCATTGGTACTCCAACTGACCACATTTGAAGCTTACTGATGCAACTCTTGCAAGCTTTGTGTGGTGCAAATAGTTTGTCCTGGTATCCAAGTTTGCAGCCAAAATAAGCAAAGTAGCAGCGCTTCAATAAAGGAGTTATGTTGCTCCGGGAATCTGAAGAGGTGAATTGCCCGCAGACATAACAAAATGTCTGGTGAATTTATGCAGCCTCTAGACAAAATAATCTGAAAATAAAGAAAAAGATATTATATTTAACATTAAAGTCAGTGTAAGGGAAGCATTTTAATTGGTAATATACCACTTTCTCATTTATATTATACGAAAAGAGAAAAGTAACGTTTCCGTATAACTTGACAGCCTGATGTGATAGATGAATAAAAAACACAGTGAATCATTGTTTCCCATATATATACCGAAATATACCTTAGTCAATAAAAAAAAATTCATGCAGACCAGTGTTATCCTACGAGGATCATTACCATTAGTAAAAGACAACCAATCAGAGTAAGGGGGAGGGGTGAGTTCCAGGCTAGCTAACCTAACAGCTAGACAGTCTTGAAAGTTTGATCCTTGCTGATTAAAACATACTGGAGCTCTGGCTTCTGTATGGGGGTAAAAGTACTTATTCTTTCCTTCTCTCTCTCTCTCTTTACACAAGGTTTGAGAAGGTTAGGTTTAGGATCCCTAGCTTTATTGACAAGCTACTTACAGGTTAAAGGATTCCTAACTTTATTGAAAAGCTAAGAGCTATTACCTACATCAGCCCATTTAAAAGCATTTTTATTGTTATGAAATAAAGTAGGGAAAAACATTAAGTTAGAGTTATTTGTGGGCCAGCATTTTCATTTGATCAATTGACTTTAACTCACTGACATCATAATTCTGTACGAATGTGTTCCAGACTAGTCATCCTAGGGATAAATGATCCCAAAAGAAGTGATATTGTGGTGAAGGGTACAGCCAGAGTGAAGTTGCTGCTTTCTGCCCGTCTTGTGGTGTAGAAGCTTGCTTCACGCTGTCCTCGAAGTGGAGCCATGTGTGGTACTTTGACAGTTGGCCTTGTACTTAACAGTAAGGCCACCCACATCCCTCCTGTGTTGAAGACACTGCTGAAATGAGATCTATCCAGGATGGGTCCAGGCGAGAGATGAGACGTCTTGCTCTGTTCTCTACTGTCAAGCAGTCGCAGATGAGACGGGGGTCAGGCAAACCAAGAAAGTGGAGCATACTCAAGGTGTGAGCGTACTTGTGCCTCATACAGAATCTTGCAACCCCTACTGTCAAGCAGATGTGAGATAGGGCGAAGTGCTGTAAGCTTCCTGGCTGCCTTGTTTGCAAGATTTACAACCTGGTACTTCATGGTCAGTTTGGAGTCAAATTTTACCCCAAGGATATCAACTTCTTCCCCAGGTACCAACAACTTATCATTCATGCTTACTACTGCACCAGCATTACCATAATGGTGCCTAGAGTTCATTGCGTTTTCCCAGGTGCAAATGTTACTTGCCATCTGTTTCCCTAAGCTGACATAGCTCTTAGTTGGTGATTGATGTAGCTTAGAGCAGCTGGCATTTCTTCTCTTGGATAAGTGAATGTCATTGTACAGTCGTCTGCATATGCATGGGATTCTGGGATGAGGTGAAGAAGGTCGTTGAAGTAAACATTCCATAACAATGGTCCCAGCACGCTTCCTTGTGGAATACTTGTCCCAATAGGATGAAGGTAATCACTGAGGAGACATAGCTTAGTGCCTGCAATTCCCAGAGCTTGCAGTTTTGCTAAGAGGCGCTTGTGCCACACCCGGTCGAAAGCGCCAGCAATGTCCAGTGCTACCACATAGCTCCTTTCTTTTCTCTCTTCTTTTTCTTTTCTTTTTTCTTTTCTTTTTTCTTTTCTTTCTTCTCTTTTCTCTCTCCTCCTCTCTTCTCATTTTTTGCACAGTGTATGGCAGGGCAAGGATTCATAACTTCATTTACAAGCTAGGAGCTGTTATCTACGTCAGCTCATTTGAAAGCCGTTTTATTGATATGAGACATACAAGTAGGGAACAGGATGAAGCTGGAGCCATCCGTGTGCTAGCAGTTTCATCTGATCAACTGATTTAATTTCGTTGATATTATTTTGATGTACGAACATGTTCCAGACTAGTCATCCTAGGAATAAATGATCTCAGATGTAGCGATGTCCTGGAGAAGGGTACAGTCAGTGAAGTTGCTGCTTCCCATCTTGTTGCGTTGAAGCACACTTCTCGCTCTCCTCGGAATGCTTTGACAATGTTTGCCTTGTACATAACAGTAAGGCCGCCCACATCCCTCAAGTGCTGAAGGCTCTGCTGAAATGACAGATCTATCCAGGACGTGTCCAGGCGAGAGTTGAGACTCAAGGTGTGGGCGTACTTGTGCCTCTTACAGAATGTTGCAGCCTCTACTGTCAAGCAGATGCGAAATGCGTGGAAGTGCTGTTAGCTTTCTGGTCACATTGTTCGCAAGATTTACAACGGGATTTTTCATGGTCAGTTTGGAGCCGAATTTTACCCTAAGGGTATCAACTTCATCCCCAGGTACCAACACGCTTCCATTCAGTCTTATTACTGATACGGAATTACCATCTTAATGCCTACAGATCATCATTTGTGTTTTCTCTGGGTCAAACGTTACCTGTTATCGGTTTCCCCAGGCTGATATACCTCTTAGCTGGCGATTGATGTAGCGTAGAGCAGTTGGCATTTCCTCTCTTGGAGAAGTAAATGTCAGAATACAGTCGTCTGCATATACATGGGATTCTGGGATGAGATGAAGGTCATTGAAGTAAACATTCCATAATAATGGCCCAAGCACGCTTCCTTGTGGAATACTTGCCCCAGTAGGATGTCTTGCTGACCCTGTCCCATTAAGAACAACACTTAGAGATCTACCTTGAAGTTAATTGCTAAGGAGACATAGTGTAGAGCCTGCACTTCCCAGTGCTTGCAGTTTTGCCAAGAGGCCTTGGAGCCACACTCAGTCGAAAGCACCAGCAATGACCAGTGCTCCCACACAGCTCTTCTCTCTCTTTCTCTCTCCTCTTTCTCTCACCCTCTCTCCTCTCTTCTCTCCTCTTCTCTCTCTCTCCTCTTCTCTCTCTCTCCTCTTCTCTCTCTCTCCTCTTCTCTCTCTCTCCTCTTCTCTCTCTCTCCTCTTCTCTCTCCCTCCTCTTCTCTCTCTCTCCTCTTCTCTCTCTCTCCTCTTCTCTCTCTCTCCTCTTCTCTCTCTCTCCTCTTCTCTCTCTCTCCTCTTCTCTCTCTCTCCTCTTCTCTCTCTCTCCTCTTCTCTCTCTCTCCTCTTTTTTTTTTTACACAGGGTTTGACAAGGTTAAGGATCCCTAGCTTTATTGACAGCTATATTACAGGTTAAGGATTCCTAACTATTGGCAAGCTAAGAGCTGTTACCTACATCAGCTCATTTGAAAGCATTTTTATTGTCATGAGACATACAAGTAGGGAACAGGATGAAGTTGGAGCCATCTGTGGGCCAGCATTTTCATTTGATCAACTGACTTTATCTCGTTGACATCATTATGCTGTACGAATGTGTTCCATACTCGAGTCATCCTGGGTATGTATGATCTCAGATGGAGTGATGTTCTGGAGAAGGGTACAGCCAGAGTGAAGTTGCTGCTTTCTGCCCGTCTTGTGGCATAAAAGCTTGTTTCACGCTGTCCTCGAAGTGGATCCAAGTGTGGTATTTTGACAATATTGGCCTTGTACATAACAGTAAGGCCACCCACATCCCTCCTATGTTGAAGGCTCTGCTGAAATGACAGATCTATCCAGGATGGGTCCAGGCGAGAGATGAGACGTCTTGCTCTGTTCTCTACTGTCAAGCAGTCGCAGATGAGAGGGGGGGGGGCAGGCAAACCAAGAAAGTGGAGCATACTCAAGGTGTGAGCGTACTTGTGCCTCGTACAGGATCTTGTAACCCCTACTGTCAAGCAGATGCGAGATACGGCGAAGTGCTGTAAGCTTCCTGGCTGCCTTGTTTGCAAGATTTACAACATGGTTCTTCATGGTTAGTTTGGAGTCAAATTTCACCCCAAGGATATCAACTTCTTCTCCAGGTGCCAACATCCTCCCATTCATCCTTACTACTGCACCAGCATTACCATCATGGTGCCTAGAGACGATCATCATTTGCGTTTTCTCAGGTGCAAATGTTACTTGCCATCTATTTCCCCAAGCTGATATAGCTCTCAGCTGGTGATTGATGTAGCTTAGAGCAGCTGGCATTTCTTCTCTTGGATAAGTGAATGTCAGTGTACAGTCGTCTGCATATGCATGTGATTCTGGGATGAGATGAAGAAGGTCGTTGAAGTAGACATTCCATAACAGTGGACCCAGCACGCTTCCTTGTGGAACGCTTGCCCCAATAGGATGCCTTGCTGATTCCGTTCCATTGAGGACTACACTTAGAGATCTACCATGAAGGTAATCACTGAGGAGACATAGCGTAGAGCCTGCAATTCCCAGTGCTTGAAGTTTTGCTAAGAGGCCCTGGTGCCACCCGGTCGAAAGCGCCAGCAATGTCCAGTGCTACCACACAGCTGACTTTGGATTCATCCAGTGACTGGTGCCACTTAGTGGAGAGGTTTAACAACAGATCAGCAGCAGAGTAACCTTTCCTGAAGCCATATTGACGATCACAAAGTAGTGAGGGGTAGTCAAAAAAATCTGTCATTTGTCTTGAGGTTATTGTCTCAAGGATCTTACCAGTGATTGACAGGAATGACACTGGTCTGTAGTTGCTGATTTCTGCTCTGCTCTTCTTTTTGTGAACAGGGACTACATTTGCCTCTTTCCATAGAGAGGGCCATTTACACTGTACTAGGCAGTGCTGAAAGATGCGAGTTAGAGGTGCTGCTAGCTGGTCTGCACCTCTTCTCAGCAATCTTGGGCTCAACTTGTCTGGGCCCACAGCCTTTTCTTGGTCAAGCGATTTAAGAAGGAAATGCACCTCCTGCCTTGTCACCACTGACAGTTTTGACAGTTCTTGCAGCTAGCCAAGGAGGGTCCCTTGCTGGATCAGGAACTTGCATTTTGGTAGCAAAGTGTTCAGCAAAGAGGTCTGCCTTCTCTTGACTACTAGTAGAGGTGGTCCCATCCTGTTAATTTAGAGGTGGAAATGAGTTCATCAGGCAGATAACCTTGTCTGTCCTTGACCAGGGACCACCAGGTTTTGGAGCCTACCCTACCTGATGCTGGCTTTCTTTTAGTGTCCACCTCCCATTTAGCAATGGCCCACTTTTGAACGTCACCCATATGCCTACAGGCTTGCCTGTGCAAGTTCCTGTTATAGGTGGTAGGATGTCTCTTATACCTTCGCCATGCTTTGTACTTAGCAGTAGCAGCCACTCTACAACGAAAGCCAAACCAAGGCTGATCTGTAGGCTTCGTCACATATTGCCGGTGGGGAATGTGTTCTTGTTGTAGATTAAGGATGTGTCCAGTGAAGGCTTTCACATGGTTGTCAACATCCCCTTGGAGAAGAGCATTCCAATCGGTGGTGGCGAGCTCAGAGCAAAGGGCTGGCCAATTACCTCTTTCCCATAGCCATGTTGTGCATGTGGACTCCTCCCCTCGTTCTGTTGGGATCTTAAGTGTCGTAAAAACAGCCTTGTGGTCAGACGATCCATCATAGCCGAGGGGTTGGAAAGTGACTATGCCGTCTGCCAGATCACTCGCTACTGGGTCAAGGGAGGAGCCAGAGATGTGAGTAGGGAAATCAACAAAGTTTCTCATGTCAAAACTCTCCTCTCTCTTTTCTCTCCTCTCTTTTCTCTCCTCTCTTTTCTCTCCTCTCTTTTCTCTCCTCTCTTTTCTCTCCTCTCTCTTTTCTCTTCTCTCTCTTTTCTCTCTCTTTTCTCTCCTCTTTTCTCTCTCCTCTCTCTTTTCTCTCCCCTCTCTTTTCTCTCTCTCCTCTCTCTTTTCTCTCCTCTCTTTTCTCTCCTCTCTCTTTTCTCTCCTCTCCTCTCTCCTCTTTTCTCTCCTCTCTATTACACTAAAAATAGGGCTTTGTCAAGCAGGAGGATCAATGATAAGGCTTCGGAGGCGTCTTGTAGTTTTATTGGGTTCTTGGTACACAGACAGTGCATTATGGGCTTCCCAGGCCTGGAGGTTCGTGACAGAGTAGACCTTGTTGACTGAGTGAAGTTTGCTTCCAGAGTGAGACAGGAAGCGTGGTGCAGGCAGAGAAAAGTAGACCTATAAGTTGGAGCACCAACATGGTGCAAAATAAGAACCCTTCTGGGCATATATCGATCGGCCTCCTACCCATGGTCGTCCTCAGCCATGATTGTTACCTGGAGGTTACCTGGAGGTTATTCCGGAGATCAACGCCCCCGCGGCCCGGTCCATGACCAGGCCTCCCGATGGATCAGGGCCTGATCAACTAGGCTGTTACTGCTGGCCGCACGCAGTCCAAAAAACTCGCCTTCCTGCATCTGGACACATTGCAACACAGGAAACATCATTGCAGCTGAGTTATGGCGTATAAGGTTACAGTCTTGTTTGGAATGGTGAAGCAGTCATCGCAGTAGTCGCTGCACTGCTCCCTCAACCTGGGGCACAACCTGCTGGTGCCCTCAAGTGAGGCGTCATTAGTACTCGGCATTTGGGCAGGACTTCTGGCAAGCAACTCAGTGCATTTCTCGACTGGTACTGTCGTTGACAGTCATTGCAGGGAATGCGGTACAGCACAGCTTAGTGGTGCTGGTGAGAGTGAGTTGTAGCTAAGACGACTCAGGCGATCATCTGAGAGTCATAATGCCATACACTTTAACTGGAGTGAGCAGACTAGCAGTCAAAATGACATACTTTGTGCAGGTTCCTCACTGAAGCTGTCACACGAGTCAGTCGCCTGCCGACAGGGCTACTGCAGCTTGACAATGTCTTCCTCTCAACAGTTGGAGTCATAGCAGAGGTTAGTCTAAGCGTCCTGAGATTGGTTTTCTACACATAACTGCACTCTGATGGTCAGGAAGTGGAGTGAAACAAATCTCAATGGGGAGTCATAGCAGGACGACTCAGACATGGCATCTACGAATGGCGAGCGTAAGTGTTCTTTATACATGGGCTCAATCATCGGGATTCATGTAAAACTTTCACACACTCGCACTGCACATGTGGTTACAACATGGCCTGCACTAGCAAATGATGCTTTTCTATGCAGAAATACATTAAGACATTCACAAATGTGAGAACACTAGTACAGTAACACTAACTGGGAGGAATTAACATGACATATCTTCTCTCAATCCTTCTCAACAAAATTTGTTACTGTGAAACTATAACACTGTCGATGTGACGGATGTAATTGGGTGACATTGCGAGGTGACGTCAGGGCTACATAGTGATGCCGAGGTGACGTCAGGGCTAAATAGTGATGCCGAGGTGACATCGTGAGGTGACGTCAAGCAGCATAGTGAAGTCAGGCAGACATCGCGAGGTGATTTTGGATAGACATCCTGGGTGACGTTGGGCAGACGTTGCGAGGTTACGTCAGGCAGACGTCGTAGGGTGATGTCATGAGGTAACATCAGGCAACGTCCTGGGTGACATCCTGGAGTGATATCGCGCAGCATTGTGACGTCATGGTTGATGCGGGCAGCAGACAATAGCATATGGCTTTGGACATCTGGGTTGGCAACCTACGTGGCTCACTCCACGTGGCTTTTAGATCCTCGGGAACTCGGATACACAGCTCTGGCAAAGAATTCACAGGGAATTTAGACATAAAGCAGAGGGAGTGAGGACATAGTGGTGTATGGTGGTGTGAGATGAGCATGGGTGGTGTATAGCGAGGGAGGATCCAGCTGCTTCCTCTGCACCAAACATACCCACTTGGAAAATCAACCACGCTGGATGCAGAGCACTACACAAACTTAGCTCTGACTTGCTGAAATAGCTGTACTGAGCTGACAAACAGCAGCAGAAACATACAGGTGATCCTGAGCACGTGGGTCGCTGTGAAGACCCAGATGACGCCACGAAGATTTTTCGAGGAAATTCAGCAAATTTCAGCCTGAATCCTGCTGATCCTATGTCTGAATAATGAAACTTGAAGACATGACTTCAGGACAACTGGTAGAAATATGGATGCCTCTTGTACAAGGCGATGAAGTAGTCAACATCTTCATGCTTCTTCCTTCCTCTCTCCAGGCAAACAATTGCTGTGACCGCCGCTTGCCACCAATATTATAGTGAAAATAGAGCTTTGTCCAAGCGGGAGGATTAATGATAAGGCTTTGGAGGCGTCGTGTAGTTTTATTGGGCTCTTGGTACACAGACAGCGTGTTATGGGCTGTCCAGGCCCGTGAGAGATTGACAGAGTAGACCTTGTTGACCGAGTGAAGTCGGCTGCCAGAGTGAGACAGAGGAAGCGTGGTGCGGGCTGAGATAGACCTTTAGGTGGCAGCACCAGCATGGTGCGAAATATGTACCCAGCTGGGCATACTCATTCCCCTCTCCTCTCTCTCATTCTCTCTCTCTCTCTCTCTCTCTCTCTCCCCCCCCCCTCTCTCCCCCTCTCTCTTACATTGTGGTATCTGTCAAACTGAGTATAAATAACATTGGTGTTGGGGATATACTGGTATTAAAAAACAAACACCTGGTGCATTCTTTCTTTCTTGAAATTTCTTTACCGCTTGATTGGTTGCTCCCTCGCTAGTGTTCTAAGTTTGATAAATTAGACACCCAGGAGTTGCACATGTGTCTAATTTATCAACGTGTCGGTTCTGTGAACTATTCATCTACAATGTTCTACCTTTGCTGCCAGTTGAAACACACCTTAGAACAGTACCTGTGCTCATGCTGGGTAGATCAGTACTACCCTCGTAGTCTCCTTATTATACTGATGAGATTGGCGCTTGACGATTCATTCCCCCCCCCACCTAGGAAGTCATCAATTATCTACTCTTTACGTCACCCTCTTCTTCCTGCATCCCTTATCTTACTCTGCTTTTCCTATTCTCATCCTGGAAGAGCATTGAAAACGTAACATTTCTTGCAGAGAGATGTTTGGAAAAGGACCTTGCCAAACGGTATATTAAAAGAAGAAAGTCTTGTATTTGAACTTTCAGCCAGCTCTCAACGTCCAAACATTCTACAAAACTATGACAGCAGTGATACAACGTCATCCAAATCATCCCAGACACACATTCTTGATCCTCACTTTATTAATATTTCATAACTCATTCCCAAATAAAGCCACTGGATGGCGAAACGTCTACAATAAAGATACCCAGATGTTGCACACGTGTCTAAATTTTTCAACTTGTCGGCATTGTATACCGTTCATATATAACCTATACACTAGGTTTGCTACACTTCCTCTCAATGATTGCATTCTTTCTTCTACTAGTGGACCCCATCTCCCTTGTCAAGATTATCTGTGCCTTAACTCTGAAAGTGTACAGCTCATCATTCTGTTGCTTCAGGTTCACATTTTCCCGACTATGGAACAGAGCTCTAATTCAGGCTGAGGGACTGACCACCACAAACTTACGCCTTTGAGGGTGATGGACTGACTACATATTTACAGCTCTACTGCTCCAGCTGCCTCCTGTATTCGAATCTAGAAGTTTACTGTGTAGGAAAATTGTTTCGGAATAAAGCTACCCAACTGTTTCACATAATGAAGCTGCCTTTACTTTGTAGAATAGTTTCTCAAATGACGATTAACAATGATTCAAGGCACTCTTGTCTGCGAAAATTTGGTTCTTTGATCACTAGGCGGCGCCACTGAATCTCGTTCAGCAGTTGGTGCTCTTGTGTTGTATACATAAGTTGTTCAATGTTGAGTTTCTGCATGCATTGTTGCGTTGAATGAGACGTGTTTCCAGGCATCGTTCTGTTTCACCGGCTTATAAAATTGTCAGAGCTTCTGGAAAGGATTATGTAAACATTTCCATTGACTGGTTCAAGGTTCTTCACTTTCATCTTGGTTATGACTCTGATGGATGAACTGGTTGCGATGGCGATTCTAGTGTTTGGTTAAGTGGTTACTTTGGAGACGTTCGAGATAACCTGGCTGTTGGAAAGAATTGTAACTTTGCTTTAAGTGGTATTAGTACGTGATAATTGATGATTTGAGAGACTCTTTTCTTAGTCATTGATGAAAATGAAATCTTACAAAGCTTTCTTCATGTAGAATGAACATTGGAGTTGTCAGATACCGACCCTCGGCAGCTCTGCCTGATAAAAATCAAAGGCTTCAGTAATTACATCCTTCAATGGCAGACTTTTATTTCAATGATATGTTGTCTAAAGGTATTTTACCTCGCTATTAGACGACCGCATCAGCCATCCCTGCTCAAAAACTAGGCACTATGGGACTTTTCAATTCTCATAGCTCTTTCCAGCGCTTTGTAAACTGTTGGAACGTATGGTTAACAGTCGACTAATTTGGTGTTTTGAAATTAAAAGTGTTCGCTCTTCAGTTTGGTTTTAGAACAAGTCCTTCCATCACAGTACCTCTCCAACCTACTCACTTGATAGAAACATTTACAATACTTTTTCTTACAGACAATACGCTGTCTTTTTTTTTAATCAAAATGCGTTCGACTGTCTTGTGATATAACGTCATTTTCTAGAACCGTTCTTAAGGGCAGTGTACCGTTTCTTTTTGCCAAATTCGTTAACAGAGCGGCACTGCAGTGTTAATAAACAGCCTTTTCCGTGACTTGGTTAAAGTTAGCGCCACCTTATTTTTGACAACCATTTAACATACCTGAAGTACTCTTCCCTTTCCTTCTCATTTATCTGGCCGTCCCTGTACACACATGATTTGACACATACTATTGATATTTAACTTGCGTTATTATTGATCTGTTCCTCGTAAATTTTTGTGTTAAGCATACCGCCTCAATTTTTCTGAGTTGCAGAAATAGTTTTTCTTAGTAATCAATACCTGTATAACTTAGGGAAAGATGCTATCATTTTATATATATCCTCTGATTCTCTACCTAATATTTAGCGGCACTGCAACCAACACATTTTTCTCACAGCACAGGAACAATATCAAATCAAAGCCCATACGGGCTCTATAACGCATGAGTGGTGAAGGTTCGATACTACGTCTGCTAAAAGCGATGCATACTTGCTTCTCTTGCACTCAGCCTTTCCTCTGTCTCCAGTAGCTTAAACTAAATTGTAAGACTACATTTTTTTTTATCCAGACAGTGAATCTATCCACTTTTCCCACAGAATGTGAGGGCGGACCGACAGCACATAATCTACTCGCTCATCAACTGCGAGCAAGCCTTTAGCAACGCCTGCAGGTTTGGCCTCGAACGTTATCTTATTCCTCTGAAGTTCCGCTCAGACCTCGTCACTCCCAGGCAGCACGAGGTCCTCTTCAACAACCTCGACCAGGTGAGAATGGGATGAAGGGAGGAACAAGGAAAGGGTAGAAAGAGACAAGGAATGAGGCAGGAGTGATGGGTCAGGGAAGTATAGCTAAGGAAAAATGAAAACAAAAATGCATTTCAGATGATTTTTCACAGGAGACACTGAAAACACTTGAATCTGACTGGAACTCGAGAAGTAAGGTAAAGGGGGTTATATAGTGCTAATTTAATTGTAAATAAACTGAAGCGACGGTTAATGTACCTCATTTATTTAAATAATTACATGAAACAAAATTCTAGGTGTCTGAAATGACTTTACATCCAGAAAAGAATTAGTTTTCATTAACACGATCCTATGACGTCCAAGTCAGTATAGTTATAATGCTATGTATATACGTTTCCTCGCTGAAGTGCAGAGAATATTAACCACTGAAGTTTGTGAATTGGACAAGTCTGCCTCCCCAGGTAATAACGTTGTTGAGAACTTGATTAGGTATGTGTGACAGTCTGAGCCGATCAATATAGAAGCCTCTAATCAGCGTCCTACACTGGTTACTCGTATCTCAACTAGTTAGTCTGTTTCTGACGTAATGGATTTGATTACTCGGTTATATTGCTTGACTGCTCTGTGTGTGGGCGCTGCTTCGCCAGACTATGTACCGAGGGAGCTCTTTTCTCAACCAACGAGAAGATATATGTAGGTGGAGTGCCGAGGCGGCTGTGGAGAGACGTTTATCTGTGGGAGACAAAAATGAGTATGTACCAGAATAATGGTACCAGCTCTTGCATGGGAGTGACGCATGGTCGTTAAATTTTGTAGCTAGAAGGAAGCTGAAGGTAGCGTTACGGTTAACTTAAACACGAGCTCCTCACTTGTCGTGAGACTGGTATTTAGAGAATTAGGAGCACAAAAATTAATTGGTGTGGGAATATGAAAGGAAAAAAATTCAGAGGGTGGAGGAGGGGTTATTGAAGCGTTTTGATATTTTAAAATGGATGGAGCAAGTTAGGATAATAAGTCGCCCGAGGAATTGAAGGGGGGAGATGGAGGTTTGAAATAGTTGGCGCCTGAGCATCTAGCTCACGTGTTAAATCGTATTGGAGACAAAAGGGTTTTAGGATTTTGCATGCTTTTGGAGTGTGGAACGCAACATTTATGACAAAATCTGGAAAATTGGTTAGCTGGACTCGAGTACTGGAGGTGGGAAACAGTGCTTGTACTTTGGGGTAGGGGATGGGGATGGGGATGCTGCAGTTCAGAGGATCACTGTGCGAGTCTCTACACTTCTGATAACATTTATTGTATGAAAGATAGTGAACGTGCTTTTCTTAGGTCACTGAACCATGATGGGAGACTGCCGGTGCTAAAATTCATTTTAAACGTTGACACTAGACTGGAAGGGACCGAAACTAGATCTGTCACTAGACCTGGTGGTGAGGAAGAGAACAATGAAAATCTTGCAGTTTACGTTGCAATAGTGTCTCTTGCTAACATTAACTAACAAAAATTGTTATCTTTTATTGTAACGAAAGTGCAATGGCAAAGTGTTCGCTTCTTGCACACTTATCCTAGGGTTTGATTCCCGTCCAATTTACACGAATCTACATACCTTCGGTTTTTCTAAGTACACTAACACTGCCTCTGAAGGGACAAGAGATTGATATAACAGCAGGGCCATATATGGTGGTAAATATTTATAAAAATCTACAAATGCTGTTGACGTTGTTGCCCTGGCACCTACTATCATTGTGTGTGTGTGTGTGTGTGTGTGTGTGTGTGTGTACTCGCCTATTTGTACTCGCCTATTTGTGGTTGCAGGGGTCGATTCATAGCTCCTGGCCCCGCCTCTTCAATGATTGCTACTAGGTCCTCTCTCTCCCTGCTCCATGAGGTTCATCAAACCTCGTCCTAAAACTGTGTATGGTTCCTGCCTCCACTACGTCACTTTCTAGGCTATTCCACTGCCTGACAACCCTAAAGAAATACTTCATAAAATCTCTTTGATTCATCCGAGTCTTCAACTTCCAATTGTGACCTCTTGTTTCTGTGTCCCATCTCTGGAACATCCTGTCTCTGTCCGCCTTGTCTATTCCGCGCAGTATTTTATATTTCGTTATCATGTCTCCCCTGATCTCCAGTGTCGTCAAGCCGATTTCCCTTAACCTTTCTTCGTAGGACAATCCCCTTAGCTCTGGGACTAGTCTTGTTGCAAACTTCTGCACTTTCTCTAATTTCTTGACTTGTTTGACCAGGTGTGGATTCCAAACTGGCGCTGCATACTCCAGTATGGGCCTGACGTAAATGCTGTACAGAGTCTTGAACGATTCCTTACTGAGGTATCGGAACGCTATCCTTAGGTTTGCCAAACGCCCGTACGTTGCAGCAGTTATCTGATTGAAGTGCGCCTCAGGAGATGTGCTTGGTGTTATACTCAACCTAAGATCTTTTTCCTTGAGTGAGGTTTGCAGTCTTTGGCCACCTAGGCTATACTGTGTCTGTGGTCTTCTTTGCCCTTCCCCAATTTTCATGACTTTGCCTTCGGCAGGGTTAAATTCAAAGAGCCAGTTGCTGGACCAGGCTTGTAGCCTGTCCAGGTCTCTTTGTAGTCCTGCCTGATTCTCGACCGATTTGATTCTCCTAATTAACTTCACATCATCTGCAAACAAGGACACTTCTGAGTTTATCCCTTCCGTTATATCATTCACATTTACCAAAAACAGCACAGGTCCTAGTACTGACCCCTGTGGAACCCCGCTCGTCACAGGCGCCTATTCTGACACCTCGTCACGTACCATGACTCGTTGTTGCCTCCCTGTCAGGTATTCTCTGATCCATTGCAGTGCCTTTCCTGTTGTGTGTGCCTGATCCTCTTGCTTTAGCAGTAACCTCTTGTAAGGAACTGTGTCGAAGGCCTTCTTGCTGTCCAAGAAACTGCAGTC
This sequence comes from Cherax quadricarinatus, assembly GCF_038502225.1. NCBI lineage: Eukaryota > Metazoa > Arthropoda > Malacostraca > Decapoda > Parastacidae > Cherax > Cherax quadricarinatus. The sequence continues at coordinate 33,458,965 of NC_091307.1, forward strand.
TATCCACCCCTCTCTCTCTCTCTGTTGTCTTACTTCTGTCACCTTGTCATAAAACTCCAGTAGGTTTGTGACATAGGGTTTTCCTTCCCTGAAACTGTGTGTGTGTGTGTGTGTGTGTGTGTGTGTGTGTGTGTGTGTGTGTGTGTGTGTTTGAGTTCGTGAGTTCAGAGAATACGGAGTTTAGAGATTATAGGTAGGAGGCGATGTTGGATTGCCAAGTATTATTTACAGGGCTGAAGAGGGATTGTAAGGTGATTTGGACATTCAGAGAGGAAACAAAATGAGATAGCAAAGATGACTATAAATCTGGGGTGGAGGGAAGAATGGGTAGGCGTCGCCCTGGGAAAGGTTGGAGGGAGGGACAGTAGGTTTTTAGTTCCAGGGGCTTGGAATATCAACAGGTTTTTGTGAACTTGTTAAAGATGAGTTAATGGAGGCAGGAAGATTTTTATGATTGGAAATGCTGTTGAAGTGTGATCAAGGTAACATTTCGGAAGGGATTCAAGGAAACCAGTTAGGTGTCCTTGACTCCTGGTGGTGAAAAGTAAAGTACGTGCACTCAAGGAGGGGTGGGAATGTTGCGGTTCAGGGGATCATCTAGACTGTGACGTGTCAGCTCGCTTCTGGCAAGACAGTGACTGAATAACTGATGGGGAAAGAGTTTCTTCTTTTTTAAAGTCATCCAAGTTCAGTGAGAGACGGCCAATGCTAAAAAAAAATATTCTGATGGCACCAACATTTAACGACTGATACATTTTACGAAATTGATGTAGCTTTTTATGTGTGAGGGGTTAAGGTCCTGAAGGTGAATTTTTTGTATCAATGTGCATTAACTGTAGAATGCTTCATCTAGTCGTCTACAAACCTCGTGTCGTTGTGTTTTTCTCAAAGAAGCTTCTCTCTGATTTTAGGTTGTGGAAGTTTCAACGAGCTAAATTTATTAAAAAATCGTGAAGAGTGAAGAGTATCTTCTGCATTTTTGCATACCCAGGTTAGATCTACATAATGTGCCCATAAAAGCAATATTAGTGTGCCCTCACGACCATTGTGAAAGAAAATAATTTTATGTACTCAATAAGAATTACTACTTAATTTGTTTACTTATTTACTTATTCCTTAAATGCTGGTCAGTTTTAGAGAACAGTTTGGATTTATTTATTTGCCTTTTTATAGAGGAAATTGGGAAAAAACAAAATGCTCTTTATCGATTGGGGTAACTAGTGACATGGTCCTCAGACAAATCGAGAAATTAAAACCTTACAAATCCCCAGGTTGATGAACTGTTTGCAAGAGGAATTAAGCATACCTTTGGCTAATCTTTTCAGTATATCACTACAAACTGGCATAGTGCCAAGCAAGTAGAAAATGGCAAATGTAATAACTATTTACAAAGCAGGTGACAGGTCCTTAGCTTCGAACTATAGACCAATAAGCCTCATCTCCATACTGGGAAAATTTATGGAATCAGTAATTGCCGAGGTAATTCGTAGCCATCTTGAAAGGCATAAATTGAATAATGAATCTCAGCATGGTTTTTCATAAGGGCGTTCCTGTTTACGAATTTACAAGCATTTTTCACTAAGGTATTTGAGGAGGTAGATCATGGTATTGAATATGATATTGTGTATATGGACTTCAGTAAGGCTTTCGATAGAGTTCCACACCAGAGGCTATTGACGAAATTTAAGGCACAGGGAATAGGAGAATTTTTTTCTTGGGTAGAGGCATGGCTGACTAATAGGCAGCAGAGAGTTTGCATAAATGAGGAGAAATCAGAATGGGGGCACTTCACAAGCGGTGTTCCGCAGGGGTCAGTGTTGGGCCCGTTGTTGTTCACAATCTAAACGACATAGATGAGGGAATAAATAGCGACATAGGCAGAGATTGGTGGATGAATTTGGTAGGGTGTGCAAAAGAAGAAAATGGAAAGTGAATACAGGAAAGAGTAATGTTATGAGGATAACAAAAAGATTAGGTGATGAAAGATTGGATATCAGAATGGAGGGAGAGAGTATGGAGGTGAATGTATTCAGATATTTGGGAGTGGACGTGTCAGCGGATGGGTCTATGAAAGACGAGGTGAATCATAGAATTGATGAGGGGAAAAGGGTGAGTGGTGCACTTAGGAGTCTGTGGAGACAAAGAACTTTGTCCTTGGAGGCAAAGAGGGGAATGTATGAGAGTATAGTTTTACCAACGCTCTTATATGGGTGTGAAGCATGGGTGATGAATGTTGCAGCGAGGAGAAGGCTGGAGGCAGTGGAGATGTCATGTCTGAGAGCAATGTGTGGTGTGAATATAATGCACAGAATTCGTAGTTTGGAAGTTAGGAGGAGGTGCGGGATTACCAAAACTGTTGTCCAGAGGGCTGAGGAAGGGTTGTTGAGGTGGTTCAGACATGTGGAGAGAATGGAGCGAAACAGAATAACTTCAAGAGTGTATCAGTCTGTAGTGGAAGGAAGGCGGGGTAGGGGTCGGCCTAGGAAAGGTTGGAGGGAGGAGGTAAAGGAGGTTTTGTGTGCGAGGGGCTTGGACTTCCAGCAGGCATGCGTGAGCGTGTTTGATAGGAGTGAATGGAGACAAATGGTTTTTAATAGTTTACGTGCTGTTGGAGTGTGAGCAAAGTAACATTTATGAAGGGGTTCAGGGAAACCGGCAGGCCGGACTTGAGTCCTGGAGATGGGAAGTACAGTGCCTGCACTCTGAAGGATGGGTGTTAATGTTGCAGTTTAAAAACTGTAGTGTAAAGCACCCTTCTGGCAAGACAGTGATGGAGTGAATGATGGTGAAAGTTTTTCTTTTTCGGGTCTCCCTGCCTTGGTGGGAATCGGCCAGTGTGATAATAAAAATATAAATAATAATAGGCAAATTTGATGATGACACCAAAATAGCTGACAGAATCCTTGGCTTCATATCAAGAAGTATAAATAAAAGAAGTCCTCAGGTTCTTTAACTCTATATATCCTTGGTTAGGCCTCATTTAGACTATGGTGCACAGTTTTGGTCACCGTATTGCAGAATGGATATAAATGCTCTGGAAAACGTACATAGGAGGATGATAAAGTTGATCCTGTGTATCAGAAATCTTCCCTTTGAGGACAGACTGAGGGCCCTGAATCGGCACTCTCTAGACAGGCGTAGAATTAAGGGAGATGTGACTGAAGTGTAAAAATGGAAAACAGGAATAATAAAGGGGATATAAATAGCATGCTAAAAATATCTAGCCTAAACAGGACTCGCAGCAATGGATTTAAGTTGGAAAAATTCGGATTTAGGAAGGATATAGGAGAGCACTGGTTTGGTAATATAGTTGTGGATGAGTGGAACAAACTTCCAAGTACCGTCATAGAAGCTAAGACGTTGTGTAGTTTTAAAAGTAGATTAGATAAATACACGAGTCGGTGTGGGTGGGCGAGAGCTGGGCCTGACTAGCTTGTGCTACTAGGTCAGATGCCGTACTCCTTCCTTAAGTGAATGTGACCTGACCTGACCTGACCAGGTTAGGGCATTGGCTTAAGCCGGTAGGAGAATTGGACTTGCCTCGCATGGGCCAGTAAGCCTGCTGCAGTGTTCCTTCTTTCTTATGTTCCTGTATAATAATTTGAGAGCCTCGTCTGATTTGTTTTAATACTTTGGTTCTGATAGTGTTTCACAGTGAAAGGTGTAAATGAGCTTGGCTCGTGTATGTCTTTATTTGCCATTTTTATTGAAGTTAAGGTATTAGTTTCCATGTGATAAATTGCTAATGTGTCTTCTGATTCGCTGCAAATTATTACCTAATAGCATTAGAAACTCATGCCACACTCTGCACTATTGTTTCGTACATCGAGGTACAGGTGACTGGGATTATGCAACACTAGGATACCATTCTAAGATTTCTCATCTACCGATATACATCGATTTTAAAATTAGATGTACCAATAGTGGATAATGAAGGTGTGTGTGTTATCAACTTTTCGAACTTTTCGCAAATCATAGATAATTCCCGGTGTGGATACTCTTACATTTGCACCGGGGACCAAGCTTCAGCCCAAGAAATAAGGTTTTCCTGAATGAAGACTTTTTAAGTCTTAGCCTGAATTTTAACTTTTCCTTTTCTTTTATTCGTGAAACTTTTTGGCTTTTATTTAGTTCATAATATGAGACGGCCTCTTTCGATCGGCTAAAAAATTTCGACACAGGTGTATCGTAACTAGGAAACGAGTTCTGAAACTATCGTCGATTGCAGGTGCTATGTGACCATAACTGTAGAATCCATTGCAAGACACCTTTGTTACTTGGCTTCGTAAAGTAAAAACAATGGTGCCTACTTCGACGATGGTGGAGAGTGAACTGAAGTATATACTGTAGTTAACATTTGTCAGGTTTTTTTTTTATGTAAAATAGTGAAATTTATATTTTTCCTAGATCGCTTTAAATAAATTGATCTGCCTCTTCAACATTTAATGATTGATGCCTCTTATGGAGAGGATGGTACCCAATAAACTTAGTTTGTGTACGAGAAAAATGTTACAGTAACCTAATAAAATGAACTTCAAATTGTTGGTAGACGTAAGATAACTGGAGACTACATATTCTTATCCGTTTTAAATTTTTATCCTCTGTGTTTTCTAGAGCTCCAAGTTTGCGTTGTTTGGGCTTAACAAGTCTCATCTTGACAGTTTTATTAAATAATGTTACTGATTACCATTCAGTAAGTTAAAAAAAAAAAAACGAGTCTTCTGATCGGCTTGGAAACAAACGGTGATGCATTCTGTTAGAATCGTTGGAATCTTTGGATTCAAAGCAACTGCAAGCAAGCTAAGCTGTTCTGTTGAGCCGTGTAAATTTTAAATTAATTTTAAGAAAAAAATTGGTTTTCAAGTAACTAGAGAATGTTTCTAATTATCTTTAAAAGGTAGACACCGGTGTATCTTAATTAGTAATTTTGTGTAGAATTTGTACCGTGTAGGTGACACTTATTCAGTTTCATTGAGAAAATGTCAAATTGGAATTATAGAATAAGAATAGAACTACAATAAATATAACTGAGAAAATGGAAAACTTACTTTTAAATGACATTGTGGAAAATTGCATTTATCTGAATGTAACTAATTATGTACATAACAGTAAATGATAAAGATCATTATTATTTATCAATGTTACATAGACAAGTAGGAATTTGGGACACCTAGGTCTCAAAAAATGTCCCCCTTCGATACCTACCACTGTCATAACCACAAGTTGCTCTGGACCTATTAATTAAATGAAATATACATACACCAGGAATACTGGTAAATATATAAATTTGTGGACTGTATATTAAAAGTAATAAATGGTTATATATATATACACAATTACATAACAGAAGGAAAATATATCTTAATATCACTCACCAATTGACTGGAGATTAATGTGTATCATACTCAGAAAACCTCACTCTAACTAAATCTATGAAAATAATGCTGGCCAGAATTACACACAAATCTAGAAAGCTTATCTGAGGTTCCTGGAGCTGCCTTGTCCAGTCGTCTGATATCTCAAGTTATGCAGGAATGCACATCCACCAATTTCGCCTCCTATTTGAGAGGTGTCAACACAATTTTAACCTCTAGAGCACGAAAAATTCTTCCCATTACACCAACGTTTGTACAAAATTCAAAACCAAGATGGCGAGCTCTTTTCTTGCAGTCTTTGATGAAAAAAGAAGGAAAATGTAACTCTGTGAATGTTTGGTGAATGTATGTACACTCCTCGTCAAGAAACTCAGGACTACAAATTCGGTATGCTCTTAGGAAAAACCCGATGATGATGCCTCTTTTGGTCTTGGTGTCTTGACTGGAATAGAAGTGTGTGAGATCATTTTTATTGGTGGGTTTCCGATAAACTTGAAATCTTAGGTTGTCTACTTTGTGAATGAGGACGTCGAGGAAAGGTAGCTTGTCATTGGACTCTTCTTCTAGTGTAAACTGGATCGCCGGTTCAACTGCGTTGAGCCTTGCCTGAAGATCCCGTACATCAAAACGTTTTGGAGTTATTACGAGGACATCGTCCACGTAACGTAACCAAGTGACGTTTGAAGGGATGATGTTGGCGAAGTGTTCGGACTCTAGGTGTTCCATGTATAAGTTGGCTAGGATGGCACTTATGGGGGACCCCATTCCCATGCCATAGGTTTGTTTGTAGAGCTTGTTATTGAAAGAAAAACAGTTGAAATTAACACAGAGTTCAATTAAGTCAACAAAATCTCCGGGAGGTAGAGGAAGATTAAGGTCCTGATTGACTTTACGTCGTAGAACCTCGATGGCTTTTTTTTTTTTTTTTTGGTAGGTACTTTTGTGAAGAGGGAAGTCACATCCAAACTGCTTAGTTTCTTGTTACGGATGGAGAGGTTACGGATGCGGTTGAGAAGGTCACCTGAGTGTTTAAGATGAGCGGGGCTGATGGTCCCCAGAAGGCAGGATAGATGTTTGGCAAGAACTTCCTTTACCTCCCGGAGATTTTGTTGACTTAATTGAACTCTGTGTTAATTTCAACTGTTTTTCTTTCAATAACAAGCTCTACAAACAAACCTACGGCATGGGAATGGGGTCCCCCATAAGTGCCGTCCTAGCCAACTTATACATGGAACACCTAGAGTCCGAACACTTCGCCAACATCATCCCTTCAAACGTCACTTGGTTACGTTACGTGGACGATGTCCTCGTAATAACTCCAAAACGTTTTGATGTACGGGATCTTCAGGCAAGGCTCAACGCAGTTGAACCGGCGATCCAGTTTACACTAGAAGAAGAGTCCAATGACAAGCTACCTTTCCTCGACGTCCTCATTCACAAAGTAGACAACCTAAGATTTCAAGTTTATCGGAAACCCACCAATAAAAATGATCTCACACACTTCTATTCCAGTCAAGATACCAAGACCAAAAGAGGCATCATCATCGGGTTTTTCCTAAGAGCATACCGAATTTGTAGTCCTGAGTTTCTTGACGAGGAGTGTACATACATTCACCAAACATTCACAGAGTTACATTTTCCTTCTTTTTTCATCAAAGACTGCAAGAAAAGAGCTCTTCAGATCATAAATTCTCCACGCATCAACACCACTCCCAGCAAAGTTATAATTCTTCCCAACAGTCAGGTTGCACTGAACGTCTCAAAAGCACTTTCACAAGCTAACACCAGAGTCGCCATCGCTTCTAGCACTTCAATAAAGGATATAACCAGGACAAAATCCAAGCACCACGAACCAGTCAATGCAGGAGTTTAAACTATACCCTGTGGAGGCTGTGAGAAGATTTACGTAGGTGAAAGAGCCAGAAACCTCGACACCCGCCTCAATGAACACATTTACGCATGTAGGAACGATAACCTGAACAACGCCTGTGTACAACACCGAAATTCCACCAATCATCTCATGAAATTCAGAGACGCCCAATTAGTGATCAAAGAAACTAATTTCCGCAGACGCAAGTGCCTCGAATCAGCACTGATCACTGTTTCGAATACAATTAAACAAAACAACGGCAGCTTCACCATCTCCGAAGTCTTAGCAAGAATCCTCCTGAAAACAGTAAACCCTGCCATCACATACTCTCTCCTGTTATACTACACAAAGCACAGAGAGTGAACACTGAAACAAGCTGCCTCATTCCAGTCTATATTTGTCCAACCTATTTTTATGTTACCCAAGTAATAGCTTTTATATCCTTTTACTCATGTACGAATTAATTGCTCTACCATATTGTATTACTTTTGTCACTACCACTACTACTACTACCACTAGTGAACATCGAAATGGTACCTCACTAGTATTCACCTCACTCAGAGCCTTTATATACCCTCTGTGTCCATGTATTGTTTGTAATGGCTTGATAAAGCTCCTGGAGAGCGAAACGTTGCCACAATAAATATCACATTAGTTGCACTTGTGTCCTTTTACTTTACATATTGTCGGTAATTCTACCAACTTTATTACAATATGGTAGAGCAATTAATTCGTACATGAGTAAAATGATATAAAAGCTATTACTTGGGTAACATAAAAATAGGTTGGACAAATATAGACTGGAAAGAGGCAGCCTGTTTCAGTATTCACTCTCTGTAATGTGCTTTGTGTAGTATAACAGGAGAGACTATGTGATGGCAGGGTTTACTGTTTTCAGGAGGATTCTTGCTAAGACTTCAGAAATGGTGAAGATGCCGTTGTTTTGTTTAATTGTATTCGAAACAGCGATCAGTGCTGATTCGAGGCACTTGAGTCTGCGGAAATTAGTTTCTTTAATCACTAATTGGGCATCTCTGAATTTCATGAGATGATTGGTAGAATTTCGATGTTGTACACAGGCGTTGTTCAAGTTATCGTTCCTACATGCGTAAATGTGTTCATTGAGGCGGGTGTCGAGGTTTCTTGCTGTTTCACCTACGTAAATCTTGTCACAGCCTCCACAGGGTATGGTGTAAACTCCTGCGTTGACTGGTTCGTGGTGCTTGGATTTTGTTCTGGTTAGATCCTTTATTGAAGTGCTAGAAGCGATGTCTTTTTACTTTACAAGTTCCTCTTTACATTCCTTTAACACCCTTGCAAACTGTTCATCAGGGCCTAGGGATTTGTTAGGTTTTAGTTTCTCTGTTTGTCTGAGGACCATGTCACTAGTTACTGCAATCGTACATAGTTTATTATCCTGTTCTACATAATCTATTATTTCAGGAATATCGCTAGTATTTTCCTGGGTGAAAACTGAGAGTGAGTAGGTATTGAGAATTTCACACATATCCTTATCACTGTCAGTGATCTGACCAGAGTTACTCTTAAGTGGGCCAGTCTTGTCCCTAATCTTACTTCTGTATACCTGAAAGAACCCTTTTGGGTTGGTCTTCGAATCCCTTGCGACCTTAGCCTCATAATCCCTTTTTTGCTTTTCTTATTCCTTTCTTTATTTCTCTCTAATTGAATATATTGATTTCTTAACTGCCCATTCCCTCTTTTGATACGCCTATATATGCCTCTCTTTTGACCAATGAGATGTTTTAATCTATTGTTCAACCATTTGGGATCATTTTTGTTAGATCTAATTTCCCTACTCGGAACAAAAGTTGTCTGGGCAGCTAGAACTATGCTCTGAAAAACGTCATATTGGCAACCAAGATCACCTACCTGACCCATAGTCAGGACATCCCAGTTTAGCCCACCCAGGTAATTTTTCTGGGATAGAGATTTGATTGCAATTATCTGGGTAATTCCTTGATATATTGAAACTAAGTGATTTGTGATCGCTTTCCCCAAGCTCATCATTAGCCTCAAGATGATTGATTAGTGAATCTTTGTTGGCAAGAACCAAGTCAAGCAGATTGTTTCCTCTAGTTGGTTCTGTCACAACCTGTTCTAAAAAGCAATTCTGAACCGTATCAAGAAAGTCACTAGACTCAAGATTTCCTGTCATATTGTTCCAATCAATTTGTCTGAAGTTAAAATCTCCCATTATCACAACATTTTCATATCTAGATGCCTTTGGAATTTCGTCCCATAACAGCTTACTGCACTCCCTATTAAGGTTTGGGGGCCTATAAATCACACCCAAAATTAATTTGTCACGTCCCTCGAGAAACTGTAGCCAAACAGATTCTGTGTTCGATGTTTCTAATCTTATATCATGTCTAAGACAGCAATTTAAATTTTCTCTGACATACATCGCCACTCTTCCTGTTGACCCTATCAGTGTGGAATAGTTTATAACCCTGTAAGTTGCATTCAGAAGGTATTTCTCTATCCTTCAGGTTGAACCAGGTCTCTGTTATGCCAATAATATCTATATTACCTGCGCTTACAAGTAATCTTAGCTCATCTATCTTATTTCTTAGACTCCTACTATTTGTATAGTAAACCTTAAGGGAGCTAGTCACTCGTTACCCTCTACTCTCTCTCTTCGTTTGTTGATCAATTGATTTGCTATTACTAGCAACTTTATTTTGAATATTGTCTTTTAAACATACACCTGAAGTGTCCCGGTAATTGCTGTTTTTAACACTAATGCTGCAGCCTGATTGTTTCCCCACAAACACCCACACCTCTATAATCTATCAGTTTAATTCCTAGACAAGTCATCAATTACCCTCTCAATTGAATTGGCTAATGCAACCACTCCATCCCCAGAGAGATGAACCCCATCCCTTGCATACATATCACGTTTGTCAAATAATAGGTCCCAGTTATCTATGAATAGGACTGCAAGTTCCTTGCAGTACCTGTCTAGCCAACAATTTATACCAATTGCCCTAGACATTCATTCATTGCCCACTCCCTTTCTAGGCAAGATGCTACATATGACTGGGATCCCTCCCTTATACCTAACTACTTCTGTGGCTGACCTGTGCTATTACAGCAGTTCCTCTCTCCTGCTCTTTCCAATGTCATTACCCCCAGCACTAAAATAATGGGCTTGTTCCCATTATCTGCCATAATATTATCCAACCTGCTGACTGTCACCAACACGAACTCTAGAAAGGCACACTCTCTGTCTAACCTTTCTCTGTCTGTTACAAAATGCACAGTCCATATATCTTACCTGAGAATTGCCTACTATTAAAATATTCTTACCTTGATTAGCAGGGGAATCAGTGGTACCTTCAACCTCACTAACCACCGAAGTACACTCGTCTTGGAGAACAGAGAATCGATTTCCTACCTTCACAGCTTCTCTATTTACTCTCCTCATCTTCCTTCTTCCTGAACTGTGAACCACTTGCCACTTAAAGCGGCTGCCACTATCACTGCTGGTGATCATTTCCTCCTTACCAGCTAAATCCTTCTCACACTCGCTCCCAAACTCATCTATGCGAAGCTTCAGCCTCCTATTTTCCTCCTGAAGAAGTAGAATCTCCTTCTTCAACACTTGAACCTGAGATTCTAAAATGCTACAACAAGCCATGGTGCTTGGTAACCGCCCACACTAACTGCCAAGAGCTTAGGCAGGTATGACCGCAGGTGACCACTGACTAAATTTGCAGCTACCCAACGTTTTAGCTACAATAACAGCAATAAGCAGACTGTTCCACTCATCAACCACCCTATTTCCAAACCAATACTTTCCTATATCCTTTCGAAATCTAAACTTATCTAATTTGAATCCATTACTGCGGATTCTCTCTTGGAGAGATATCCTCAAGACCTTATTTAAATCCCATATCTTAATACCCGTCTTCCACTTGTATACTTCGATCATGTCTCCTCTCATTCTTCGTCTTACAAGT
>NC_091307.1:33475192-33495192 GCF_038502225.1 Cherax quadricarinatus
CAGTCAAACAACTGGTCTGGTAGACGACACAGTCAAACAACTGGTCTGGTAGACGACACAGTCAAACAACTGGTCTGGTAGACGACACAGTCAAACAACTGGTCTGGTAGACGACACAGTCAGACAACTGGTCTGGTAGACGACACAGTCAGACAACTGGTCTGGTAGACGACACAGTCAGACAACTGGCCTGGTAGACGACACAGTCAGACAACTGGCCTGGTAGACGACACAGTCAGACAACTGGCCTGGTAGACGACACAGTCAAACAACTGGCCTGGTAGACGACACAGTCAAACAACTGGCCTGGTAGACGACACAGTCAAACAACTGGCCTGGTAGACGACACAGTCAAACAACTGGCCTGGTAGACGACACAGTCAAACAACTGGCCTGGTAGACGACACAGTCAAACAACTGGCCTGGTAGACGACACAGTTAAACTGGCCTTGTAGACGACACAGGCAAACAACTGGTCTGGTAGACGACACAGTCAAACTGGCCTGGTAGACGACGCAGTCAAACAACTGGCCTGGTAGACGACACAAACAACTGGCCTAGTGGACGACACAGTCAAACTGGCCTGGTAGACGACACAGTCAAACTGGCCTGGTAGACGACACAGTCAAACAACTGGCCTGGTAGACGACACAGTCAGACAACTGGTCTGGTAGACGACACAGTCAAACAACTGGCCTGGTAGACGACACAGTCAAACAACTGGCCTGGTAGACGACACAATCAAACAACTGGTCTGGTAGACGACACAGTCAAACTGGCCTTGTAGACGACACAGTCAAACAACTGGTCTGGTAAACGACACAGTGAAACAACTGGTCTGGTAGACGACACAGTCAAACAACTGGTCTGGTAGACGACACAGTCAAACAACTGGCCTGGTAGACGACACAGTCAAACAACTGGCCTGGTAGACGACACAGTCAAACTGGCCTGGTAGACGACAGTCAAACAACTGGCTTGGTAGACGACACAGTCAGACAACTGGTCTGGTAGACGACACAGTCAAACAACTGGTCTGGTAGACGACACAGTCAAACAACTGGCCTGGTAGACGACACAGTCAAACAACTGGCCTGGTAGACGACACAGTCAAACAACTGGTCTGGTAGACGACACAGTCAAACAACTGGTCTGGTAGACGACACAGTCAAACAACTGGCCTGGTAGACGACACAGTCAAACAACTGGTCTGGTAGACGACACAGAACAATCTCTAATTTACACAATGATTCGCTCACAAGTGAAATTTTCCAAGTAATTAGAAACTCACCTGTGAGCGAACATTTATGTAAATAAAAGTTGATTGTGCTGAGAGTCGTTGTTTCTGCCCACAGAAGTGATAGCTTCACCGTCAGCCACACACATTAACATGTTCACTACTCTGTCAGCATTAACAGTCAACTGTCATGTCAATATAAATATTTTTTGACGTTATACGACAAATTAACTTTGATATAAGACTTCGATTCCAAATGCGAAATAACTTTAGCAATATTTCAAGATATAATTAGAGTATATGTGTTGATAAACTTCAGTAGACTGTTCTTCATATGTTTTACATGTGAGTTATCACTGTATCACTGCCTTCTGTATCACTGCCTTCTGTATCACTGCCTTCTGTATCACTGCCTTCTGTATCACTGCCTTCTGTATCACTGCCTTCTGTATCACTGCCTTCTGTATCACTGCCACCTACTGCTGCTGATTCTGTAGGTTTAGGCGCAACCACCTGTAGGTGCAATCATCTGTAGGTGCACCCACCTGTAAGAGAAGGTACAACCACCTGTATGTATAACAACTGCCTAAAGGTGATGGGCAGAGCCCCTTGATTCAACACTCCAGGACAGTTAATCCAATCCTGTTTACACACAGCATACCAGAGTAGCAAAAGCTGGGGTTTCCTCTGTGTGTGTGTGTGTGTGTGTGTGTGTGTGTGTGTGTGTGTGTGTGTGTGTGTTGGCGTGTGTGTTGGCGTGTGTGTGTGTGTACTCACCTAATTGTGGTTGCAGGGGTCGAGACTCGGCTCCTGGCCCCGCCTCTTCACTGTGTGTGTGTTAGTTACCATTTTGTCCTAGGCACATGTCGATTAGACACTAGGCCTGGTGTGTGTGTGTGCGCGTGTGTGTTGTGGTTGTGCGTGTGTGTTGTGGTTGTGCGTGTGTGTTGTGGTTGTGCGTGTGTGTGTTGTGGTTGTGCGTGTGTGTGTTGTGGTTGTGCGTGTGTGTGTTGTGGTTGTGCGTGTGTGTGTTGTGGTTGTGCGTGCGTGTGGTGGTTTTGCGTGCGTGTGGTGGTTTTGCGTGCGTGTGGTGGTTTTGCGTGCGTGTGGTGGTTTTGCGTGCGTGTGGTGGTTTTGCGTGCGTGTGGTGGTTTTGCGTGCGTGTGGTGGTTTTGCGTGCGTGTGGTGGTTTTGCGTGCGTGTGGTGGTTTTGCGTGCGTGTGGTGGTTTTGCGTGCGTGTGGTGGTTTTGCGTGCGTGTGGTGGTTGTGCGTGCGTATGGTGGTTGTACGTGCGTGTAGTGGTTGTGTGTGCATGTGTGCGCGCGCGCTCAGGTCACGGTCCTTCCTATTATGGTAGTGTTGACAAACCTAGTATTATGGTAGCGTTATCAAACCTAGTATTATGGAAGTGAGCGTTATCAAACCTAGTATTATGGTAGTGAGCGTTATCAAACCTAGTATTACATAGTGAGCGTTATCAAACCTAGTATTATGGAAGTGAGCGTTATCAAACCTAGTATTATGGTAGTGAGCGTTATCAAACCTAGTATTACATAGTGAGCGTTATCAAACCTAGTATTATGGTAGTGAGTGTTATCAAACCTAGTATTACGTAGTGAGCGTTATCAAACCTAGTATTACATAGTGAGCGTTATCAAACCTAGTATTATGGTAGTGAGCGTTATCAAACCTAGTATTACGTAGTGAGCGTTATCAAACCTAGTATTATGGTAGTGAGTGTTGTCAAACCTAGTATTATGGTAGTGAGTGTTGTCAAACCTAGTGTTATGGTAGTGAGCGTTGTCAAACCTGCTGATATGGTAGTGAGCATTGTCAAACCTAGCGTTATGGTAGTGAGCGTTATCAAACCTAGTATTATGGTAGTGAGCGTTGTCAAATCTAGTATTATGGTAGTGTGTTGACAAACCTAGTGTTATGCTAGCGAGCGTTGTCAAACCTACTGATATGGTAGCGAGCGTTGTCTAACCTGCTGATATGGTAGTGAGCGTTGTCAAACCTACTGATATGGTAGTGAGCGTTGTCAAACCTAGTGTTATGGTAGTGAGCGTTGTCGAACCTACTGATATGGCAGTGAGCGTTGTCAAACCTACTGATATGGCAGTGAGCGTTGTCAAACCTACTGATATGGTAGTGAGCGTTGTCAAACCTACTGATATGGCAGTGAGCGTTGTCAAACCTACTGATATGGCAGTGAGCGTTGTCAAACCTACTGATATGGTAGTGAGCGTTGTCAAACCTACTGATATGGTAGTGAGCGTTGTCAAACCTACTGATATGGTAGTGAGCGTTGTCAAACCTACTGATATGGTAGTGAGCGTTGTCAAACCTACTGATATGGTAGTGAGCGGTATTATCAAACTCATAAAAATTAGACTTTTCTTAAAAAAAATTAGACTGATCGATATATTTTCTTATTTACAATAATGTTAAAAAGTTAGATTTTTGACTGAAGCTGATTTTGAAACCTCACCTCATCTTATATAATATTTTTTAATCAAATTTTACTAAATAGGTCAAAGATTAGTTTAAATTCATTTAATGTTGAGGTTGATTTTCGTAGATTTGTCTGAAAGACCTTGCGTTTTAGGCCTAACTCGTAGGTTTGGTATATTCAGCCCGAAAACACACACAAACACACATACAAATTCAAATTAAGTTTTAATGAACAACTGTCGATGAATACTCAGAAGGGTGGACGAGGGGCTCGAACCGCGGTCCGTGAATTGACAGATCGACATTGTACAGGACAAATCCCTTGTCCACCCTTCTGTTTAAATATATTTTTTTTTCCGTTCATATCAAAGTGCCTTAAAACAAAGTAACTCTTCCACTAAATTCTTGTTTATTACTTTCAGATCGATGAACTTGCAGATCATTACAGTAACTACCTGAGAGGGTTGCCAGAGGCCGACAAGGTGCTGGTTAACAAACTTCACGACCTGTCTTTCAAGGATTTCCTACAGGTGCCTCAGGTGCCACGCAAGAAGCCCGACATAACCACCTTCATTCACAAGCCTGCTGAGGTGAGTACCCCGGGGAAGGGGGAGTTAGTATTTAGATCGGCTGGGGTTTTATTGTGACAGGAGATACACGGGGTTGTTAAAGACACGGGTGTTCATATTCTGGTTCGAAAATAACTGGGATCTTTTTATCTTAAAAAAAGTTGTCGATGAAAAGGTCTTCACCTGACTGACAATAATTATCTCGTCAGTCAAAAATACACGCTAAGTATCAGCCATCCCATTCCTGATTTAACAGTAACACAACCTTTGTACGTCAGGGCTGTAGAAATTATCTCAGTATATTTACCAGGGTGTAGACTGGAGTATCTGGGTGTATATTTAAACGCGGTCTCCACATCACTATGAAACTCTTAGTCGGCCCTCAGGAAATGCAACAAAGACCTGAGTGTTTCTGACTGCGAATTTTTTAACTCTGTACTAGTAATACCGACTATATGGATCACTCGTATGTGAAAAAATAAACCTGAGCTAAGATGTACTGTTGAACCTGATCCCACAATGTGGAAACTCCTTGATCTTAAAGGGGATGGATGGAGGATTATTACTGCGTTTGACTCTATAGAATGAAGGAGTCACTGGATCTATGCCAGGAGTAGGGACTATGCAATTATTGCGGAAATAATTGCTAAAATTTATCCTGTGTTATTTATAAGCAACTGACCCGCTCTCCCTCCTATCGACCTTGGGTGTGGCCTTTGAGAGGAACCATGTCGAGGGTTAGGCTGTGTAGCAAGTGGGAGGTGGTGCGAACTATGGCCTTCTGGAAATTATGGTGTTAAGTGCAGACCTAAGTGCTTATACCTAAAGTTCTTACATTGGTATTCCTAGCCTAACTGCGATGTCTAACCTGCAGTCTTAGACTACGTTCTAGCTTGCTAACGGCTTATAACTAGCTAACCTTACAATCAAAGTTTGAGTTAGAGGTATGGCAACAGTTTCATCTCAACAGGTCTTCTTTGTGACGATGTAAGTGGATGAGCGCGCCTCCTTTCTCAACCCTCCCTCTCACTTGTTTACTTGTCTTAACTTCGTCTTTACGGAAAACTTTAGTTTTTCCATAAAATTGCAAGAAATTTCATCTTTGAAAATCTTCTAACGAAAAGTATGGAGTCCGTCACCCCTTATAATTCAGTCGTAAGAAAGCAACTATTTTCTAAAACCCTTTGTTGGATTCTTCCTCTGCCCAACTCCCTTCTTAATCTCTTTTTTTTCTTTTTGATTTTCTTCAGCTTCTCTCGCTCTCCCTCCTATCGACCTTAAGTGTGGCCTTTAAGAGGAACCATGTCGAGGGTAAGGCTGTGTAGCAAGTGGGAGGTGGTGCAATGTTAAGTGTTGTAAGTTCCGGGGATCTCTCAGAGGGTGGGCGTAACTCACTGAATTTACCTCGAGGTGTTTCCAGGGGATCATCACCCAAGGAGCCCAGTCCTTGGACTTACGTTATTGTTAGCTTTATTGTCGTGTGAGTGTACTCGCCTAGTTGTATTCGTGTAATTGTGGTTGCAGGTGTCGAGTCACAGCTCCTGGCCCTGCCTCTTCAATGGCCGCTACTAGATCACTCTTCTTGCTCCATGAGCTTTATCTTACCTCTTCTTAAAGCTCTGTATGGATCCTGCCTCCACTACATCACTTCCCAGACTATTTCACTTCTTAATAACTCTGTGACGGAAGAAATGCATTCCTGTGATTCATCCGAGTCTTCAGCTTCCAACTGTGACCCCTTGTTGCTGTGCCCTATCTGTGGAATATCCTGTCTCTGTTCACCTTGTCGATTCCTGTCAGTATTTTATATGTCGTTATCATATCATCCCTAACTCTCCTGTCCTCCAGTGCCGTCAGGTCGATTATCTTTAACCTTTCCTCACAGGACATGCCCCTTATCTCCGGGACTAGTCTCGTTGCAAAAATTTGCACTTATTCTAATTTTCTGATGTTCTTGGCCAGGTGTGGGTTCTAAACTGGTGCTACACTCCAGTATGGCCCTGACGTACACAGTGCACATGGTTCTGAACGATTCTTTACTAACATTTCAGAATGCTGTTCTTAGGTTTGCTAGGCGCCCATATGCTGCTGCAGTTGTTCGGTTGATGTGCGCCTCAGGAGATGTGCTCGGTGTTATACTCGCCCCAAGATCCTTTTCCTTGAGTGAGGTTTGTAGTCTTTGGCCCCTAGACTGTACTCTAAGGTCTTCTTTACCCTTCCCCAATCTTCATGACTTTGCACTTGGTTGAACTCCAGGAGCCAGCTTCTGGACCAGGCCTGTAGCCTGTCCAGATCCCTTTCTAGTCCTGCCTGGTCCTTCTCCGATTGAATTCTCCTCATTAACTTCACATCATCTGCAAACAGGGACACTTATGAGTCTATTCCTCCTGTCATGTCATTCATATACTATACCTGAAACGGCACCGGTTCTAGGACTGACCCTTGTGGAACCCTGCTCGTCAGAGGCGCCATGACTCGCTGCTGCTTTCCCGTCAGGTATTCTCTGATTCATTGCAGTGCCTTCCCTTTTATACCTGCCTGGTCCTCCAGCTTTTACACTGATCTCTTGAGGTGTAGTGGAACCGTGTCAAAAACCTTCTTACAGTCCAAGAAAATGCAGTCTCCCCACCCATCTCTCTTGTCTTACTGCTGTTGCCCTGTCATGGAATTGAAGTAGGTTTTTTACACAGAATTTCCCGTCCCTGAATCCGTGCTGGTTGTCGTTGATAAGCTCATTTATTTTTAGGTGCTCCACCACTCTTTTTCCTGATAATCCTCTCCATGAATTTGCATACATGTCAGTGACACTGGTCTGCAGTTTAATGCTGCGTGTCTGTCTCCTTTTCTAAATATTGGGACTATATTTGCTGTGTTCCATACCTCAGGTAGTCGCCCTGTTTCGATAGATGTGTTGAAGATTGTTGTTAGTGGTACACAGAGTGCCTCTGCTCCCTCAGGTCCGACCCCATCGCCTTTGAGATATCTAGCTCACTTAGCAGCTTTTTCACCACCTCCTCAGTTGTCTGTATTGTTTCCAGCACTTGGTGTACCCCACCTCTCCTTCTTTCTGGAGTCCATTTTGTCTCCTCTGTGAATACTTCTTTGAATCACATGTTGAGCTCCTCACATATATCTCGGTCGTTCCTTGCGATCTCTCCTACGTCTTTTCTCAGCCTTATTATCTGGTCCTTGACTGGTATTTTTCTTTTGATGTGACTGTACAACAGCTTCGGGTCGGATTTGGCTTTCCCTGCTGTGTCATTTTCGTATTGTCGTTGGGCCTCCCTCTTTGCCTGAGTATATTCGTTTCTTGTTCTTCGACTGCTCTCCTTCTCCTGGGTCCTTTGCCTTCTATACTTCTTCCATTCTATAGCACACTTGGTTTTGACCTCTCTACACCTTTGGGTGAATCAAGGGCTCATCCTGACCTTCTCGTTACTTCTCTTGCCCTTGGGTACAAACCTGTCCACTGCTTCCTTGCATATTGTTGTCACATATTCCATCTCATTTACTGATCTCACTGCCGGTTCTCCGTTCCACTGAACTTCGTGCAGGCAATTCCTAATGCCTGTGTAGTCCCCTCTCTTGTAGTTTGGCTTCGATCGTCCTGCCATTCATGCTTCCCTCTCCACTTGTAACTCTCCTATCTGTTCGAAGCTCAGAGCCACGTGATAACTTGCCCCGAGGGGTCTGTCCTATGTGATGTCAAAAGTATCCACAGTACTCAAGGTGAACACTAGGTTCAGTCTTGCTGGTTCATCCTCTCCTCTCTCTCTGGTAGTGTCCCTTACGTGTTGATACATGAGGATTTGCAGTACCACCTCCACCATCTTAACCCTCCACGTTTCTGGGGCCCCATGTGGCTCCAGGTTTTCCCAGTCAATTTCTTTGTGATTGAAGTTAACCACAATAATTTATTTATTTATTTATTTATTTAGTAATTTTAGCATACATAGAGGTACAAAAAAATACAGATAAGAGCAGCATGCCAAAGCCACTTATATGCATAGCATTACGGGCTGGCTTAAAATTAACTTAAGATTAACTAAGCAATGATGAAATCAGTGATAAAACATTATTGTAAACAGATAACTATAAAGCACAAATGAGTATTACAAAGACAGGTCATATGGTTGCATGCATTGCTGTACATTCAGTCGAATGGAGTATTCTGTTAGGTAGTGTATTTAAAAAAATAACAAAGTTAGATTGGGTCCTAGGTTTAACATTTGTGTGATATAATTGTGAGTAACATTTAGGATATACAATTTATAAGGTTCAGTTATTCAGTATTTATTTGGTTTTGAGTGAGTAAGTGATCTTTGAGAAGAGACTTGAATTTATAAACAGGTAGTGTTCTTTTATATTTACAGGTAATGAATTCCAGATTTTAGGGCCTTTTATGTGCATTGAGTTTTTGCATAGCGTGAGATGGACACGAGGAACATCAAAGAGTGATCTGTGCCTTGTGTTATGGTCATGTGTTCTGTTGAGGTTGGCAAGGAGATGTTTGAGGGGAGGGTTAATATCAGAGTTAAGTGTTCTATGTATGTAATAGGTGCAATAATAAGTATGGATGTTTTGTATGGTGAGTAGGTTGAGTGTTTTGAATATTGGTGGAGTGTGCTGCCTGTAGTGAGAATTTGTTATCATTCTAACTGCAGCCTTTTGTTGGGTAATTAGTGGTCTGAGATGGTTAATTGTTGTTGAGCCCCATGCACAAATTCCATAGGTGAGATAGGGGTAAATAAGAGAGTGATAAAGGGCCAGGAGGGCTGACTGTGGAACATAGTACCGTATCTTCGATAGTATGCCTACAGTCTTGGAAATTTTCTTAGAAATTTGTTGTATATGTGTATGAAATTTGAGTCTATTATCAAGGTGGATTCCTAAGAATTTTCCCTCTGTTAGCTTTGTGATAGGTGATCTGTTTATCGTTATGTTAAGAGGTACATCTGTAGCTCGGTTACCAAACTGAATGAAGTAGGTTTTGTCAATGTTTAGTGTAAGTTTGTTAGTCCTCATCCAGGTAGATATTTTCTGTAATTCGGTGTTTACAGTATTGGCTAGCGTGACTGGGCTCGGGTGAGAGAAGACGTATGTAGTGTCATCTGCAAAAAGTGTGGGTTTGAGTAATTGCGAAGCATTTGGTAGGTCATTTATGTATAGGAGAAAGAGAAGAGGGCCAAGGACACTTCCCTGTGGGACACCAACTGTAATTGGTTGTGCGGAAGAGCTTGCCCCATTTGCGTACACATATTGGCTTCTGTTGCTGAGGTATGACTTGAGGTAGTTGAGGGAGTGCCCTCTAATACCATAGTGTGACAATTTTACGTGGAGCAAGTCATGGTCAACTGTATCAAAAGCTTTACGTAAGTCAATGAAGATCCCCAGTGGGACTTCTTTTTTCTCTATTGCAGTGTATATATGTTCTAGCATGTGTATAATAGCATCATTAGTATTTTTATTAGGCCTGAATCCAAATTGGCAGGGGTTGAGAATGTTTTGGGAGATGAGGTAGGAGTAGATTCGTTTATGAATTAATTTTTCGAAGATTTTTGAGAGAGGGTGTAAATTGGATATTGGCCTATAGTTATTCAACTCTGTTTGGTCTCCTCCTTTATGGATCGGGGTGACCCTTGCTATTTTGAGAACTGTAGGGAAGGTGGAGGATTCAATGGATTTGTTAAAGAGTGTTGCAATGATTGGTGATAGTACTTGTGACACTTTTTTGTATATAAAGGGTGGTAAGGTATTTAAATCTCCTGCCTTGTTTTTTAGTGCGTTGATAATAAGGGAGACTTCGTATGGGTTAGTCGGAGCTAGGAACAGTGTGTTCGGGTAGTTGCCAGTGAGGTAGTCATTTGGTGGGGTATCTGAGCTTGGGATTTTATTGGCAAGGTTTTGTCCTATAGTGGAGAAGAAATCATTGAGTCTGTTTGCTGTTTCTGTTGGTGGGAGTTGGGGTTCATCTGATTTTGCTAATTTTATTTCGCTATTTCGTGATATCTTTTTTGTTCCCAGAATTTCTGATAGGGTCTTCCAGGTCTTTTTTATATCACCTCGTAAGTTGGATAATCTGTTCTCATAATACAATTTTTTTGCCCTTCTTATCAGGCTGGTTAGGATTGACGAGTAACGTTTTGTTTGGTCTCTGGTTATGTGACCCATTCTGTACTGTTTTTCATATCGGTGTTTTGTATTTATGGATTTGAGAATGTTGGGTGTTAGCCAGGGACTGTTCAGTCTCTTAGCTGTCATCTGTTTAGTTTTTTTAGGGCAGTGCTTGTTATAGAGGTATTGGGTCTTTTTTAGAAAATTATTAAAACATTCGTCAATATCTGTATAGATTTCTAGCTCAGTGTGCCAGTCAATGTTTGTTACTGCTGTTGTGAAGTTATTAATGGCTGCCTCATTGTGAAGTCTGAAGGTGACTTTAGTAGTGTCTTGGGGTATTTTACCAAGAGTTGTTATGAGGAAAGTAGGGTAGTGGTCTGTGGTATTATCTGTAATTATGCCTGATTTTAAAGGGGATATGGTGTTGGTCCAGATGTGGTCAAGTAGGGAAACACTAGTCTCCGTAACTCTTGTAGGTTTTGTTACTGTTGGTAGCAACATGCAGTTACTCATTGTGTTTGTGAATTCAGTAACGTGTGGGTCCTGGTCTTGCAGGAGATTTATATTGAAGTCACCTGAGAGTAGTAAGTGATCTTTGTTCATGCGTGCATCAGTTATCATACTTCCTAGGTTTTGACTAAATTGGCTAATGTTTGATTGTGGAACTCTGTAGATGTTTATCACTGTGAGAGGTTTTTGTAGGTATTTGGATTTGAATTTAGCTATTATATATTCCCCATGTTCATCCCTTGTGCAAGTATTAGTGATACATTCTAGTTGGTCTGAGTAGTATATAGCTGTGCCACCCCCTTGTTGGTCTGGCCTACAGTTGTGTATGGCTGTGTAACCAGGAATGGCATAGACATCTGTAGTATCAGGCTTTAGCCAGGTTTCAGTTAGTGTAATGATGGACATATTGGCATGCAAGGAATTTAGTAATGCTAGGAGGTCATCGTAATGCTTGCTTAAAGATCTGATATTGTAGTTAAAGATAGTTATGTTGTTGTTGGCTCTGAGAAGTGCCTTTGATTGTTCTGCTGTGTAGTAATTACAGTAACTGTTTGAATCATTTAAGTCATTAAATAAGAGGTTGGTATCAGGATCAATGCTTGTAATCATAAGATTTGTAGTGAATCTATAGTTAGAATTAAGTATAAAACAAAGTAAATATTCTAAAGCTAAAAAAATAGCACCTGAATTATTTAACAAATGTAAAAAATAATGAGCTAAGGTAGTTTTTTAAAGCTAAAATAAAGGAGACAATATAAAAGGGACTAAAATAATTTGTGGTGAACAAATAAAGTGATGATCAAATAATGGAGCTTGGGAATATGATAGTAGGTAGTACTTTAAAGGTAATTCTTTAAAGTTAGAATTATAATATAAAATTATAATATAAAAGGGACTAATATAAGTTGTGGTGAACAATAAAGTGGTAATCAAATAAATGAGCTTTGGAATATAATGGCAAAATAGTGAACTTATTAACTTTAGCACCTGAGAATAGCACCTTGATTATTTTAACAATTGTGAATATATGAACTAAGGTAGTTATATAAAGCTAAAATAAAGGAAAAAAATATATAAGAGACTACAATTAAGTAATGGTAAACAAAGTTAAATGGACAGATAGTCACTATGAAATAATATTGGTTTAGGAGTAAGATCTGATTTGTAATATTAAATAAGTTGAGCAGTTTATTGCACAATAAAAAGTAAAAAAAAATGAGGTAGTTGGTACTAGCTAGCAAAAGATAGTTTTGGTACTTGCAAAAAAGTAATTGGAATATACACTAATTGCACACACAATGATAAGTGACTAAAAAAAAAACAAGTAGTGGTAAACAAAATTAAATGGACAGGTAAGAACAATGAATAATATTAATTTGGAGTAAGATTTGACTTGTAATACAAAATTATGAGAAATTAATAGCAGTAAGAAAGAAGTAAAAAAGTATTGGAGGTAGTTAGCATTAGCTAGTGATGAAAAAAATAATAATGCACAATATAATAGTAACGTACACTATATGCACCACACGTATATATGTATTAAGGGCACTTATCTAATCCGTTACAGAAATGTCAGCTTTTCTAAGGAAGGTAGAGAAATCATGTTCGTTTGAGATGGTATATTGTTGTCCTGTTGATGTTTTCCTTACTAGTATTTTCCCATCTCGCATGAAACACTGATGTATTTTGTTTTCCTGTTTAAGTTTTCTCAGCCTGGACAGAAGGTTTTGACGTTTTCTTGTTAGACACTCATTTATGTACACTCCATTTTTCATTGTAATTGCTGATTTAATTAGGTCCTTTCTTTTATCGTATGAATGAAGTCTGATCATTATACTGTGTTTACTTCCTGGTTTTCCTAGCAAACGTGTTTCTTTGATTTCATTGTTTTGCACGATGACTCGTACGTGGTCCTGTATTATCCTGACAGCAGTTTCTTTGCACTGTGCTTGTGTTATGTCACTTGGAATGTGTGGACTGTTTATTATAACTGCATCAGACAACTTATCTTGTTCAGTTTTGTCGTCTTGGAAATCAAGGTATTCATTTAGTCCAGTCCTTGATTGCTTCTTCAACCTTCATATTTATTGTAGTTATTTGTTTGGTGTGACTGGCTATAGCTGCTTTCAGAGTATTTTCTGTGTCAACACTTCCCGATGTAATCTTCTCTTCAAGGTTTTGGATCTTGTTCTCGAGGTTGGTTATCTTGGATTCTCGTCGCTCGAGTGTTGCTTTGATATCTTTGATTTTGTTTTCTAGAACAACGATGTAGTCCTTGATATTGTCAGGAATAATCATACCTGAGTAATCATGGGTGAATCCTTTGAAGGGAGTGGAGTTGGAGGGGGAGTCAGCCATGTTTGTTGTTGTTGTTGTTGTTCCCTGGGTGGCGGCGGTGAGGGGGGTTGATGATACACCGGCGTCCTGCTGGGTAGACAAGTTGAGTTCTAGGGTCCTTGCTGTTATTCTTTTATTACTGATGTTGTTTCTTCTGTGATATCCTTTCATAGTATCACTGAAGTAGATACTGTGTAGCAATGGAGAAGGCTTGTTTTCTCGGAGCTTGGGTTAAGTGGTTGTCTGGCAGCGTAGGCAGTGTTTGGGTTAGCAGGGCTGTCTTCCTTAGATCTTCTAATTTTGTTAAGATTTGGGTTACATTCTTAGTATTCTTGGGTCATTTTGTGGTCTACATGGGTTCATGTAGTTGAACTTTCACTTAGGCCATCACAAGTTTTGATGAGCGATGTTTTTTGAGGAAGAAGAGCTATTCCACTTCCTGACAACTCTGTGCCTGAAGAAGCCCTTCCTAACATCCCTGTGACTCATCTGAATCTTCATCTCTTGTTGCGATGTCCCATCTCTGAATCATCCTGTCACTATCCACCATGTTAATTCTTCTCAGTATTTTATATGTCGTTATCCTGTCCTCCCTTTTTCTCCTGTCGATTTTCCTTAACCTCTTTTCGTAGGACATGCACCATAGCTCCGGGACTAATCTTGCTGCAAATCTTTGCACTTTCTCTAATTTCTTGAAGTGCTTGACCAGGTGTGTGTTCGAAACTGGTTCTGCATACTCCAATATGGACTTGACATACACGGTGTACAGTCTCTTTAATGATTCCTTACTGAGGTGTCAGAATGCTTTTCATAGGTTTGCCAGGCACAAATATGCTGCAGCAGGAGCAAGTATGCTGCAGTCAGAGGTCACATGTGGTCAGTGTCCTAAGCTGTCTGGGAATTAGTAAAATGAAAGGGGGTAAGGCAGCCGGGATTGATGGGATAAAGATAGAAATGTTAAAAGCAGGTGGGGATATAGTTTTGGAGTGGTTGGTGCAATTATTTAATAAATGTATGGAAGAGGGTAAGGTACCTAGGGATTGGCAGAGAGCATGCATAGTTTCTTTGTATAAAGGCAAAGGGGATAAAAGAGAGTGCAAAAATTATAGGGGGATAAGTCTGCTGAGTATACCTGGTAAAGTGTATGGTAGATATTATTGAAAGAATTAAGAGTAAGATGGAGAATAGGATAGCAGATGAACAAGGAGGCTTTACGAAAGGTAGGGGGTGTGTGGACCAGGTGTTTACAGTGAAACATATAAGTGAACAGTATTTAGATAAGGCTAAAGAGGTCTTTGTGGCATTTATGGATTTGGAAAAGGCGTATGACAAGGTGGATAGGGGGGCAATAAGAACATAAGAAAGGAGGAACACTGCAGCAGGCCTGTTGGCCCATACTAGGCAGGTCCTTTACAAATCATCCCAATAACAAACATTTGACCAACCCAATTTTCAATGCCACCCAAGAAACAAGCTCCGATGTGCAAGTCCCTCTCAAATCCAACCCCTCCCACTCATGTACTTATCCAACCTAAATTTGAAATTACCCAAAGTCCTAGCCTCAATAACCCAACTAGGTAGACCGTTCCACTCAACTACCCTATTTCCAAACCAATACTTTCCTATGTCCTTTCTAAATCTAAACTTATCTAATTTAAATCCATTACTGCGGGTTCTCTCTTGGAGAGATATCCTCAAGACCTTGTTAATATCCCCTTTATTAATACCTATCTTCCACTTACACACTTCGATCAGGTCTCCCCTCATTCTTCGTCTAACAAGTGAATGTAACTTAAGAGTCTTCAATCTTTCTTCACAAGGAAGATTTCTAATGCTATGTATTAATTTAGTCATCCTACGCTGAATGTTTTCTAACGAATTTGTCCATTCTGTAATATGGAGACCAGAATTGAGCTGCATAATCTAGGTTAGGCCTTACTAATGATGTATAAAGCTGCAGTATGACCTCTGGACTTCTGTTGCTTACACTTCTTGATATAAATCCCAATAATCTATTTGCCTTATTACGTACGCTTAGGCATTGCTGTCTTGGTTTAAGGTTGCTGCTTACCATAACCCCCAAGTCCTTTTCGCAATCTGTATGGCTAAGTTCTACATTATTTAACTTATAAGTGCTAGGGTTATGGACACTCCCGAGCTTCAGAACCTTGCATTTATCTACATTGAACTGCATCTGCCACTTGTCTGACCAAGAATAGAGTTTGTTTAAATCCTCCTGAAGTTCCATAACATCTACGTTTGAATCAATTATCCTACCTATCTTTGTGTCATCGGCGAATTTGCTCATATCACTAGTAATTCCCTCATCAAGATCATTGATATATATTATAAACAACAACGGGCCCAAGACTGATCCCTGTGGAACGCCACTTGTTACAGATCCCCACTCGGATTTAACCCCATTTATGGACACTCTCTGCTTCCTGTCAGTGAGCCATGACTCGATCCACGAGAGCACTTTTCCCCCAATGCCATGAGCTGCCACTTTCTTTAACAGTCTATGGTGCGGAACTCTATCAAAAGCCTTTCTAAAATCTAAGTAAATAATATCAAATTCTTTATTGTGGTCAACAGCCTCAAAAGCTTTACTGAAGAAAGTTAATAAATTAGTTAGACAAGACCGGCCTCTTGTGAATCCATGCTGAGTATCATTAATCATGCTATGCTTATCGAGATGGCTTCTTATAATCTCAGCTATAATTGACTAGTAATTTGCCTACAATTGAGGTCAGGCTTATTGGGCGGTAATTTGACGGTAACGACTTGTCCCCTGTTTTAAAAATAGGAGTTACATTAGCCATCTTTCACATATCAGACACTACACCTGTTTGAAGAGATAAATTAAAAGTATTAGTTAATGGTTCACAGAGTTCCATTTTGCATTCCTTAAGAACCCTTGAAAAAACCTCATCAGGACCCGGCGACTTATTTTGCTTCAGTCTGTCTATCTGCTTCACAACCATGTCACTAGTGACTGTGATGTTACATAATTTATCTACGTCTAGCCCACTGTAAAAATTAATTACTGGAATATTGTTAGTGTCTTCCTGTGTAAAAACTGAGAGAAAATAATTATTTAAAATCAAGCACATTTCATTCTCTTTGTCAGTAAGGTGCCCATAGTTATTTTTAAGGGGACCTATCTTATCTCTAACTTTTGTTCTATAGACCTGGAAAAAACTTTTTGGGTTAGTTTTAGAATCCCTAGCAACTTTAATTTCATAGTCCCTTTTAGCTTTTCTTATCCCCTTTTTAATGTCCCTCTTAATGTCGATATACTGATTCATAAGATGTCCCTCACCTCTTTTGATACGCCTATAAATTCCTTTCTTATGCCCTAGTAGATATTTGAGCCTATTGTTCATCCATTTTGGGTCATTTCTATTTGATCTAATTTCATTATATGGGATAAACGCTCTTTGAGCATCATGTATAGTGTTCAGAAAACTGTCATATTGATAGCTCTCTTCGTTACCCCAGTCAACAGATGATAAGTGTTCTCTAAGCCCATCGTAATCTGCTAAGCGAAAATCTGGGACTGCAACTCTCCATCTTATTTACCTCGGCAATTGCATAATAAACATTGAAAGACTCCCCCTTTCTCTTTTTTCCTCTCTTTTTTTTCTAAAAACCCTTTTTCTGTTTTATCCCCCAGGCCCTTTCAATTTTATCCGTTCTTTTTTCGTTCCCTAAAACTCGTAATATTACTACACTGGGACTTCCTTTTTCCTAAACCCCATATGTCTCCCTTCCCTATCAAAATTTTGGGGGGACTTTCCACCAAAAATTAATTTTTCATGCCTCTGAAAATTTTTCCCAAACAGACTCTGTATGTTTATTAAAATCCCCGTTTTTGGCAAACATTCGGAATCGTCCCCGCCACCCCCTTATATTCTATCTTGGAAAATTTTAAAACCTAAATTGACATTCTGCGGGCTTTCCCCCTTTTAATTCCTTCAGTAAGGCAAATATATCTGTTATCACTAACTATTCAACTCGTCCATCTTTTTCCCTACACTCATTTTTTAAAAATTTTTGACCCTCCTCTCTCTTTCCTTCCTGCTCCTTTCTTTTTCCACTAAACCTATTACCCTTTCAATTATGTATGGGCTTTAATACCCACCTCATTTTCCTATTTAGTTCTCCTGTCTCATATTACTACCTGGACCACAGTTTCCCCAAAACCCTACCACAACTATTCCTGGTTTAAAGCCCAAACACCCCTCCCGGGTTTGGCCAGTTCCCCCCCCCCTAGTAAGTGAACCACCCCTAACGCATTTTCCAAGAAGAGCCCCATTTGTCAATGAATTTCCCCATGTTACCCCTTTTCCTTCAGTATTTGTCCAGCCAGCAATTGGCACCAATTGCTCTGGACCATTCATTCAACTCCTCTCCGGGAAAATCCACAATTTAAAATTTTCCCCCCCTTTCCCCCTAATTTTCATTTGACCTTTCCCTAATCAGGTCCCCACTCCTACGTCTGCCAACTTTTTTGCCTCCACCTAGACAGATAATGGTTTCCCCAAATTTTGTGTCATCCAGCAGCAACTTCCTTTCCCAGCCCCCCCGGGAAAAAAAAACCTCTGCCCCTCTCCTTCCCCAAAGGGAGAATCCATTCCGTACCCCAATCTGGCTTCCCCAAAACAAGTTTTTTCCTTGGCGTGTCCGTGATGCTCCAGTGTCGACTCACAGCCCGGGACATTCACCACAGGATTAAAACGTTCTCGTGGTCTTCGTTGGGGTTTCTGGGGTGTCTTCTCCTCTGCCAAAAAAACTTCTTTGGTGCTCGTTGTATTATGAACACTATATTTATCCCGAGAATGGGGGGGAAATTTCCCGGGATCTTCTGGCTCGTTGTTTGTCTCTCAACCGTTTTTTGATCTTCAGCTTGGTTCCCTGTTGCCCGGCACTGACCAATCCCCTTCCTGGGGCTCAGAAGGATTATACAATCCCCTTTTTTCCCCTTTAAATTTTCTCCATCTTGCCCGATCTTTTGCTGTTAAATTCTCCCGGGGAGGGCATCCTGGTTCAGATTCACAGATCCTCCTGGAGCTCATTGCTATCCTCCTCAGAATGAATCATACGACCTATCTTTGTATCATCAGCAAATTTGCCCATGTCACTTGTAATCCCTTCATCAAGGTCATTATTGTAAATTATGAACAAGAGAGGGCCTAAAACTGATCTTTGTGGAACGCCACTAGTGACTAATCCCCATTCACATTTGAACTCATTAATGGAAACTCTCTGCTTTCTATTGGTAAGTCATGCCTCTATCCATGCTAGAACTTTACCTCCTATACCATGAGCTGCTACTTTCTTAAGAGTCTCTTGTAAGGTACTCTATCGAAGGCTTTACTAAAATCCAAATAAACAATATATATTCTTTATCACTGTCTACTGCCTCAAATGTTCTATCGAAGAACGTCAGTAAATTTGTCAGGCAGGAACGATCTCTCGTGGACCCATGTTGAGATTCATTTATCAAGTTATGCTCTTCAAGGTGACTTCTAATAATGTCAGCTATAATTGATTCTAGCAACTTGCCTTCTATAGATGTCAGGCTTATTGGACGGTAATTTGAAGGAACAGATTTATTCCCTGATTTGAATATAGTAACCACATTAGCCAGCTTCCACAACTCTGGCACAACACCAGTAAGGATGGACGCAATAAACACACTCGTTAATGGCTGACTAAGCGCCATCTTGCAATCCTTAAGTATCCTGGAAAACGACTCGTCGGGCCTCGGGGACTTATTTTGCTTCAGTTTGTCTATCTGTTTAATAACCATGTCCCTCGTGACAGTAATATTAGTCAATTTGAATTCATCAGAAACTGAATAATTGTTCATTTCTGGAATCTCATTTATGTCTTCTATGTAAAAACTGACAAAAAAGTCATTAAATATGGAACACATTTACAGTTCGTTATCCGTCAGCTGTCCATTCCCAATTTTCAGAGGTCCTACTTTTTCCTTAACCTTCGTCCTATACACTTGAAAGAACACCTTTGGATTGGTCTTTGATTCATTAGCAACTCTAATTTTATAGTCACCTTTAGCCTTTCTAATCCCTTTTTTTACTTCTCTTTTAAGCTGAACATATTGGTCAGTAATGTTAACCTCTCTTCTGATGCGCCTATAAATTCCCCTTTTCTCCCCTAATAGATGTTTTATCCTTCTGTTAACCCATTTGGGATCATTATTATTAGACCTAATTTCTCTCTTGGGTATGTATATACTCTGGGCACGGTGTACATTATTAATAAAAAAAACCATAAATGAAGATCTCTTCGTAATCATAAGTATGATCATCGTCAATAAAATCATTAGCTAGATAACCCCAACAGAGATTTGACAGGTGTTCCCTAAGTCCACTATAATCAGCAGAACGAAAATCAGGGATTTTTACCGTATTATCTTTATTCTTGTATTCCCAGTTAATGCTAAAAGTGATGGATTTGTGATCACTTGCGCCAAGCTCTTCAGTGATCTCCAGATTATTGACAAGACTAGGTCTAGCAAATTATTACCCCTGGTAGGCTCTGTTACACACTGCTTCAGAAAACAGTCCTGAACTGTTTCCATAAAGTCACTGGACTCCAGATTACCGGTCAAAGAAGTCCGGTCAATTTGACTAAAGTTAAAATCCTCTACTATCACTACGTTATTGTATCTAGAAGCCCTAACAATTTTGCCCCAAAGAAGTCTTCCTCTATCGTGATCCAAGCCTGGAGGTCGGTATATTACACC
>NC_091307.1:33500192-33531957 GCF_038502225.1 Cherax quadricarinatus
TAGCAAGAACTCGTATAAAAATTAAATCCTTTCTAAAAATTTTGTCTTATACGTTCAAAGACATATTTTTTCATTTATGTTAATGCCAAATTTAATAATTTTGTACCAAAAGAACCTTAGAAAATTTACCTAAGCTTATTATAACAAGCCCAACTTAATTTAGCCTAATCCAACTAAATATATTTTAGGTAAGTTTACAATAATTTAATAACAAACAAACACACTGTAATGTGTTCTTTTTCGTTAGGATCAGAATGATTTTTGCGAAATTATTGCATACTCAAATTTTTGTTTGCCTTATTCGGCAAGAACAGCGATGCTATTTTAGCCAAAATCGCAAGTTTTACATATTCCGCTACACATCGGCCATTTCCCACCACCTGAAAAAGAAGAAACACTTTCATCATATATTCCATCACTGTCTTGCTAGAGTAGTGCCTACACTACAATTAAAAAAAAACTGCAACATCAGTACCCCTCCTTCATAGTGCAGGCACTTTACTTCCTACCTCCAAGACTCCAGTCTGGATTGCCGGTTTCCCTGAGTCTCTTCACAAATGTTATTTTGCTCAGATTCCATAAGCATGCCAACTCCTGTAATCCATTTGTCTCGCACGCAAAACCTCCTTTATCCCCCCCCCTTTCCCTCCCTCCAACCTCTCCTGGGCTGACCTACCTTCAACTACAGATTGATACGCTGTCCCAGTCATTCTGTCATTCTATTTCGTTCCATCCTCTCAGAATGACTGAACCATCTCGA
Organism: Cherax quadricarinatus; assembly: GCF_038502225.1. Lineage (NCBI taxonomy): Eukaryota > Metazoa > Arthropoda > Malacostraca > Decapoda > Parastacidae > Cherax > Cherax quadricarinatus. The sequence goes on from NC_091307.1 coordinate 33,500,953, forward strand.
CAACCCCTCCTCAACCCTCTGGATAATACTTTTAGTAACGTTTTATTTCCTCCTAATTCCCAAACTACGGATTCTCTGCATTACATTCACACTGCACATTGCCCTCAGACACATCTCCGTTGCCTCCAGTCTTCTTGAAACATTCACCTTCCATGCTTCACACCCATATAAGAACGTTGGTATATCTATACCCTCATTCATTTGCCTCTTTGCTTCCATGGAAAACTTTGTCTCTACAGACTCCTCACTGCTCCACTCACCTTTTTCCACCATCATCAATTCTTTGGTTCACCTCGTCTTTCATAAACGCATCTGCTGCCAAATCCACCCTCAGATATCTAAATACACTAATTTCCTCCATACTCTTTCCTCCAATCTGATATCCAATCTTTCAAAAGCTAATTTTTTTTATCCTCATCACCGTAGTTTTTCCTATGTTCACTTTTAATTTCCTTCTTTTACATACCCTTCTAAACTCGTCCACCAATCTCTGCAACTTCTCTTTAGAATCTCCCAAAAGCAGTGTCATCAGCATAAAGAATCTGTGACAACTCCCACTTTGTGTTAGATTCTTTATCTCTTAATCCCACACCTCTAGCCAATACCTGAGCGTTCGTTTCTCTTACAACCCCATCTATAAATATAATGAACAACCATGGTGACATCATGCATCCCTGTCTAAGGCCTACTTTTACTGAGAAATAATGAAGATTGAGACACTTATGCAACATATGGGAATCTTTATTTAGGAAACGTTTCGCCACACAGTGGCTTCATCAGTCCAATACAAAGCAGAAAGGTGTAAGGAGAGGAGGAGTTTGAGGTAATCAGTCCTTCAACCTGGAGTCGATGTGTTCAACTGAGAAATAATCTCCCTCTCTCCTCCATACTGTAACCTGAGCCTCACTATCCTCGTAAAAACTCTTCACTGCTTTCAGTAACCTACCTCCTATTCCATTCATTTGCAGCATCTGGCGCATTGCTCTCCTACCCACCCTATCATGCCATTTCCAAAATCCATAAATGCAATGAAAACTATATGCAGTGGTATAGAGTCCTACTGGCTGCGATCTTTCTCTGTATATACCCACCTGTTTCTGTGTGGTGCATTGATAGAAAAATCGCTTGTGAGATCAGAACATACAGGAGACTGAAATAGCTTGAATCCATGCTTGAGGCTGGGAAGAAACATGGCTTGTGAACCAGGCTGCCCAGCTTTTGAGGTATTTGTAGCCGAGTGGTGAGCATCACTCGGGAACTTTGCCCGTCAGCCGGTAGTGGGATCTAGTCCTGCTGACTGCTTTCTCTGTCTCATAGATTAATATCTAGCTTGGCTAGATGCACCGTTGTTAAGGATTGTGTGGTCTAGTGGTCTAAGGCGTCACACGCTTTCGCTCACCATGAGACGGGCCAAAGCACCATGGGTTCGGCTCCTTTGCTAGTGCAGTGTTATTGATCAATACCACTCATTCCGTGGGTACAATGACGTTTAAATATGTATTTTTCTCATTTATGTTAATGTAAAAATTAATAAATTTGTACCAAAATAACCTTGGAAAACGTACCTAACCGTATTAAAACAAGTGCAATTTAATTTAGCCTAATTGAACTAAATATATTTTAGGTAAGTTTACAATAATTCAATAATAAACAAACACAATAAAATACATTTTTTTTCATAGTGTTTGTGTATTATTGTAAACTCGTCTAAAATATATTTAGCTGGATTAGGCTAAATTAAATTGTACTTCTTATAATAAGGTTAGGTACGTTTTCTAAGTTTATTTTGGTACAAAATTAATAATTTTCACATTAACATAAATGAGAAAAACACATCTTTAGAGACAGACACAGATAGACAGACAGACACACACAGACAGAGATACACACACACACACACACACACACACACACACACACACACACACACACACACACACACACACACACACACACACCAAGCAGAGATAACAGTGAAGGCACTACAATGGATCAGGGAATACTTGTCAGGAAGACAGCAGCGAGTCATGTTACGTGGCGAGGTGTCAGTGGGCACCTGTGACCAGCGGGGTCCCACAGGAGTCAGTCCTAGGACCAGTGCTGTTTCTGGTATTTGTGAACGACATGTTGGAAGGAATAGACTCTGAGGTGTCCCTGTTTGCAGATGACGTGAAGTTGATAAGAATTCACTCGATCGAAGACCAGGGAGAACTACGAAGGGATCTGGACAGGCTGCAGACCTGGTCCAGCAAGTGGCTCCTGGAGCTCAATCCCCTCCAAGTGCAAAGTCATGAAGATTGGGGAAGGGCAAAGAAGACCGCAGACGGAGTACAGTCTAGGGGGCCAGAGACTACAAACTCACTCAAGGAAAAAGATCTTGGGGTGAGTATTACACCAGGCACATCTCCTGAAGCGCACATCAACCAAATAACGGCTGCAGCATATGGGCGCCTAGCAAACCTGAGAACAGCATTCCGACACCTTAATAAGGAATCGTTCAGGACCCTGTACACCGTGTACGTTAGGCCCATATTGGAGTATGCGGCACCAGTTTGGAACCCACACGTAGCCAAGCACGTAAAGAAACTAGAGAAAGTGCAAAGGTTTGCAACAAGACTAGTCCCAGAGCTAAGAGGTATGTCCTACGAGGAGAGGTTAAGGGAAATCAACCTGACGACACTGAAGGACAGGAGAGAGAGGGGGGACATGATAACGACATACAAAATACTGAGAGGAATTGACAAGGTGGACAAAGACAGGATGTTCCAGAGATTGGACACAGTAACAAGGGGACACAGTTGGAAGTTGAAGACAAAGATGAATCACAGGGATGTTAGGAAGTATTTCTTCAGCCACAGAGTAGTCAGTAAGTGGAATAGTTTGGGAAGCGATGTAGTGGAGGCAGGATCCATACATAGCTTTAAGCAGAGGTATGATAAAGCTCACGGTTCAGGGAGAGTGACCTAGTAGCGACCAGTGAAGAGGCGGGGCCAGGAGCTCGGACTCGACTCCTGCAACCTCAACTAGGTGAGTACAGACACACGCACGCACGCACGCACGCGCGCACACACACACACACACACACACACACACACACACACACACACACACACACACACACACACACACACACACACACACATACACACACACACACACACATACACACACACACACACACACACACACACACACACACACACACACACAGACACGCACACACGCACACACACACACAGACACACACAGCATGAGTTCATGGAAGGCAAATACTGTGTCACAAACCTTCTGGAGTTTTATGACAAGGTAACAGAAGTAAGACACGAGAGAGAGGTGGGTTGATTGCGTTTTCCTAGACTGCAGGAAGGCCTTAGACACAGTTCCCCACAAGAGATTAGTGCAGAAGCTGGAGGATCAGGCGCATATAACAGGGAGGGCACTGCAATGGATCAGGGAATACCTGACAAGGAGGCAACGAGTCATAGTACGTGAAGAGGTATCACAGTGGGCGCCTGTGACGAGTGGGGTCCCACAGGGGTCAGTTCTAGGACCAGTGCTATTTTTGATATATGCGAACGACATGATGGAAGGAATAAACTCTGAAGTGTCCCTATTCGCAGATGATGTTCAGCTGATGAGAAGAATTAAATCGGATGAGGATGAGGCAGGACTGCAAAGAGACCTGGACAGGCTGGACATGTGGTCAAGAAACTGGCTTTTCAAATTCAACCCTGCCAAATGCTAAGTGTTGAAGACTGGGGAGGGACAAAGAAGACCGCAGACAGAGTATAGGCTAGGTGGACAAAGACTACAGACCCCACTCAGGGAGAAAGACCTTGGGGTGACCATAACACCGAGCACGTCACCGGAGGCACACATCAACCAAAAAACTGCTGCAGCATACGGGCGCCTGGCAAACCTGAGAATAGCGTTCCGATACCTTAATAAGGAATCGTTCAAGACACTGTTCACTGTGTATGTTAGGCCCATACTGGAGTATGCAGCACCAGTCTGGAACCCACACCTGGTCAAGCACGTCAAGAAGTTAGAGAAAGTACAAAGGTTTGCAACAAGGCTAGTCCCAGAGCTCAGGGGAATGTCGTACGAGGAAAGGTTGAAGGAAATCGGACTGACGACACTGGAGGACAGAAGGGTCAGGGGAGACATGATAACTACATACAAGATACTGCGGGGAATAGACAAGGTGGACAGGGATAGGATGTTCCAGAGAGGGGACACAGAAACAAGGGGTCACAACTGGAAGCTGAAGACTCAGACGAGTCACAGGGAAGTTATTAAGTATTTCTTTAGTCAGAGTCGTCAGGAAGTGGAATAGCCTAGCAAGTGAAGTAGTGGAGGCAGGAACCATATATAGTTTTAAGAAAAGATGTATGACAAAGCTCAGGAAGCAGAGAGGGAGAGGACCTAGTAGCTATCAGTGAAGAGGCGCGTCCAGGAGGAGTGTCTCGACCCCTGCAACCACAATTAGGTGAGCACAATTAGGTAAGCGCGCGCGCGCACACACACACACAGACACACACAGACACAGACACACACACAGACACAGACACACACACAGACATGCAGACACACACAGACACAGACACACACACACACAGACATGCAGACACACACAGACACAGACACACACACACATGCACACACACACAGACACACACACACAGACACACACACACAGACACACACACACAGACACACACACACAGACACACACACACACACACACACACAGACACACACACACACAACCCCAATATTCTTGCATGACCACAATGATAGAAAAGAAACTGAAAGTTTGGTACTCAAACGCGGATGGAATAACGAATAAACATGAGGAGTGGAACGAAAGAATCAGTGAAAAATCCCCAGACATCATAGCAGTCACAGAAACAAAACTCGCTGAGACAATAACAGACACAATCTTCCCAACGGGATATCAGATCCTGAGGAAAGATAGAAGGAGTAGAGGGGAAGGAGGGGTTGCACTGCTCATAAAACACCGATGGGGATTTGAGGAAATGGAAGGCATGGACATGATTGGAGAAAGAGACTACATTGTAGGTACAATTCAGTCCGGAGAACATAAAGTAGTCATTGGAGTGATGTATAACCCACCCCAGAACTGCAGGAGGCCAAGAGAGGAGTACGAAGAAAACAACAGGGTGATGGTGGACACACTGGCTGAGGTGGCAAGAAGAGCTCACTCGAGCAGAGCAAAGTTACTGGTAATGGGCGATTTCAACCACAGGGAGATCGACTGGGAAAACCTGGAGCCACATGGGGGTCCCGAAACATGGAGAGCCAAGATGATGGATGTGGTACTTGAAAACCTCATGCATCAACATGTCAGGGACACAACCAGAGAGAGAGGGGAGGATGAGCCAGCAAGACTGGATCTTGTGTTCACCCTGAGCAGTTCAGACATTGAGGACATCACTTACGAGAGGCCCCTTGGAGCTAGCGATCACGTGGTTCTGAGTTTTGATTATATAGTAGAGTTACAAGTGGAGAAGGTAACAGGAACTGAAGGGGACAGGCCAAACTATAAAAGGGGGACTAGACAGGTATGAGAAACTTCCTGCAGGAGGTTCAGTGGGACAGAGAAATAGGAAAATCAGTAAACGAGATGATGGAATATGTGGCAACAAAGTGCAAGGAGGCAGAGGAAAGTTTTGTTCCCAAGGGAAACGGAAATAATAGGAAGACCAAAACGAGTCCTTGGTTTACCCGAAGGTGTAGTGAGGCAAAAACTAAGTGCAACAGAGAATGGAAAAGGTACAGGAGGCATAGGACCCAGGAAAACAAGGAGATTAGTAGAAGAGCCAGAAACGAGTATGCACAGATAAGGAGGGAGGCCCAGCGACAGTATGAAAACGACATAGCATCGAAAGTCAAATTTGACCCGAAACTGCTGTATAGCCACATTAGGAGGAAGACAACAGTCAAGGACCAGGTGATAAGGCTGAGGAAAGAAGGTGGAGAACTCACAAGAAATGATCAAGAGGTATGTGAGGAGCTCAACACGAGATTTAAGGAAGTATTTACAGTAGAGACAGGAAGGACTCTGGGGGGACAGACCAGATGGGGACACCAGCAAGGAATACACCAGCAAGTGTTGGACGACATACATACAGATGAGGAGGAGGTGAAGAAACTGCTAAGGGACATCGATACCTCAAAGGCAATGGGACCGGACAACATCTCCCCGTGGGTCCTTAGAAAGGGAGCAGATATGTTGTGCGTGCCACTTACCACAATCTTCAACACGTCCCTGGAAACTGGGCAACTACCTGAGGTATGGAAGATGGCAAATGTGGTTCCCATTTTTAAAAAAGGAGACAGAAAAGAGGCACTAAACTATAGACCTGTGTCATTGACGTGTATAATATGCAAAATTATGGAGAAGATTATCAGGAGGAGAGTGGTGGAGCACCTGGAACAGAACAAGAGTATAAATGCCAACCAGCACGGATTCACGGAAGGCAAATCCTGTGTCACAAACCTTCTGGAGTTTTATGATAAAATAACAGAAGTAAGACACGAGAGAGAGGGGTGGGTTGATTGCATCTTCTTGGACTGCAAGAAGGCCTTTGACAGTTCCTCACAAGAGATTAGTGCAGAAGCTAGAGCATCAGGCGCATATAACAGGAAGGGCACTGCAATGAATCAGAGAATACCTGACAGGGAGGCAACAACGAGTCATGGTACGTAATGATGTATCACAGTGGGCACCTGTGACGAGCGGGGTCCCACAGGGGTCGGTCCTAGGACCACTGCTATTTTTGGTATATGTGAACGACATGATGGAAGGGTTAGACTCAGAAGTGTCCCTGTTTGCAGATGATGTGAAGTTAATGAGGAAAATTAAATCTGATGAGGACCAGGCAGGACTTCAAAGAGACCTGGACAGACTGGACACCTGGTCCAGCAAATGGCTTCTCGAATTTAATCCTGCCAAATGCAAAGTCATGAAGATAGGGGAAGGGCACAGAAGACCACAGACAGAGTATAGGCTAGGTGGCCAAAGACTGCAGACCTCACTCAAGGAGAAAGATCTTGGGGTGAGTATAACACCGAGCATGTCTCCGGAAGCACACATCAATCAGATAACTGCCGCAGCATATGGGCGCCTGGCAAACCTGAGAACAGCATTCCGATACCTTAGTAAGGAATCGTTCAAGACACTGTACACCGTGTATGTCAGGCCCATACTGGAGTATGCAGCACCTGTTTGGAACCCGCACTTGATAAAGCACGTCAAGAAACTAGAGAAAGTACAAAGGTTTGCCATAAGGTTAGTTCCAGAGCTAAGGGGAATGTCCTATGAAGAAAGATTAAGGGAAATGGGCCTGACGACACTGGAGGACAGGAGGGTCAGGGGAGACATGATAACGACATATAAAATACTGCGTGGAATAGACAAGGTGGACAAAGACAGGATGTTCCAGGGAGGGGACACAGAAACAAGAGGCCACAATTGGAAGTTGAAGACACAAATGAGTCAGAGAGATATTAGGAAGTATTTCTTCAGTCATAGAGTTGTAAGGCAGTGGAATAGCCTAGAAAATGACGTAGTGGAGGCAGGAACCATACACAGTTTTAAGACGAGGTTTGATAAAGCTCATGGAGCGGGGAGAGAGAGGGCCCAGTAGCAACCGGTGAAGAGGCGGGGCCAGGAGCTAAGACTCGACCCCGGCAACCACAAATAGGTGAGTACAAATAGGTAAGTACACACACAGACACACACACACACACACACACACACACACACACACACACACACACACAGGAGACAGACATGAAGCATTAAACTACAGACCAGTGTCACTGACATGTATAGTAAGCAAAATCATGGAGAAGATTATCAGGAGAAGAGTGGTGGAACACCTAGAAAGGAACGATCTCATCAACAGCAGCCAACATGGTTTCAGGGACGGGAAATCCTGTGTCACAAACCTACTGGAGTTCTATGGCATGGTGACAGCAGTAAGACAAGAGAGAGAGGGGTGGGCGGATTGCATTTTCTTGGACTGCAAGAAGGCGTTTGACACAGTTCCACACAAGAGATTGGTGCAAAAACTGGAGGACCAAGTAGGGATAACAGGGAAGGCACTACAATGGATCAGGGAATACTTGTCAGGAAGACAGCAGCGAGTCATGGTACGTGGCGAGGTGTCAGTGGGTACCTGTGACCAGCGGGGTCCCGCAGGGGTCAGTCCTAGGACCAGTGCTGTTTCTGGTATTTGTGAACGACATGACGGAAGGAATAGACTCTGAGGTGTCCCTGTTTGCAGATGACGTGGAGTTGATGAGAAGAATTCACTCGATCGAAGACCAGGCAGAACTACAAAGGGATCTGGACAGGCTGCAGACCTGGTCCAGCAATTGGCTCCTGGAGTTCAACCCCACCAAGTGCAAGTCATGAAGATTGGGGAAGGGCAAAGAAGGCCGCAGACGGAGTACAGTCTAGGGGGTCAGAGACTACAAACCTCACTCAAGGAAAAAGATCTTGGGGTGAGTATAACACCAGGCACATCTCCTGAAGCGCACATCAACCAAATAACTGCTGCAGCATATGGGCGCCTAGCAAACCTCAGAACAGCATTCCGACATCTTAATAAGGAATCATTCAGGACCCTGTACACCGTGTACGTTAGGCCCATATTGGAGTATGCGGCACCAGTTTGGAACCCACACCTAGCCAAGCACGTGAAGAAACTAGAGAAAGTGCAAAGGTTCGCAACAAGACTAGTCCCAGAGCTAAGAGGTATGTCCTACGAGGAGAGGTTAAGGGAAATCAACCTGACGACACTGGAGGACAGGAGAGATAGGGGGGACATGATAACGACATACAAAATACTGAGAGGAATTGACAAGGTGGACAAAGACAGGATGTTCCAGAGATTGGACACAGTAACAAGGGGACACAGTTGGAAGCTGAAGACACAGATGAATCGCAGGGATGTTAGGAAGTATTTCTTCAGCCACAGAGTAGTCAGTAAGTGGAATAGTTTGGGAAGCGATGTAGTGGAGGCAGGATTCATACATAGCTTTAAGCAGAGGTATGATAAAGCTCACGGCTCAGGGAGAGTGACCTAGTAGCCATCAGTGAAGAGGCGGGGCCAGGAGCTCGGACTCGACCCCCGCAACCTCAACTAGGCGAGTACAACTAGGTGAGTACACACACACACAAAACTATATATATATATATATATATATATATATATATATATATATATATATATATATATATATATATATATATATATATATATATATATATATATATCGCACCTGCGCACAATCATATAAAATATACATCCCTACATGAATACGTAGACAAATGTTTGCACGTATACATACACATCGGCACACGCAAACATACGTGTAATTATACATACCTACAATCATGTACAAACATACACGCGAGAGCGCAAGTACGCAAAACCTGTAAGTATAGTTTTTAATTTCGCTTCTTTAGAATTTTTCGACCACCCACCACTATTTCATGACCATCCACCACTATTTCATGACCATCCTCCACTATTTCATGATCATCCTCCACTATTTCATGATCATCCTCCACTATTTCATGATCATCCTCCACTATTTCATGACCATCCTCCACTATTTCTTGACCATCCTCCACTATTTCTTGACCATCTTCCACTATTTCATGACCATCCACCACTATTTCATGACCATCCACCACTATTTCATGACCATCCACCACTATTTCATGACCATCCTCCACTATTTCATGATCATCCTCCACTATTTCATGACCATCCTCCACTATTTCATGACCATCCTCCACTATTTCATGACCACCCTACACTATATCATGACCATCCTCCACTTTTTCATGACCACCCTCCACTATTTTTTGACCACCCTCCAGTATTTCATGACCATCCTCCACTATTTCATGACCATCCTCCACTATTTCATGACCATCCTCCACTATTTCATGACCATCCTCCACTATTTCATGACCACCCTCCACTATTTTTTGACCACCCTCCAGTATTTCATGACCATCCTCCACTATTTCATGACCATCCTCCACTATTTCATGACCATCCTCCACTATTTCATGGCCATCCTCCACTATTTCATGACCATCCTCCACTATTTCATGACCATCCTCCACTATTTCATGACCATCCTCCACTATTTCATGACCACCCTCCACTATTTCATGACCACCCTCCACTATTTTTTGACCACCCTCCACTATTTCACGACCATCCTCCACTATTTCACGACCATCCTCCACTATTTCACGACCATCCTCCACTATTTCATGACCATCCTCCACTATTTCATGACCATCTTCCACTATTTCATGACCATCCTCCACTATTTCCTGACCATCCTCCACTATTTCATGACCATCCTCCACTATTTTATGACCACCCTCCACTATTTTATGACCACCCTCCACTATTTCATGACCACCCTCCACTATTTCATGATCACCCTACACTATTTCATGACCACCCTACACTCTTCCTTTAGTGTACACAGGAAGACAAGAGTGGGGGAAGGGCTGGTCTTATGGAATGTGGGAATATCTTTCTGGTACGGCGCAGTAATTGAAATATATCTGGTTATTAAGAATGTTGGATTATCGTGTTGGTCGAGCCAGTCACTGTCAAGTTTGCACCGTTGTATTCAATTAAAATTTTTATCTTGTATAATGCATTTGGTCTGTGCTTTTGTGGAGGAAGTTTAACATGTATTGCAGAGGAACACATGTGTCATGTGTTGCAATTTGCGTAACTGGGATTATCCGTATTTGTCTTATTTATGGTTAATACGTGATTACATTAAAGTTTATTTTACACTGACAGGTGAAAGGTGGCACTGAGGGGTAGGTGTTACTGGAGGTATAAAACACTGGGAGTATGAGGCAGTACTAGGGAGTAAGTTGAACTTGGTAATGGAAAGTGGCACAGGTGACTCTGGTGAGCGGAAAGTAGCACTGAGAGGTGAAAAGCAGTATGGAAGGGGGAGGGGGATGGAAGATGGCGCTGCGGTGGCGCAGAGGGATGATTTTGGGGAATTTGAAGCATTTTTCTTGTATTTCTTTTTCCTTAAGGCTTCCATGTGATATATTGAGAACGTCTCCTGAAACTAGCTTCCAGGTTTCAAGAGTGTTGTTGTATATCAGAAAAGTTTTGCTTTGCTATTGGCACATATAGGTGCGAATTTTATTTAAAAGTTTGTTACTCGTAGGATATTTCCAGTGTGGTAACTTGAGGCCTCTTTAGAACAGTTTCAACTTTAAAAACTTTTGTATCTTGCCAAAAGTAAGATTCAGTATAGATTTAGGGTAAGTAGTAAATGGAAACGTGTCAATTTTCTAAAATGCGATAATTGGTTTCAGTGCGATAACTGGAGAATATCTCTTCAACAGCTTCAGACATTCACGCTGATACATTCAGCGCAGATAAAAGGTTAACATAGTTGGGATGTGTTGTTCCACTCTGCTAGTTTTATTAAACTGAAATATTTCCACATGGTAACTGAAAAAGGCTTCTTGATTAGCTTTAAATATTAAAAGCTGGTGGATCATATTTAAAGAAATGTTCACATTTGTTTTAGAATGTATAGATGGCAATTTGCCAATTTTGTTAAAATTCGGATACTAATTTTCATTCAATAAGTTATAAATGCCTTTCCTTATAAGCTCTAATGCTTCTTTGCTAAAGCATCTTCTTTAGATGCCCCGTGGCCTGGTGGCTATAGCTCTCGCATCACACGGCGAGTGTCCGGGTTCGTATCCCAGCGAGGGTAGAAACATTGGTCGTGTTTCTTTACACCAGTTGCCTATGTTCCCCATCAGTAAAATGGGTACCTGGGTGTTGGTCAACTGGTGTGGGTCGCATCCTGGGACAAAAGTGACCTAATTTTCCCGAAATGTTCAGCACAACCAGCGACTTTCTATATAGTAGTATGTCACTTACGTTAGCTAGGACTGTATACCTTGTACATGTACTTGTAGAAATAAAATTATTATATTATTAATAAAGAAATAGATATATTATTAAAGGTTCCGATTGTTATTGGTCTGTGTAGATGCTAATTTACCTAGTTCTATTTTAATCTGTGGATGGCTAGTACCATTTGTCTCCATCCAAGGTAGAGCAATCAAATGAAGGAAACACACTCACCATCATTTATTAAACAGTTATTTTCACAGAAGTGCGCATTCATCTCAATTCAAACAACTCTCTGAACTGCAACATCATCCCCACTTCTAGGTCAGGCTCTGTACCTCCCACCTCTTGGAATTAAATCCTGCTAACCATATCATCTGATTCTTTTCATAAACGTTACCTTGTTCACATTACAGTATTTCAAGCCATAAATCCACTTCTCTCCATTCTGGTCTAACATTCACATGTCTGGCGGATGCTGAAGACCCTAACACTTAAAACCTTTATTCCTTCCCTCTAATCTTCCTTGGGACGACCCATTCTCCGTTTTCGTTCCACCCCAGATTTTACACCCTGTTTGTCATCCAGTTCTGCTGAATTCTCTCTAAATGCCATAACCACCTCGACAAATTTCCTGAATCTTCTGGCTTGTACGTTTGGTAACCCTGCATTCTCTTCTAATTTTATGGTCATAATATTTGCATCACACATTGCACTCATATATAACATCTTCACTGGCTCTTGCATGATTTAAAGCGCATGTTACACCAATATAAACGTGTTGCTACCACTATTCTCTGATTATTTTTTTCCTCCATAGATTAAAGTCTGTCAGATGCACCAGCACACCACCTATCGTTTTTGCCCTTTCATCTGATCTTTGATTCACTTTCTTTCAAAGATTCTTCTTCTAAAATGTGTATTGATAATTATCTAAATACATTCGCTTCCTTCTTACTCCCTGCAATCTAGTATCCACGTATCGTGCACAGAGCAAAGTACGTTTATTCGATGTGCAACACACAACCTTTTCTTGAATTTCCTGTATAAGCAGCCAAGACAGCTCTTATTCCGTGTAGTTGTAGACGTCTCCATACCTGTACTGTGAATGGTCGTCACTTTAAGCATTAACCAGTCAGGGTGAAGGGTTGACCTCTAGACGAAGTAACATTATACTGTACTTAACCTCCATTCTGGAGGACAGTCTTTCACTAACTATGCCTAATTACACAGTGTGTGTGTGTTAGTTACCATTTTGTCCTAGGCACATGTCGATTAGACACTAGGCCTGGTGTGTGTGTGTGTGTGTGTGTGTGTGTGTGTGTGTGTGTGTGTGTGTGTGTGTGTGTGTGTGTGTGTATGTGTGTTGTGTGTGTGTGTGTATCTGAGCCAACTGCAGTGAGCTTACTCAACTGTCATAATGTTCATTTTTATAAAGTCAACAAATACATCAACCTAAGTTGCTGGTCTGTTGCACACTCTGAAAATATTGTAAATATTGGTGTTGGGAATGTACATGCATACAAAAAAACTGCTTTTGGTGTTTGCCTTTGACTTTAATATTTTGTGATCATTCCTTCCCTGGTGATCTGTTTTGCTACTAGGTATCCCTGACCATTTATTATATTTGTACCTGTTATGCGACTGCAGTGTACACAGATGGTTCTAAGTCTTCTGACGGCGTAGGGTTCGCAGCAGTGTTTCCGGACAATGTCGTGCGTGGGCATTTACTATTCTCGGCTAGCATTTTTACTGCTGAATTGTATGCCATTCTTGTAGCACTTACCGTATGGCATCTATGCCTGTGTCACCATTTGTGGTTGTTTCAGACTCCCTTAGTGCTTTACAGGCTATAAGAAAATTTGATACACCTAACCACCTAGTTCTCTGTATCCAACTTTGGTTACGCCGTATCTCTACCAAGCACGAAGATATTGTCTTTTGTTGGGTCCCTGGTCATGTTGATGTACAGGATAATGAACAGGCAGACACTACTGCGCGGTAAGCAGTACATGACCTCCCATTTTCATAGAGAGGTGTTCCATTCACGGACTATTTTGCTGTAATGGCTACCCACCTTCGTACCCGTTGGTAACAACATTGGTCTGATCTGTTCTATAACAAACTTCATTCTATTAAAACAAGTATAGGTTACTGGCTGGCTGTCTTCTTGTCATCGGTGTCGAGGTCGGGAGACTACTCTCGTCTTCGCATTGGCCACACTCGTCTTACTGATGGGCATATCATGGAGAGGCGCCCTGTTCCTCTGAGAATTGTCAGGTTCCAGTATCTGTTAGCCATATTCTGTTGGACTGCCCACTCTATCAACGAGCATGCAGAATTTACCTCCAACGTCGTCTCTCTGCTGCTCTTTCTTTACCTTCTCTTCTTGCTGATGGACCCTCCTGTAATCCGGACTCTCTCATTAACTTCCTGACAGCAACTGATTTACTCCACAAACTCTGATACTTATAGCATTCCCCTCAGTCCTTTCTACCTCAATCTCTTGCTACCCTCTACTCATCTACCCCTGCACTATCCACTGCCCCCACTGCCCTCCATAACCTACTAATCATCCCTCTCTTGCTACTCGATACCCTCACATCCTTCCCTGCCCTGCAGCGCTGTATAACCCTTGTGGTTTAGCGCTTCTTTATTATTATAATAATCCTACCTTTTTTTAAAAGCTAAGATCTGTTACGTACCTCTGCTCATTTGAAAACCATTTTATTATGAGACATACACATAGGGAATAGGATGAAGTTGGAGCCATCTGAGGGTCAGCAATTTCATTTGATCAACTGACTTTATTTTATCATTGTCCTTATCTATGATTAAGTGATGTTCTTGAGATGGGTTCAGTCGTAGTGTTGCTGTTTGCTACCCATTTTATTGTGTAGAAACTGCTTTCTGGCTGTCGGCGAAGCGGATCCAAGTGTGTGTACCTTGACAACATTAGCCTTGTACATAACACCAAGGTCACCCACAGCTCTCTACTGTTGAAGGCTCCAATGTCGAGCTGACACGAGATATGTCTAAGTGCTGTTATCTTGATGGCCGTCTCGTTCTTCATAATTAGCTTAGAATCCAATGCTGCCCCAAGGATATCCTCATCTCCGGGTTACGACTCTGTCCCAATCATTCTTACCACTGTTCCAGGATCAATATCATGGTGCCTAGAGGCCATCATTTGTTTTTTTCTCGGAACAAATGTGACCTGCCATCATTCTCCACAGGCTGATGTAACTGAGAGCAAGTGGCATTTTCTCTCTTGGATAAGGAAATGTCAGAAGAGTATAGTTATCTGCATATGCATGGGATCCTGGGATGATTTGAACACTCACTCTCTCTCTCTCTCTCTCTCTCTCTCTCTCTCTCTCTCTCTCTCTCTCTCTCTCTCTCTCTCTCTCTCTCTCTCTCTCTCTCTCTCTCTCTCTCTCTCTCTCTCTCTCACGACATTCAGTGATGCCACTGACTGTGGATCATATTTTATCGGTTTGCCCTCGGATTAGACCTTTAAGCTTTCATCCTAGTTTTTATAATTTCCATTGTGCCTATAGGACCTCGAGGAACTTTAAAAACTTTTGCCATTACTAATTATTTTTTTAATTGAGGGTATGTTAATATTCATTTGCGTCGAGGTTTAAGTTCGTTGCTTTCACATGTTGATTTTGCCCTTGCTTTTTTGTGATGTGTATATTTTTATACCCGAGTGCTAAGTGGCTTGCACGATCAAAGTGCTCTGTAAAGGCTCCTGCTGCTGTTGCCGCCGCTGCCTCCGTTACTGCTGTTACTACCACCACCTCATGCAAATTCTTATGCACCTTATCATCTATTATGCATACATATATTAAACAAAAATACCAAACATAGTACGTCACCTGTTTTCAACATCTCAATTTATCCCAGCTCCTGTGCTCCATCTGCTCGCTGACTCACACTTCTGCCACAACGTCTTTCTCTTCTTTATACCTGAGATGTAAATCTTCCCTGCCTAATGCATAAAATCAGCGCCACCTTTTCATCACAAATATTTAACAGTTTCTCGTATTTCCATCGTTCCAGCGCCGTTACCTTTATCTCTAACATCTTCCCTCTCGGTTTTCAACCAGTTTTTCCTTAAGCTGTTTCTCATTCGCAGCAAAATTGGCTGATGAAGCTTATCCATTCTAAAAGTATTGTAAACTTATTTTCTTTATGGTGCCTTTAAAATTTGACATTTATATTATCCTCCCTCACCCTTAAAAGAACTTACGTTCATTTTCCGTTGTTGTATCAATGAATTTATGAATTTTCACAGAAGGTTTAATATTTTGAAGTGCTTCAAGATGTCAGTCCATGAAGCAAAGTAGATGCTCACTTTGTGTACTGTTTGGGTTATTGCATAAATATTTTCAGTCGTACACGTGACTGAGTTCAAGTTCATGGATTCTAAGCCTCACGTGCTACTTAGGTATCCCGGAATGGACACTGACGTTGTTGCCTGATTTTTTTATCCTTCATACTTTTCGTTTTTTTCCTTCCAATTTTTTTTTCATTTCCCTTAATAATACAAAAATTCAATCGTTCGGCTTCAATTTTTCAAAGCCCCAAAATGTTCAGGAGCCCCATGACTAAAATTATCGAAACCCTTCCCAGTATACCGGAAAGTACAGCCTCAGACGTTAGTGTCTCCTGACTCGACGATGGAGGAAACTTAAATACAAAATATGTAGTTGCACATCTGTCAGCTTTGTGTATAATAACGACACGTTCATTTTCGTTAAATCACGTTGAATATATTTGAATCTACATTTTATGAATAGCTTCAGCATTTAATGTTTGGGGCGGACAAATTTGTCATTGAAATAACTTTCTTTGAAAAGCTGTCTACGTTCATTGTTGACGGCTTTATTAAAAACCTTGGCTTTCACTTTGTATATTTTAAATTGATAATTTTGTCAAATTGGCTTCCATGTAACGTCTAGAGAACGCCTCTCCTAGTTGATATATCTTAAATTGTAAAGAATGTTAAGTAGAATGTAACTGCAAAAGAAGAAAATCGAGAAATATTGAAAACTCGCGTTTTTATTGCATTTGTAATTTTCACGAGTTTAGTAAACCCTTAAATACCGCACGACGTAATAAACGAACCGGCACATAATCTACAGTCTTCCCGTTCTCCTCTAACTTCCTATAGCTTTTTCTTCTTTTATGTCTGAACGACTCATCCAAGTAGCATGAAATTTTCGATCTTGGTCAACTATTGCTATATGAAGATTCACAGAACAATTCCTAAGTACAGGTGCTGTCCTTTGCTCAATTGTATTTAGACCATTTCCGAAACTGGTTTCCATGAGATAACGTTAGAAAGGCTTCTCTGACCGCTTTCAAAATATCAACACTAATATATCCATGAGACAAATGGTATAAGATACCGATACGATGAATAAAAACACAAATGCGGTACAATGCCATTGTTTATTCAGAAAGTTTCGCCAACACAGTTCACTTTATCAAGTCCCAGACAGATCTCTTTGTGACTTGATAAATGGAGATAATTGACTTAACTGGAGAATGTCTCTTCTGATCTGAAATAACCAATATTTGACTTTTCTGGGATATTCAATGTCAAATCTACATGTAATTTCATGTGCCCATAGCAAATCTCTGCCCTCGCCATTTTTTTTTTTTTACAATATTGTTAACCCACTGCTCAAATAAAATTTGTATATTTACTTAACCTTAAACTCTGGCAAAACTTTGAGAAAAGTTTGGATTAATTTTTACCCTTGTAGTCCCAGTACGCCTTTTATTATAGAAGAATTCGGAAAAATTGAATTACTGACTTTTATACAATAATTTCTAAGTGCCTCATCCATTTGCCTTCACCTCATTAAAGCTGATAACTTGATGATGCAACTTTCGAGTAGCTTAATGTATTTTAGTAAATTGGTTTCTGAGATACAGAATGCCTATTCAGTTTACCTTCAAAGTTGACGTCTCTTAGATTTGGGCTGTGTCTGTCCTAATTTGCACATTTTGGAAGAAATTGCGATATTGTTTTCAATTGATGACATGTGAATACTTTGATTAGCTTCATACCTACAACGATAATGTTCAATAAGAATATAAACAGTAATGTCGGACTCTGCACTTTCCGTATCTCACTAAAGAACAAGGGTCATAGGTTATGCATTATGGGAATATCTTTCTCAGATCAGCGACCGAAATACATCTAGTTATTTTTATATTTAGTTGCATTAGAAGTTTCGGCCGCGCACTATATTGTTCTTTTGTGTGCAGTGAGGTACATGGGGCTGGAGTTATGCCGATGTCTGAAAAGCAGCTCACCCATTCTATGACTCAATGTTGTTGGCTTCAATACTTGCTGGCTTACTGTATATTCTGCGCCTCAGAACGCTGCTGGCTTCATTACACGCTGGCTTTATTTCTGCTTATATTCTGTTCCTCTGAACGTTTGTCTTCACTTTCTTAGTGTTTATGTACCTCCGAATATTTGCTGTCTTTATTACAATTTTTATATTGTCTCAACAGCAAACATAAACCGAATACTTAAAAATCCTTCAAGAAAGCTATCTTGATGTTGGTAAGAAGCTCTTGATCCCAGGCATCCTTCCCTTCACTTGATCTCCCCTTACAAGGTGCTTTATATCCCACACTGGTTTACTTCAGCCTCTAAGATGGGTACCATGGTGCTTTGCGGGCTCTTGATCTAGGTAATCGGAGCTATCCTTTTTGACTCTGGATCACGTCTGGTTATTTCCTGCTCCTCAGACTCTGTATGACCACACTGGATTTAGTGCTTCCCCCCTGAATATAAAACTCTCCCACCTTCCTGTGTCTCTTAGTAACTAGCACACGTGTCTGTTAGTAACTGGTATACCTAGCTATCACCGTTAATAACTGCCTGTCTGCACATCAAGGTATACACACTATATATGCTTGTTACACTGGCATGTCTGCCTTCTTGTTAATATGTTACTGTCTGCCCGTAAATACTGGTATACCTGAAGGTCACCTGTTCGACTAGGTATCTTAGTTGATCGGCTGATCAACAAGGCTTTACTAGCTGCATGCATTCTAGTGTATGCGCAACAACCCAGCTGATCAAGAAATCAAAAACTAATCAAATTTCTTCTTGAAGATAGTAAAGGGTGTTTTGATAATTTCCCCGAAGTATCAAGGAAGGCTGAAAATCCTTGGTTCACTTGCTTATTTTATTCTCTCTCATTATACTCAACAGGTTCCTACTGAGTCTCTTGCTTTCGTGACTATTGATTTGTATGTGCAGATCTGAGAAAGGTTCTCGTAAAAATTTCCGGACGGAAACTATGATGCATTTTGTTCCTTAGGTTCCAAGGAGACCAGTTCGAAGAACTGAATGTGCTTTCTGTAATTCAGGTGTTACTGATTTTTACGGGAAGTGAAGGTTCGTTGCATTATTCCACTGAAATTGGAACATACAACTTAAGAGTATCATCCACATTGGACTGACATTTTTAAGGCTCTAGTAATCCGGTTTATCATTTTCCTTGCGGATTTGATGAGTCTATTGTGATCTTTGAGTGTGAGATCTCTCTTTGTTTTATCTCAAATTTCCCATAGCATCACTGAAATTTGTGAATGAACGTCATATTGTTTTCTGTGGCCCAAGGAAAGTCTTACCATACCACGGGCGGGGTTAGAACCCGCGATCAGTCATAAAACTCTAGACCAACGCGTAAGCCACTGGGCCAGCTAGCCACAATAAGATTCATCCAACACTATGGTGTATAAATTTACCTGGTTAGATGAATCTTATTGTAGCCAGCTGGTCCATTGGCTAGCGCGTAGGTCTGGAGTTTTGTGACTCTGATCGCGGGTTCTAACCCCGCCCGTGGTATGGTTTGCTTGCAATCATGTTAAGACGATTTCGTGAGTCAAAGAAAGTCTTTATTTAAATCACCTTGGAGATCTGTTGTCCTCAATGAATGTCACTTGCACAAATTCTAGTATATGCAAAAGGTATGTTGCTATGACTTAAATCCCTCTCACTGTCGGATGTGAAAATTACAGAGAACTGAGGCGTGTTCTGTGCCTTGGGGAAAACAGCTTTTCACAGTGGCAGCCTCTGATATTACTCTACTCAATATTGATTTCTGGGTTCTTACTGTCATTAGAAAGTTAAAAATCCATCTACCTACTTTCCATTTATTCCTTCTGCAACTATTTTGATTGTTGTTACATCATCATCGAATTGTCGAAGTCTTTCGCAAAGTTCGTGAACATTGCATCTGTCTTGTGTTAGTCTTCCATTACTTCGAAGATTCTCGAAAAGGTCCAGCATTGACGAGAGGCAGAAACAACCTGTTCTAAACTCGTATTTCCCTGGGATGCTCTGTTGTGACTCCATGCAAACAGCAAGTTTGCTTTTAGAAACACTTGTAAAGATTTTTAATAATATGGGACTTTGATTATATCTGTATAAAATCTTTTTTGTTATTGTTTTACTGCCACCCTTGTGGAGTGAGGTTATATCTGTTTACTTAAATGAAGGTGGTGTCCAGACTCTATCTTGACAGAATATTTAAGGCAAGTGATAGTGATTTCTTGCCATTGTTGATGAATATAGAGTTCCACTAGTCTGGACATGGAACATTATACATACACGAGCATACTATAAATGACTTGCTGAAAGTCTGTGTGGATTTAGGCTTATGTCAGAAATTTTGGAGATGTCGGCAGCATTTTCATTCAAGAAAAATTAATTTGGATTGCTTATCTTGAGTCTGGTTAATGGCTCGCTGAACACAGTCGTATTGTTACTTAAGTAACAAGTAACTCATTTTTGTTGTCAGTGTAGGTTCCTTAGCTTTCACTTTTACAAATGCCTAAAATATTGGTAAGTGACATGCTGTATACATTATAGCTGTCCACCTACAATAGCATTCCTGCCTGCATACACTGGTCCAAATGACTCCCGGAAAATACTATATCTGCGTCTCTACAGCGGTATAAGATGATATACTGATATACTTGAGAAAATATACTTGCTGCTGCACTCTATTCTTATGTCTCACACACAAATATACAAACGTACAAGAAACACACACACACACACACACACATCCCTTGAAACTGGGCAACTACCTGAGGTATGGAAGACGGCAAATGTAGTAACCATTTTTAAAAAAGGAGACAGATAAGAGGCACAAACTATGGACCAGTGTCACAGACGTGTATAGTATGCAAAGTCATGGAGAAGATTATCAGGAGGAGAGTGGTGGAACACCTGGAACGGAACAAAAGTACAAGCGCCAACCAGCACGGATTTATGGAAGGCAAATCCTGTGTCGCAAACCTTCTGGAGTTTTATGATAAAGTAACAGAAGTAAGACACGAGAGAGAGAGAGGTGGGTTCATTGCATCTTCTTGGACTGCAAGAAGGCCTTTGTGGCCTTTGACACAGTTCCTCACAGGAGACTGGTGCAGAAGCTAGAGGATCAGGCGCGTATAACAGGAAGGGCACTGCAATGGATCAGAGAATACCTGACAGGGAGACAACGAATCATGGTACGTGATGAGGTATCACAGTGGGCGCCTGTGACGAGCGGGGTCCCACAGGGGTCGGTCCTAGGACCAGTGCTATTTTTGGCACAAGTGAATGACATGATGGAAGGGTTAGACTCAGAAGTGTCCCTGTTCGCAGATGATGTGAAGTTAATGAGGAGAAATCAGATGAAGATCAGGCAGGACTTCAAAGAGACCTGGACAGACTGGACACCTGGTCCAGTAACTGGCTTTTCGAACTGAACCCCGCCAAATGCAAAGTCATGAAGATCGGGGAAGGGGACAGAAGACCGTAGACAGAGTATAGGCTAGGTGGCCAAAGACTGCAAACCTCACTCAAGGAGGAAGATCTTTGGGTGAGTAAAACACCGAGCACGTCTCCGGAAGCACACATCAACCAGATAACTGCTGCAGCATGTGGGTGCCTGGCAAACCTGAGAACAGCGTTCCGATACCTTAGTAAGGAATCTTTGAAGACACTGTACACCGTGTACGTCAGGACCATACTGGAGTATGCAGCACCTGTTTGGAACCCCCACTTGATCAAGCACGTCAAGAAATTAGAGAAAGTGCAAAGGTTTGCGACAAGGTTAGTTCCAGAGCTAAGGGGAATGTCCTATGAAGAAAGGTTAAGAGAAATCGGACTGACGACACTGGAGGACAGGAGGGTTAGGGGAGACATGATAACAACATATAAAATACTGCGTGGAATAAACAGGGTGGACAGACAGGATGTTCCAGAGATGGGACACAGAAACAAGGGGTTACAATTGGAAGTTGAAGACCCAGATGAGCCAAAGGGATGTTAGGAAGTATTTCTTCAATTATAGTCAGGAAGTGGAATAGCCTAGCAGGTGATGTAGTGGAGGCAGAAACCATACATAGCTTTAAGATGAGGTATGATAAAGCTCATGGAGAAGGGAGAGAGAGGGCCTAATATTACTCGGTGAAGAGGAGGGCCAGGAGCTGTCTCGACCCCTGCAACCACAATTAGGTGAGCGCGCTCACACACACAATGAAAGCACTCCAAGAAACATACACAGTCATAAACATAAATACTTTTTATAATTGTGTAATTTTAAACCGATATTATCGCTAATCATTAAGTTGGTATAATTACTTGCCTATAGACTGGTTCACTCGAATTAACTGAAACTGGTTTTAATGCCTAATTTGAATCTTGGTAAAATTATGTACCATTAAACAGACATAAGTGCTTTACGTGAAAGTGTATAATTGCCTTACATGAGACTGGTATATTTGCCTGTCTTTAAATTGGTAAACTGACCTACCTTTCAACTGGCAAAACTGTTTACATTTCAACTGATATAACTGTCATTCTCTAAAACAATATAACTGTCATCCTCTAAAACAATATAACTGTCATTCTCTAAAACAATATAACTGTCATCCTCTAAAACAATATAACTGTCATCCTCTAAAACAATATAACTGTCATTCTCTAAAACAATATAACTGTCATTCTCTAAAACAATATAACTGTCATTCTCTAAAACAATATAACTGTCATCCTCTAAAACAATATAACTGTCATCCTCTAAAACAATATAACTGTCATCCTCTAAAACAATATAACTGTCATCCTCTAAAACAATATAACTGTCATCCTCTAAAACAATATAACTGTCATCCTCTAAAACAATATAACTGTCATCCTCTAAAACAATATAACTGTCATCCTCTAAAACAATATAACTGTCATCCTCTAAAACAATATAACTGTCATCCTCTAAAACAATATAACTACCCAAATTTCAGCAGGTATAACTGCCCACATTTCAACTGATATAACTGCCTAACTGGTGAAAAAGAATTATTGTACATTGTCTCTCATGTGCATGCACGTACAAACGCTCGAAAAATTAAGAGTTTGCGTATATTTATAAATGAAAAAACCCTTGTTTTTCTGAAACTTAATTCAAGTGGAGAAGTCAGAGACTTGACACTGCACCTCCAGGCAAATAAGCATCTTGGACAGTGCAGTCTCAAATTGATTTTAATAAGCCGTTAAACTGTAATTTCTCAAGTACTCCAATAGAAGTAAATACTTCTGGGCAAGACTTGGACAAGTTAAATATATGAAATAATGCTCTTGCATTTGGCTCGTAACATGGCTTTTAATAATTGAGGAAAATAAAAAAATCACATGTTTTCTTCTTATTACCCGGCTCTTAACTCTTAATGAATCTCATACTTAACCTCCTTCATATATAATAAGCAGTTAAACTGTGTTTGGATGATGACACAAAGCACTAATGTGGAGTTCAGTGCATTTGTGAAAGGAAACGTTTCGCCTCAGTTGGCTTCGTCAGTTCTAGTGAAGCCACAAGGCGCAAAGCTTTTATTTTTTTAATTGTCCTGAACTGTACATAAGTGTCCTTATCCACAACTTGTCGGTACTTCCATAATATTTACAACATAAACTATAAGATTTATGGTGGCTGTGACAGGTATTCCACCGCCCCGATAGACCCTGTAGAACCCTAGGAAACCTGAGAGCTACAACCAACCCTTCTAAGACTTCCAAGATCTGCAGATCAATACCTTCCAGAAGTCTATGTTACTAAATTTCTCAAAGCTCAACACACCTCACCATCCTTCAAGTATGGTATTTCATTGATAAAATTTTAAAGCCGATCAGAAGAGGCATTCTCAAGATATTTCCAGGATACCAACATCCAAATTTATTAAAGAGAATTAACAGCTAAGCAGTACAAAACCAATGTAACCCTTCCTTTAAGTATATTGTAATAAACCAGCATTGAAAGTTTGAAACAGATTACAAGAGACATTCTATAGTTTTTTTTTGCACAAAATCAAGTATTTAAATTTTAATGAGACAACAACTGACTTCACAAATTCTGATACCTTCAGCCCTTTCTACTTCAATCTCTTGCTACCCTCTACCCCCGTACTATCCCCTGCCCCGCTGTTTTCTGTAACCTACTGATCATCCCTCCTCCCTTCTGCCATCCAATACCCTCGCTTCCTTCCCTACCCTGCAGCGCTGTATAGCCCTTGTGGCTTAGCGCTTCTTTTTGATTTTAATAATAATAAATTTTAATGAAAACTGGGAAATTAAAATTTATAAAACTAGATAACAATGTGAACAATGTCTAGATAACGTGTAATTACTACAGAAAATTGGAGAGGAATCTCCCATACTCACCCATTAGCGGGAAAAAACAGCTGTTCTGATGTAAACAAAGGCGTGTTGAGTGTTGCCATCTATGGTTAGGTTTATTTATTATTTTATTTTATTTCATTATTTATTTTTGTTTTGATTAATTTTTAAAAATCAATTTTACTCTCCAAACACTTGAACTTTTTAGGTAGGGACTCCTTTTCACTTGCACCATGTGCGCAGTCTTGGATGAGCCCCTGAACCCCTTGGACCGCGGGACCCCCAAATGTGCGGGGCCCTAGGCAAATGCCTCGTTTGCCTATGCGGTAATCCGGCCCTGGCCATTCGCCAAAGTTCTCCTAACTACGACTGTTTCTTGCTCTTTTTCTTGATCACCTCTGGTCGCATGCTTATGCAGATGGTTCTAAATCTTCTGATGGTGTTGGGTTCGCGGCAGTGCTCCCTGACGATGTTGTCCGAGGTCATTTGTTAGACTCGGCTTGAATTTTTACTGCCGAGTACTATGTCATCCTCATTGCACTTCTCCATAGTACACTGGTCTCCTTCGACGTTTGCAATTCATTTCAGATTCCATCAGTGCCTTACAAGCCTTTAAATAATTTGATTCTCCTCACATACACAAATAACCCGCACATAGAAGAGAGGAGCTTACGACGACGTTTCGGTCCGACTTGGACCATTTACAAAGTCACACTAACCAGAAGTGGAGCAGGACGGCTATATATAGGCAGGAAGAGGTAGTGGTGGTAGTTATTTATTGATTCTCCTCATCCATTAGCCCTTCGTATTCAACTATGGTTGCGCCGTGTGGCTAGCAATAACAAAGACGTCGTTTTCTGTTGGTTCCCTGGACACGTTGATGTGTTGGGCATTGAACAAGTGGATGTTGCTGCGCGGTCAGTGGTGCATAAGCTTGCGGTTTCCTATAGAGATATTCCGTTCAGAGATTATTTTCCAGTCGTCTCGGCCCTGTTCGCGGCCGTTGGCAACAACGGTGGTCGAGCATGCACCATAACAAATTGCACTCTGTTAAACTGCTTTTAGGTTTCTTACCACCGTTGCCGTACTCGGGAGTCTGCACTCTCCCGTCTCCGCATTGGCCATACTCGCCTTACCCATGCGTATTTCATGGAACGACACCCTATTTTTCTTTGTGAGGTTTGTGAGGGCCCTATTTCGGTTCTTCACTTTCTTGCAGATTGCCCGGTTTGCCAGCAAGCTCATAGGATTTACCCCCGACCCCGCCAGGGCCCTATCAATTTTACCTTATCTTTTCTTCTTGCAGATGGCCCTGCCTTTGACTTGTAATCACCTTTTGACTTTGTTATAACTGCTTTACTATACAAACTTTGACACACAGCCCTCAGCGTCTCTTCCACCCCTTTTCTTCCCTCACCGCTGATCCCCTCTCCACCTAGCTGTTTATAGCCCCAGCACTATTTTCTGCCCGGCAGCGCTGTATGACCCTTGTCGGTCTAGCGCTTTCTTTGATTATAATTATCATCTTTTACAACACGCATTCCTTAAGGAGGAAGAATTGTTTCACTTCTTCGTGGAATTGAAAAGGAAACACTACTAGAAATATTGTAGCAAAACATGCCTGTCATCTTACGTGTCCATGACAGACGTTCGCTCCGCGATCCTAGAAAGGTATTCCCTTATTGCATAACTCTAATCCCTTGTACTGTATGTCAGTGAATGTAACTGGAATGGTGCTGGGTATCTTAAGTTCGTAAATCAATTATATATTAGAGTTGCAGGCTTGAAGCGAATGAGAAATTATCGCACGAGAAACAGTATTTTAACTTTTCTAATATCTTAAAGGATCTACACGGGCCAAAATCAATTAATTAACGTTTCTCTAAGTAAGACTGACTAGCTTTTAAGCAAACAAACAAGTACTTGAGGGAACACACATGTTAAAGACACATTAAAGTAAATTATATTAACCAAGGATAATATAATTAAGCCAAGAACGGTTATTTAATTCTGATAAGATATTCTTCAATTATTTCACAGCATCCAATTCCATTAATAAAACTGGCACTTAATTTATACAACCTTACATCAAGAGAGAGCGTCCTAAGAGAAAATCACAGCACTAAAAATTTCAAGCTGAGCAGAAGATGCATTTTCCAGTTATTGCACAAAATAAAAAACTCATGAAACGTTTTATCCTTATACCTTCCACTGCAGACTGATATGCCCTCCAAGTCATTCTGTTTTGTTCCACCTCAACAACCCCTCCTCAGCCCTCTGAATAATACTTTTAGATACCCCGCACCTCCCTCTAATCTCCACACTACGGAGTCTCTGAATAATATTTACACCATACATTGCCCTCAGATACATCTCCACTGCCTTCAGCCGCCTCCTCGCTCCAACACTCACAACCCAAGCTTCACACCCAATTAAGAGTGGTGGTACCACTATACTCTCATACATTCCCTTCTGTTCATCAATGGATACCATTCTTAGTCACCACAGATACTTCCAGTGCATCACTCTCCTTTTTCCCTTCATCAGTTCTATGGTTTATCTCGTCCTTCATATACCCATCCGTCGACACGTCCACTCCTAAATATCTGAACACTTTGATTTCTTCTATACTCCCTCCCTCCAATCTGATATCCAATTTTTCCTTACCTAGCTCATTTGATACCCTCATCACCTTAACATTATCTATGTTCACTTAAAACTTCCTTTACACACCCTCTCAGACTCGTCCACTAATCTCACAAAAACATAGTATCGTCAGCAGAGGGTAACTGTATCAACTCACATTTTGTATTTGGCTCCGCATAATTTAATCTCACCCCTCTCCCCCACACCTTAGCATTTACTTCTTTTTTAACCTCATCTATAACCCCATCTGTAACTACCATAGTGACATTACGTATCTCTGTCTAAGGCCTGATTTTAATTAAAAGTAATCTCTCTCACTCCTACACACCCTACCCAGAGCCTCACTATCCTTACAAAAACTCTCTACAACATTTAGTAGTTTACTACCTATTCCATACACTTGCAACATCTGCCAAATTGCTCCCCTATACACGAAAGCTTCCCTACCTTTATCTAAATATATGCTTCAATGTAAACACTTGGTCTACACATCCCCTGCTCATTCCGAAGTCTCCTTGTTCATCTGCGATCCTGCTCTCCGTTTTGTTCTTAACTCTTTTAATAACCCTACCATAAACTTTTACCTGGTATACCCAGTAAGCTTATTCCTCCTATAATTTTTCCTCTAACTTGTCTCCCCCTCCTCTTTATGTAAATTAACTATGCACTATGCATTATATACTAACTACTCCAAAACTATATCTCCAACAGCTTTTAACATTTCTGTCATGATCCCATCAGTCCCAGCTGCTTTACTCCCTTCCATTCTACCCAGTGCCTCTTACAACTCCCCCACACTCACATCTGGCTCTTCTTTACTCCTAAAAGATGTTATACATCCCTGGCCAGTGCATGAAATCACTGCCTCTCTCTCTTCATAAATATTTAACAGTTCCTCAAAATATTCCCACCATCTTTCTAATACAGTACCTCCAACTCCCCCAGCTACTCACTCCCTTAGTTATAGACATCTATAATATGCAAATTATATATATATATAATGTCGTGCCGAATATGTAAAACTGGTCAATTAGCAAGAACTCATTTAAAATTAAGTCCTTTCTAAAATTTTCTCTTATATGTTTAAAGACATATTTTTTTCATTAATGTTGATGTAAAAATTTATAATTTTGCACCAAAAGGAACTTAGAAAACTTACCTAACCTTATTATAACAAGCGCAATTTATTTTAGCCTAACCCAACTAAATATATTTTAGATTTGTTTACAATAATTTAATACTAAACAAACACAGTGAAATATATTTTTTTTCGTTTGGTTCAGAATGATTTTGGCGAAATTATTGCATACACAAATTTTCACTTGTCCTATATGGCAAGATGAGCGTTGCTATTTAAGCCAAGATCGCAAGTTCTGCCTATTCGGCACG
The DNA here is from genome assembly GCF_038502225.1 of Cherax quadricarinatus. Classification (NCBI taxonomy): domain Eukaryota; kingdom Metazoa; phylum Arthropoda; class Malacostraca; order Decapoda; family Parastacidae; genus Cherax; species Cherax quadricarinatus. The sequence continues at coordinate 33,529,651 of NC_091307.1, forward strand.
ACATATATTTTTTTTTTTTTCCAACAAGTCGGCCGTCTCCCACCGAGGCAGGGTGACCCAAAAAAGAAAGAAAATCCCCAAAAAGAAAATACTTTCATCATCATTCAACACTTTCACCACACTCGCACATTATCACTGTTTTTGCAGAGGTGCTCAGAATACAACAGTCTAGAAGCATACACATATAAAGATACACAACATATCCCTCCAAACTGCCAATATCCCAAACCCCTCCTTTAAAGTGCAGGCATTGTACTTCCCATTTCCAGGACTCAAGTCCGACTATATGAAAATAACCGGTTTCCCTGAATCCCTTCACTAAATATTACCCTGCTCACACTCCAACAGATCGTCAGGTCCCAAGTACCATTCGTCTCCATTCACTCCTATCTAACACGCTCACGCACGCTTGCTGGAAGTCCAAGCCCCTTACCCACAAAACCTCCTTTACCCCCTCTCTCCAACCCTTTCGAGGACGACCCCTACCCCGCCTTCCTTCCCCTATAGATTTATATGCTTTCCATGTCATTCTACTTTGATCCATTCTCTCTAAATGACCAAACCACCTCAACAACCCCTCTTCTGCCCTCTGACTAATACTTTTATTAACTCCACACCTTCTCCTAATTTCCACACTCCGAATTTTCTGCATAATATTTACACCACACATTGCCCTTAAACAGGACATCTCCACTGCCTCCAACCGTCTCCTCGCTGCTGCATTTACCACCCAAGCTTCACACCCATATAAGAGTGTTGGTACTACTATACTTTCATACATTCCCTTCTTTGCCTCCATAGATAACGTTTTTTGACTCCACATATACCTCAACGCACCACTCACCTTTTTTCCCTCATCAATTCTATGATTAACCTCATCCTTCATAAATCCATCCGCCGACACGTCAACTCCCAAGTATCTGAAAACATTCACTTCTTCCATACTCCTCCTCCCCAATTTGATATCCAATTTTTCTTTATCTAAATCATTTGACACCCTCATCACCTTACTCTTTTCTATGTTCACTTTCAACTTTCTACCTTTACACACATTCCCAAACTCATCCACTAACCTTTGCAATTTTTCTTTAGAATCTCCCATAAGCACAGTATCATCAGCAAAAAGTAACTGTGTCAATTCCCATTTTGAATTTGATTCCCCATATTTTAATCCCACCCCTCTCCCAAACACCCTAGCATTTACTTCCTTTACAACCCCATCTATAAATATATTAAACAACCATGGTGACATTACACATCCCTGTCTAAGACCTACTTTTACCGGGAAGTAGTCTCCCTCTCTTCTACACACCCTAACCTGAGCCTCACTATCCTCATAAAAACTCTTTACAGCATTTAATAACTTACCACCTATTCCATATACTTGCAACATCTGCCACATTGCTCCTCTATCCACTCTATCATATGCCTTTTCTAAATCCATAAATGCAATAAAAACTTCCCTATCTTTATCTAAATACTGTTCACATATATGCTTCAATGTAAACACCTGATCTACACATCCCCTACCCACTCTAAAACCTCCTTGCTCATCCGCAATTCTACATTCTGTCTTACCTCTAATTCTTTCAATTATAACCCTACCGTACACTTTTCCTGGTATACTCAGTAAGCTTATTCCTCTATAATTTTTACAGTCTCTTTTGTCCCCTTTCCCTTTATATAAAGGGGCTATACATGCTCTCTGCCAATCCCTAGGTACCTTCCCCTCTTTCATACACTTATTAAACAAAAGTACCAACCACTCCAACACTATATCCCCCCCTGCTTTTAACATTTCTGTCATGATCCCATCAGTTCCAGCTGCTTTACCCCCTTTCATTTTACGTAATGCCTCACGTACCTCCCCCACACTTACATTCTGCTCTTCTTCACTCCTAAAAGATGGTATACCTCCCTGACCAGTGCATGAAATTACTGCCTCTGTTTCTTCCTTAACATTTAAAAGTTCCTCAAAATATTCTCGCCATCTACCCAATACCTCCATCTCCCCATCTACTAACTCCCCTACTCTGTTTTTAACTGACAAATCCATATTTTCCCTAGGCTTTCTTAACTTGTTTAACTCACTCCAAAATTTTTTCTTATTTTCATTAAAATTTCTTGACAGTGCCTCTCCCACTCTATCATCTGCTCTCCTTTTGCACTCTCTCACCACTCTCTTTACCTTTCTTTTACTCTCCATATACTCTGCTCTTCTTATAACACTTCTGCTTTGTAAAAACCTCTCATAAGCTACCTTTTTCTCTTTTATCACACCCTTTACTTCATCATTCCACCAATCAC
>NC_091307.1:33532057-33642057 GCF_038502225.1 Cherax quadricarinatus
TTCCATAACTGATCATTCAACATTACTGCTACCCCTTCCTTTGCTCTAACTCTCTCAGATACTCCAGATTTAATGCCATTTATTTCCCCCCACCGAAACTCCCCTACCCCCTTCAGCTTTGTTTCGCTTAGGGTCAGGACATCCAACTTCTTTTCATTCATAACATCAGCAATCATCTGTTTCTTGTCATCTGCACTACATCCACGCACTTTCAAGCATTCCAGTTTTATAAAGTTTTTCTTCTCTTTTTTAGTAAATGTCTACAGGAGAAGGGGTTACTAGCCCATTGCTCCCGGCATTTTAGTCGCCTCATACGACACGCATGGCTTACGGAGGAAAGATTCTTTTCCACTTCCCCATGGACAATAGAAGAAATAAAGAACAAGAGCTATGTAGAAAAAGGGGAAAAACCTAGATGTATGTATATATATATGCATACATATATATGTATATATATGTGCGAAATGCCTTTGCTAATAAACACTCCGTCCTAGCAGTCTTTTTTGATCTTGAGAAGGCATATGACGCCACTTGGAGATATAACATCTTAGCTCAGGCCCACTCCTTAGGCCTCCGTAGTAATCTACGGACCTTCCTTGCTGTTTTCTTATCTGAAAGATATTTTCATGTCTGCGTTGGTGCATCGCTTTCCCACAAGGTTGTGTCCTTAGCACTATCTTTTTTCTCTTGGCTATAAATGACCTACATTCTATTCTTCCATTGCATATTTAGTCGTCACTTTGTGGATGACATCGCTATTGCTTATGCAGGCACTGATTTTCGCATGGTAGTGGCCTCCCTTCAGGATGTGATTGACTGTGTTTCCCATTGGACCACATTTCATGGATTTATATTTTATAGTGCGAGAACACATTCACTAGACGTCCTTTATCGGCTCACATATCCCAGAATGCGATACGGGGTCAAGTTTTATGGCCTTCTATTCGATCACCGGTTGACATGGAAACTTCACATATTGTTTTTGAAGGCAGCTTGCTATGGTCAGTTGAATCTCCTTAAAATTCTTGCGCATCCTTCATGAGGAGCAGATCGCCGGACTCTCCTCCATTTGCATTCCACCCTAATCTTGTCCTAGCTGGATTATGGCGACCAAGTCTATTCTGCGGCATCTCTTACAACTCTAAGTTAAATCCCCTTGATCATCAGGATCTACGTTCATGCCTTGGTGCCTTTCGTTCATTCCATGTTGAAAGCCTGTATGCTGAGGCTTTCAACAGCCGATCGTCGTGATCATTGAATTCGTTACTTTGTCCGCTCTCATGGCCTTCATATTCCTTCTACGTATAAGTTGGTCTCAGACGTTAGTAGAAGCCCGTTATTTGTTCGGCGCCCCTGCTTACTCCGACCGTTTTCTCTTCGTCTTCACTCCTGTCTTCTCTCCAGTTGCCTCCCTTGGATGTTGATGTAGCGTCTGCCTTTTCCCTTCCCCCTTGGGAGGTTCCAACGCTTCGTGTCTGTTCCTTCCCTACTGCCGTGCGCCAAAGGTCTCCTACCTACTGCTGCTTCTTGCTATCTATTTCTTTATCATTTCTGGTCGCATGCTCATGCCGTCGCTGTTTATACAGATGGTTCTAAATCTTTTGATGGTGTTGGTTCGCGGCGGTATTCCCCTCTCGATATTATCCAGGGTCATTTGTTAGATTCGCCTAATAGTTTCAACGCCGAGTTGTATGCCATCCTCGCTGCACTTCTCCGTATTACATTTATATGTCTTTCGGCCTTTGTGATCATTTCAGATTCCCTCACTGCTTTACTGGCCATTAAACAATTTGTTTCCTCTCATCCACTGGACCTTCGTATTCAACTATGGTTGCTCCGTGTGGCTAGCAAAAACAAAGACGTCTTTTTCTGTTGGGTCCCTGGACACGTTGATGTGCTGGATAATGAATAGGCGAATGCTGCAGTGGAATCAGTTGTACCTGATCTTCCGGTTTCCTATAGAGGTATCCATTAAACTGCTTTTAGGTTTGTGGTCATCTTCTTACCACCGTTGCCGTACTCGGGAGACTATGCTTTCCCGTCTCCGCATCGGCCATACTCGCTTTATCCATGGGTATCTCATGGAACGACACACATTTCCTCTCAGTGAGGTTTGTCGGGTCCCTATTTCGGTTCTTCACTTTCTTGTGGATTGTACAGTTTACCAGCGAGCTCGCAGGATTTAACTTCACCGAAGCCGTCACCCAACAGCTCCTACCTTATTTTCCCTTTCTGCAGACGGCCCTGCCTTTGACTTACGATCACTTTTTAATTTTTGTCAGCAACTGCTTTACTGTAATAATGTTGGTAGAATTACCGACAATATGTAAAGTAAAAGGACACAAGTGCAACTAATGTGACATTTTATTGTGGCAAAGTTTCGCTCTCCAGGAGCTTTGTCAAGCCGATACAAACAGTATATGGACACAGGGTATATAAAGGCTCAGAGTGAGGTGCAATACTAGTGAGGTACCATTTCGATGTTCACTAGTGGTAGTAGTAGTAGTAGTAGTAGTAGTAGTAGTGACAATATGGTAGAGCAATTAATTCGTACATGAGTAAAAGGATATAAAAGCTATTACTTGGGTAACATAAAAATAGGTTGGACAAATATATACTAGATAGAGAAGGCCTTTTTCAGTGTTCACTCTCTGTAATGTGCTTTGTGGTATAAACCTTTGTAATAAATACCGACAAGTTGGTTTAGAAAGACACGTAAGCAAACACTATGACATATTTATTAGAAAACGTTTCGGTCCTGGGACCTTGATCACTTCTAACATACAGAGGTAGAAAGACATTGTATATATAGGCGGATAGTGAGGTGTGAGTGACGCACGTGATCTGAGGAATGTCATGCTGTGATGAGGACGGGTAGACGATGAAATCATGTGACTCCTGTGTTGTTGGGTTGGTGGTGCTTAAGTATCATGTATGCCAGTGTTTTTGAAATTTTGTAGTTTCCAGTGTTGCGTTCTATAGTGTCGGTGACGGCGATTAGTGAGGCTTCTAGGCACCGTCGGCGTCTGAGGTCTGGTTCGGTGAGAACGAGTTGTGCCTCATTCCAGTTCATCAAATGCCCCGTGGAGTCTCTGTGGAGGACACAGGTGTACCTTACATCGTCTCTGTTAGAGGCATTTCGATGCTCATTCAGGCGGACTGCAAGATCTCTGCCTGTCTCGCCTACATATTTCTTGGGACAGAACCCACAGGGGATAGTGTAGACGCGTGCTGTAGAAGTTAAAGGTGTGGGGCTGCGTTTCGCAGTGAGGTCTTTGATAGATGATGTGTTTATGGTGGAGACGTTGATGTTACTCATGGCAAGTGCCCGACGAGTATTCGTGGCAACATCACCACATGAACTGCTTAGGGGGCTGTTCCATGGGCGGTTTGTTGAGGATAGCTTGTGCCTTGAGTCTGCAATCTCGGATGAAGAAAGATGGGAACTGAAGACTTGTAAAGGCTTGTGTTATGTGAGTGCATTCTTCTTCTAGAAAACAAGGGCTGGAGATGCGAAGAGCTCTCAAGAAGAAGCCAATGAGGACTCCTCTCTTAGTGTGGGTGTCTTGGTGTGAATAAAAGTGTATAAGATCGTCCTTGTTGGTAGGTTTTCTATACACTTTGAAGAGAAGTTTGTTACTGTCGGGAGATCTGCACAGGAGGACGTCGAGGAAAGGAAGTTTGCCATCATTTTCGAGTTCAAGTGTAAACTTTATTGATGGTTCAACTGCATTGATCTTGTTGAGAAGGGCCTGGATATTGAGACGTCTCGGATAGAAAACCAATATATCATCAACGTATCTTAGCCAGGTGACGGTGTTGGGAATGAGGCTGCTGAATTCTCTGTCTCCAGGTTTTCCATGAAGAGGTTGGCAAGCACAGCACTGAGCGGGCTGCCCTTTACGTGCCGCTCAGATTCGTGCTTCACTTCCTACTCCTGACAGAAGAACTGCAGAATATATACTCAGCCAAATTACCACTGCCAACGTCCAACAGAAATTGAAGCTACCTCGAAAACTACAAGACCTCTGCTCCCACAGCAAATGGAGCGAAATGGGACGGCCAGAAATCACAAATAACTTATCTTCCTATACACTAACCGTCACCGAGACAGAAGCCCTCAGCCTAGGGCTCAAGTTTACTACCGGCATCAACAAGAAACATAATCTGGTGGATATGGTAACCAAGGACCAACCTTTTGGAGGTTCCGAGTTTCAAAAAGGCTTTGTTCAAGGAATTATCACTGCTGCAGCTACTGAGCCTTCAAGACCGGTCATTCCCAGAAGATACATCCAAGCACTCAGGGACTTAGCCAACAACGATGATATCGTCATTACAACCGCTGACAAAGGAGGTGGTGTGGTGTTACTCAACACTGTCGACTACAACAATAAAGTTTTAAATCTTCTCAACGATGCCAACACATACCAGCCTGTATCAGATTCAGTGCTACTTCAAAGTACCCAGACTTTTCTTCAAAAGGCTCGTAGCATCTTACGAAAATCAGAACAAGGCAAGAAACTAAAACTTTTACCAGGTCAACCGAAACCAGCACGCCTGTATGGCCTTCCTAAGACACACAAACCTGGCATCCCACTACGACCTATCACTTCGGGCATAGGGAGTGCACCACACAGACTAGCCGGCCACCTTGCCAAATACCTTTCAGCGCTTCTGGGCACCATCAGTCAAGCCCACCTCAAACACTCAGGTGACCTTCTCTCCCGAATTTCCAACCTGAATGTCAAAAACAAAAGCATGGCTTCCTTCGATGTCACAGCCCTCTTTACCAGCGTTCCTACTGACGCGGCAATCAACATTCTGAGACAGAGGCTCACTGAAAATCACGACCTCCCTTTACCTCTTCTAGATTTCATCAGTCTAGTGGAACATTGTGTTAATTTCAACTTCTTCAAGTATCAGGACAACTGTTACAAACAGTGCTTTGGGATGGCAATGGGCAGCCCGCTCAGTGCTGTGCTTGCCAACCTCTTCATGGACAACCTGCAGACAGAGAAATTCAGCTCCCTCATTCCCAACACCGTCACCTGGCTAAGATACGTTGATGATATATTGGTTTTCTATCCGAGACGTCTCAATATCCAGGCCCTTCTCAACAAGATCAATGCAGTTGAACCATCAATAAAGTTTACACTTGAACTCGAAAATGATGGCAAACTTCCTTTCCTTGACGTTCTCCTGTGCAGATCTCCCGACAGTGACAAACTTCTCTTCAAAGTGTATAGAAAACCTACCAACAAAGACGATCTTATACACTTTTATTCACACCAAGACACCCGCACTAAGAGAGGAGTCCTCATTGGCTTCTTCTTGAGAGCTCTTCGCATCTCCAGCCCTTGTTTTCTAGAAGAAGAATGCACTTACATAACACAAGCCTTTACACGTTTTCAGTTCCCATCTTTCTTCATCCGAGATTGCAGACTCAAGGCACAAGCTATCCTCTACAAACCGCCCATGGAACAGCCCCCTAAGCAGTCCATAGTACTCCCATGTGGTGATGTTGCCACGAATACTCGCCGGGCACTTGCTATGAGTAACATCAACGTTTCCACCATAAACACATCATCTATTAAAGACCTCACTGCGAAACGCAGCCCCACACCTTTAACTTCTACAGCACGCGTCTACACTATCCCCTGTGGGTTCTGTCCCAAGAAATATGTAGGCGAGACAGGCAGAGATCTTGCAGTCCGCCTGAATGAGCATCGGAATGCCTCTAACAGAGACGATGTAAGGTACGCCTGTGTCCTCCACAGAGACTCCACGGGGCATTTGATGAACTGGAATGAGGCACAACTCGTTCTCACCGAACCAGACCTCAGACGCCGACGGTGCCTAGAAGCCTCACTAATCGCCTTCACCGACACTATAGAAAGCAACACTGGAAACTACAAAATTTCAAAATCATTGGCATACATGATACTTAAGCACCACCAACCCAACAACACAGGAGTCACATGATTTCATCGTCTACCCGTCCTCATCACAACATGACATTCCTCAGGTCACGTGCGTCACTCAAACCTCACTATCCGCCAATATATACAATGTCTTTCTACCTCTGTATGTTAGAAGTGATCAAGGTCCCAGGACCGAAACGTTTTCTAATAAATGTCATAGTGTTTGCTTACGTGTCTTTCTAAACCAATGTGCTTTGTGTAGTATAACAGGAGAGACTATGTGATGGCAGGGTTTACTGTTTTCAGGAGGATTCTCGCTAAGACTTCAGAGATGGTGAAGCTGCCGTTGTTTTGTTTAATTGTATTCGAAACAGCGATCAGTGCTGATTCGAGGCACTTGCGTCTGCGGAAATTAGTTTCTTTGATCACTAATTGGGCGTCCCTGAATTTCATGAGATGATTGGTGGAATTTCGGTGTTGTACACTGCCGTGGGTATCTCAAGTTATCGTTCCTACATGCGTAAATGTGTTCATTGAGGCGGGTGTCGAGGTTTCTTGCTGTTTCACCTACATAAATCTTGTCACAGCCTCCACAGGGTATAGTGTAAACCCCCTGCATTGGCTGGTTCGTGGTGCTTTGATTTTGTCCTGGTTAGATCCTTTATTGAAGTGCTGGAAGCGATGGCGACTCTGGTGTTAGCTTGTGAAAGTTGGGAAGAATTATAACTTTGTTGGGAGTGGTGTTGGTTCGTGGAGAATTAATGATCTGAAGAGCTCTTTTCTTGCAGTCTTTGTTGAAAAAAGAAGGAAAATGTAACTCAGTGAAGGTTTGGTGAATGTATGTGCATTCCTCTTCAAGAAACTCAGAACTACAAATTCGGTATGCTCTTAGGAAAAACCCGATGATGATGCCAGGTTGCACTGAACGTTTCTAAAGTACTTTCACAAGCTAACACCAGAGTCGCCATCGCTTCCAGCACTTCAATAAAGGATCTAACCAGGACAAAATCAAAGCACCACGAACCAGCCAATGCAGGGGGTTTACACTATGCCCTGTGGAGGCTGTGACAAGATTTATGTAGGTGAAACAGCAAGAAACCTCGACACCCGCCTCAATGAACACATTTACGCATGTAGGAACGATAACTTGAACAACGCCTGTGTACAACACCGAAATTCCACCAATCATCTCATGAAATTCAGGGACGCCCAATTAGTTATCAAAGAAACTAATTTCCGCAGACGCAAGTGCCTCGAATCAGCACTGATCGCTGTTTCGAATACACTTAAACAAAACAACGGCAGCTTCACCATCTCTGAAGTCTTAGCGAGAATCCTCCTGAAAACAGTAAACCCTGCCATCACATAGTCTCTCCTGTTATACTACACACAGCACAGAGAGTGAACACTGAAACAACCTGCCTCATTCCAGTCTATATTTGTCCAACCTATTTTTATGTTACCCAAGTAATAGCTTTTATATCCTTTTACTCATGTACGAATTAATTGCTCTACCATATTGTCACTACTACTAATACTACTACCACTAGTGAACATCGAAATGGTACCTCACTAGTAGCGCACCTCACTCTGAGCCTTTATATATCCTCTGTGTCCATATACTGTTTGTATCGGCTTGACAAAGCTCCTGGAGAGCGAAACGTTGCCACAATAAAATGTCACATTAGTTGCACTTGTGTCCTTTTACTTTACAAACTGCTTTAGTATATGATCTTTGACACACAGCCCTTAGCGCCCTTTCCAGCCCCTTTTCTCCCCTCACCTGTAATCCACTCTCAACCTAGCTGTTTATAGCCCCGGCACGATTTTCTGCCCTGCAGTGTTGCATGACCCTTGTCGGTTTAGTACTTTATTTGATTATAATAATGACATCAAGTGGTGTTCTAATTTATGACCAAACTGACATATTCTTGGATATGTGAAGAGCCACAAACGTTCACTCGCCACCAGTCTGTAAATTAAAATAGGTTGTCGCCATGAAAATAGGAATAATAGTTGTAATTAGTTGAGTGACAGGGACAGACGGCGTTCATTTTACTGTTTTCCAGTTGAATATTCAATTGGTTTTATATAAGTGATAAACACTCCATCACGACACCCACACAATGCACGACACAGTGTCTTGATGTTCATCCTACGACACGCAGTCATGATATCCACATGATCTACGACTCAGTTGTGGAACTCTCACGACCCTCGGCATAATCAAGCCATGTAAATGACGCGTCGTCATGACACATAAATGACCCCTGGTAGGCTGTCATGGTACTAACATAACCCACGACACGCCGCCATGATACATAAATAACCCTTGTTAGGCTGTCATGGTACCCACATGACCCATGACACACTGCTGTTATAACATCTATACACCTGAGAGTAAAACAAATTACATAACCATAATTTGCCAGTAAAGACACTGAGTCTCGTAACATGAAGGATGGGTCGCTTTCAGCTTATGAATAAATGTAAGATATTAGATTTTAGCCCTACCAGTGAAATTACTGGGCAGCAACATTTGTGATGTTACTGACCACACTGCTATAAAAGCAGTACATAACAGCCCAAATAGTTGACATGCCATTGGTGATAACTCCCTCATTGGCAGTTTCAGTATACAGATATAACTGCCGTTTCAGTGAAAGAATGAAAGATTATTTCAGTCGCAGCATAACCCTCTCCCCCCAAAAAAAGGGTGTCACTAGTTCTCACAATCTCGGTTCCCTTTACTTCAGTGCACGCTAAATGAATAATTCAGGGAGTAGTAAAATTCCTGTGCAGCAGAATATAATGCTTGAAGTATTTCGGTGGCTGGGTGATCCTTGAAACGTATCCCTGTAATGCATTACGTTGGTCACAGTACTCGTGATAAGAATAACGCGGTCTGTAAAAAAGTAAAAACTCGATTAAAATTAGGAGTGAGGCCATAAGCACTTAACACAATTAAAATTGAGCTTTTATGAGGACGAGAGGTATTCATAAGTTATATGGGAAAATACCTTACCATTTTCTTAGAAGGTTTGAGCTTGCTACCACCTGCAAGGAAGCCTGAGCTTGCTACCATCTGCAGCTCATAAGACTGCCATCCCCACGAACCCCTTTGAGGCGGGGTAGATGGCAGACCAGAGGCCTAGCTTCTCCCTACGAGCCCCGTGAGGGCGGGGAATGTGGCTAGGCCTGGGGACACTTGGTCCCAAAGATGAGGAGGTACTTGTCCTTCCTCCCATGGGAGACTTAAGTCTCGAGACACTCCCCAGATAGGGAGCCAAGGCCGGGTCACCACTACTTGGAAAAGACCCGGGCCGGGAGAATACCGGTGAATAAAAAAAAAAAAAAAAAAAAAAAAACATTTTCTTAAGAGGCAAAATTAGGACCCACATAACCCAAAACTAATTCATACTTTCCACCAAGAAACATCAACTATGAAAGCTTAAAAATCAATCTGAAGAGGCATTCTCTAGTTGCCTCAGAGATCAGTGAAGAGGCATTCTCTAGTTGCCTCACAGATCAATGAAGAGGCATTCTCTAGTTGCCTCAGAGATCAATGAAGAGGCATTCTCTAGTTGCCTCAGAGATCAATGAAGAGGCATTCTCTAGTTGCCTCAGAGATCAATGTCCCAAATTACACCCACTAGTAATGTGCCGGTATCGGTGGGGAAAAAAAGTTTGCAACCGATATTTTTAAAATACTTCATGTGTGCTTAAAATTAATAAAACTCTCTAATTCACGATTAGAACAGAAGAACATAAGAAAGAAGGAACACTGCAACAGGCATGCTGACCCAAGCGGAGCAGGTCCATGTTCCCCCCCCCGGATTAGGCCAATGACCCACCCAGCCTGGTCATCTCCACTCAAGGATGGAGCACCGCACCAGACCCAGCAGCACAAGCTAGTCGGGTCACCTCACACCCACCTACACCCACTCATGTATTTATCTAACCTATTTTTAAAACTACACAACGTTTTAGCCTCAATAACTGTACTCGGAAGTTTGTTCTACTCATCAACAACTCTATTACCAAACCAGTGCTTTCCTATATCCTTCCTGAATCTGAATTTTTCCAACTTGAAACCATTGCTGCGAGTCCTGTCATGGCTGGAAATTTTCAGCACGCTATTTACATCCCCTTTATTTATTCGTGCTTTCCATTTATGCACCTCGATCATATCCCCCCTAACTCTACGCCTTTCGAGAGAGTGCAGATTCAGGGCCCTCAATCTATCCTCATAGGGAAGATTTCTGATACATGGGATCATCTTTGTCATCCTCCTTTGTTTTCCAGAGCATTTATATCCATTCTGTAATACGGTGACCAGAACTGAGCAGCATAGTCTAAATGAGGCCCAACCTAGGATATATAGAGTTGAAGAACAACCTGATGACTTCTATTATTTATACTTCTAGATTTGAAGCCAAGAATTCTGTTAGCTTTATTGCGAACACTAATGCACTGTTGTCTTGGTTTTAGGTTACTGCTAACCAGAACTCCTAAATACTTTTCGCAATCAGTAGTATTAAGATCTACATTAGTTTGTGTTTGGCATGGTTATTTAACTGTCCAACATTTAGAACTTTGCATTTGTCAATATTAAACTGCATCTGCCACTTCTCCGACCATTGCGTCAGTCTATTCAAATCATTCTGGAGTGCTCTAATGTCCTCATTAGAATGAATTGGACGGCCTATTTTGGTGTCATCAGCAAATTTGCTTATGTCGCTATTTATTCCTTCATCTATGTCGTTTATGTAAACTGTGAACAACAACGGACCCAACACTGACCCCTGAGGAACACCGCTTGTGACGTGCCTCCATTCTGATTTCTCCCCATTTATGCAAACTCTCTGCTGTCTATTTGTCAGCCATGCCTCTACCCAGGAAAACATTTCTCCTCCTATTCCGTGTGTTTTAAGTTTCCTCAATAGCCTCTGGTGTGGAACTCTATCGAAAGCCTTACTGAAGTCCATATACACAATATCATATTACCATGATCTACCTCCTCAAACACCTTAGTGAAAAAAGTTAGTAAATTCGTAAGACAGGAACGCCCCTTTGTAAAACCGTGTTGAGATTCATTAATCAATCTGTGCCTGTCAAGATGGCTACGAATTGCTTCTGCAATTATTGATTCCATAAATTTTCCCACTATGGAGGTAAGGCTTATTGGTCTATAGTTCAAAGCCAAGGACCTGTCACCTGCCTTGTAAATAGGTATTACAGTTGCCATTTTCCACTTATCAGGCACTATGCCAGTTTGTAGTGACATGTTAAAAAGAGATTAGCCAAAGGTATGCTAAGATTATGAGAGATGAGTCAAAGTAACGGTTTCGGTTTAGGAAGGTATCGGCCATTTCTACAGTATCGGTATCGGTGAAAAAACGGGCGATACCAGCCCAGTTAGGGCTGGTAACACATTACACATATGCTGCTATGTATGATAATCTATGTATGTTGAGAATAATGCTACAAGATAAGTCAAAGATTAAATAGTTGACTTTATGGGGACTTAACTTGAAAGACAGCTTTCGCCTACACAGCTGTCCCTGCAGGCGATGTCTTGAGAAGCTGTCGTATGCATCCCTCAATGGACTGGAAATTAAAATATGAGTGAGTATAGTCAGTCAGAAATTGATTGCTGACTGACTACTCACTTGTGTGGGCTCAAATGCCCTCGCCTCGCCGGGGTATATGGTACATGGGTATATGGTTAAAATAAATGGTTCAGCGTGCAGAGTTCTTAACTGCGCAGTTAATAGAATCGTCACACGATAAAACAGACTTTTCTGGGTTTGTATATCAGACCTTTACTCCCGGATTTCGGTGTCTTGATTGAAGCAGACGTGTTCTTTGAAGAATGTCGCACACACACTGTTAGGATTGCAACACTCGTTGTTACTGCTCATCAAGATTTGTTAACCATAATGTCACTAAAAAAGCTAATCACACTTCTCTGTAAGTGTCTATTGGTCTTTGAGATACTTTTATGAACAAAAAACGCGCAGATCAGTTGGCTATCCCAGCATCAATGTTTCCCTCAGCAGGGTCAAAAGCAATCTGACATCTCAGCATCCTACTCCGTCGCCTTGCCCCTAGTACATAAAGGAAAAACTGACCTGGCACATTTTCCCTCCTTGCCAAATTTTCACCAGGAAGCAAAGCAGAATGCTTGATTCTTGTTGTCTAAGCACAGACAACAATGTACACTAAATTTACCATGGTAATAAAGTGGGTGCAGGATTTCTTTAATTGTCCTGCTCTGGTAAGAGATTGATTGTATCTTATTTAAACTACGCTTTGTAACAGTGGTCTCTGGCAAAGGGCCGCATGACCACGTAATTGGTACACACAGGTTAAACATGTGCTGGTAATTACTTGATGTAGCAGTAAACATGATCCTTGCCCCTTCTGAGAGGGCTGGGCCCCTCATGGCTGAAGGAGGCTGATACCCCCCTCTTGGAGAAAACTACTCCAAAATGTAACTGTATTTGTTAACCTGAATAAACTTATTAACTTTGACAAGCTAAGAGCTGTTACCTTCATCATCTAGTTTAAAAGCCCCTTTTTTTTTTGTTGTGAGGCATACAAGTAGGGGACAGGATCAGCTAACTTTATTTCGTTGATATCATTATGTTGTACGAACATGTTCCAGACTCGAGTCATCGTAGGAATAAATGATCTTAGATGAAATGATCTTCTGGCGAAGGGTACAGTCAGAGTAATGTCTCTCTCTCCCTCTCCCTCTCCCTCTTTCTCTCTCTCCCTCCTCTTTCCCCTCTTCCTCTCTCTCCCTTCCTCTCTCCTTTATCTCCTTTTCATACAACTTTGGTTGTGCTCCATTTCTATGAAAAACAAAAATCATTTTCTACCGAGTCCTTGGTCACGTAGATGTTAAGAGCAATAAGTAGGCCGACTCTGCTACGAGTTCAGTGCAGACTACTTGACTGTAGTCTCTAGCTACCTATGCAACATTGGCAACAACGTTGTTATGAGATGATTCATAAATTACATTCTGTGAAGTCATTTTTAGGCTTCTGATCATATCATCGATGACATGGTTGTGAGACTGTGCTGCCCCTTCTTCTCATTGGACACACGTTTCACTCATGGGTATCTTCTGGAGAGGCTCCCTGTGCCATTCTGTGAAAAATGTCAAGTTACAGTATCAGTCTACCATATTATATTAGACTGTCCTGTCTACCAGCAGGCATACAAAATTTTCCTCCAACGTCGTCACTACTATAACGCCCTTACTTCATCTTCCCTCCTCGCTGACGGCCCCATCCATCTTTGATAACGACTCCCTCTTTGACTTTTTGTCAGTAACAGCTTTATTACACCAACTCTGATTATACTTCTTTTAGCGTTCGTCACCTCTTTTCTTGACTCTACCTCTGTTAAACTCTTCATCCTCGCTGATCAAGCATATTACACTTGTAATACACCCTAGCCTACAGTGGTCTATGACACTGTCATACAGCACCCATACCCTTATGGTCATACATTAAAATTTTCTCAATATAAAATCAAAGTGAAGATACCTTTAAGGAAAGTCCATCAGCGCTGAAAGTTTCAAGAATATAAATTCTTCATTTCTTACACAGAATCCAACAAAATTTATACCATCACAGCCTAACCCTCTTCCTGCCCCCCCAAAAAAAGTAACTATTCCATAAGATGCCTCAGCCATGAAAGATTGATGCCATTTAGAATATTTTGTTTAAATTAGGGGAAAGCACTAGAGCCATGGGGAATCTTCGGTGAAGGGCTACTTGATGAGGCCAAGAGGTTTTGGTCTGAGAAATTGGACCTGTCAGTCGACTTTCTCCGACGGAACATAAACACCTTTCCTTCTTTCCTTTCCTACCCTCATCCTTCCCATCCCTCCTTTAACATCCCTGTCCATTCCCCATCTCTACCCCTCTTCCTTTCCTGCTTTAGCCTTTGGGGGTCTTCCCCTCTGAAATTCTATCCCTTAGGTTGGGGAAAGGGTGTCGATGTCCATCCCATTCCATTGAGGTCCTTGGTGGTGGTTGCCATAGAAACTGAATCATCTTGGGGTGTCCCGATCCCCGTCTGGAGATTCAGAGGGTGGCTTAGTGTCTTTCTGGTGGCAGGTGTATTTCTGGAGGCTGCCTGTCGGTTCCGGGAGGTGATGGCCGAAGAAGGTATGCTTGTGGCAGGTTTCCAGCCGCCCTCTTTTGTCTGCCAATGTGGCTTGGTAGATGTGAGATTGTTATCCTGGATTGCTGATTTGCTTGCATGAAGCATAGGGTATGTCATGGGTTCCACACAGCATCTACACTGCTGGCTGAACTGAGCACCCTCTTGTGTGTGAAGGGGGATACACGATCCCTGTCATTCCCTCTGGGAGCCCTCTCTCCACATTCTTTTCCCCTTTCCCCTCCCTCTTTTTTTTAAATAAATAAAGGGGAAGCTTATTGAGACCCATACCCATGACTTACCTCCTCCCAGCCCTTTTCTGCAGAATCCCCCTACAGACCCTGGGACTCCTTTGGACCATTTTTTCGGACCCCTCTTCCAACACAGAGGAGAGTAATGTTTTGTTACCCTCTGTTACCTCAGTTCCAGCTGACCCTTCAGACACTTCTGACCTCCGTGAGGCTTTGACCATGATCTCAGCTTCTTCATATACAGTGCATCGATTTTTGGATTGTACACAAGACTCAGGACCGCCCCCCTCTAACCTTTCCTCTAAATGACCTCGACCTGTCACTATCTCAGTTTTCTCCCATGCCTCTAAGAAACGTCCAGCTAAGCAAGTCCTTCTTGGACAAAATTCTTTATGCTAAAACCAACTTCTACTGCTGACTATTTTCCGACCACAGCATCAGAGATACACTCCTTCACTATGCCAGGCAGAACATTTCCTTCCATGTTCTTAAGAGTGGCAGTGTTGTCACACAAAATCATTCACTTCTTAACGTTGCTGAGAGCACACCCTTTGCGATTTGCAAGCACGTCTCCCATAATTCTTGCTGTAGATCTATTGTCCTTCCACATATGATCGTGCAACGCAGCTATCTTGCTTGTAATGAAAACAATCTCCAGCAACTGGAACTCCAGAATCTCCAGATTATTAAAGCTGATACTATCTGCCCATGAGCGGAGGCGTTATTCTTGCAATATAGCGAGGCTAACTTTTAACAGCCATGAACTGCCACCATCTGTTTACGTAGTTGGACAATGTCTACAAGTGAGGGAGGTATAAATTGCAGGCGCTTTGGCCACCCGGCAAAATAATGCAGGTCAGTATTAGACTGCTCTGCTCTGTGGTGCAGCTGACAATAACAGTCTATCCTTTAGCCACACTTCCTCTTGCCTTAACTGCAAAGAGGTGCACCCTGCCTACTCTCACCATTGTCTGATTTTCCTAAGTGAACGGAAGATCACTTGTCTTCAAGACAAAGAGGGCTTTTCTTATGCAATAGCAGTCTCATGTCTCAACCTCCAAGGGATGCTCCCAAGGCTCTCTAATTTCAGGGTAGCTAGACGTCGCCAGACCTAGGGGGTGCTTGCTTCCACAACTGTGCACCTTCTGCAGTCAACTCTGTGTTCAACCCTTTTGCAGTTCTGAACATTGAGGTTCCAACCTCATCGTTTCTTACTGTCCCTACTTTTTCACCTTTCCACTCAAGTGTTTCAACATCTATGCTTCCCCTCCAGTCTAAATCGATACCACATATCCCTTTTCCAGTGTACATCTTCATTTACGTCCAAATTTCCTTCAACCCCCAAACCTCTTGATATTCCCAAACGTTCTTCTCTCCCTATTTCTAAGTCATCAAGATGCATCTGATAATGTTGTGGAGGTTCATCCACCCCCAAGTACAGTTGCTCCGTCGCTTGTCTCTCTGGAAATCTCTGCCCGCCAAGACACTTCTACCCCTTTTTTGGTGTATTCCATTGTCTGTCAACTTTTTACCCAAACTACATTTTCTCCCTCCACCACCAAGCTCTTTCCACCTTCTTTCTCATCTAAGATTAGTGAAGTCATCTCTGCTTTTATCGAGGAAACAACTGCGATGGATACCGGTCCACCCCCTGCCACTTAACATTCTCGCCTTGTGCACCTTTCTTCATGCCATCCCAATACTCCACTCATTGCTAGTTTCCCATTGCCTCTGCATGTTGACTTTACTGACCTTCCTGGTCTGTAGACACCCGCAAAATGTTACTGCTATGTTCTCTTAGCCAATATTGGCTTATTTACAATGGAATATTCGAGTCCTCAGGGGTAACTGGGGAGAATTTCAGATATTACTCTCCCAGTTTTCGACTTTTTGTGTCTGCAAGAACCAAAATTGCTATTTTCCGACCCATCTCAGGCTATATCTTATTACATTCATTGGATCTTTTTCTCGATGGGACTTTTAATGAAGGAGCACCTCTCGTGTGCCACGGTATACCACATTCTTGGGTCCTTGTCCATACTTCGCTACATTACACCACAGCCCTTATCTAATTGGACAGGTGGTATACAGTCTGTTCTTCATGTCTTTCTCCTCGGTTATTATCTAATCCTGATGTGGCATCTCTCATTTCTTCCCTACTTCCTCTCCTCCTCTTAGATTTTAATGCTCATCATTTCCTCTGGTGAGGGTCTCACTGTTACTCTCTTGGTGATTAGTTAGTCTCTCTTCTCACTTTTGTTCCCCTCCATGTTTTAATTACAGGTACTCCCACTCATTTCGACCCTTGCACTAAAACATTCTCTTGCATAGATCTCTCAATTTGCTCCCCAACTGCACTCTGCTTTATCCTATCTGTGCTCCCTGATTTACATGACAGCGATCATTTTCCCATCCTACTTCTCAAACGTATTCTCGACCTTCTCATAGTCCACGTTGGCATATATATTTACATATATACATACATATATACATACGTGTGTATAGTGTATATAGTCTATAGTGTACAGTGCATAGTATGTGTATGGTATGCGCATATCATGTGTAGTGTATAGCGGTGTGTTGTTGATAGGGGTTGTGCACAGAGCATAGTGGTGTATAGTAGCATGTGCACAGAGCATTGTGGTGTATAGTGGCTTGTCCTGGGAGGGAGTGAGTGCCCTACTCCGCCTCATCACACATCTTCCACTCCTCCCTTTCTTCCACCGCCCACCACAAGGACGGGAGACCCCTCTCCTCCCCCCACCACCACCATGAACCACATGCGGTATGCGCCATGCGCCATTTTCCCTTCAGCCTGGGCTTACCACACAGTTTGAGGCATGGCAGATGAAGCCAGCCAGCCACAAAGCCAGGGAAACAATGCACCCAACAATGAAAGAAGAGGCACAAGTCAGGTGTGTGGAGAGTTTCGAGCACGCAGCAGGGATGGCCGCATTCGTGCACACAATGGGTGTGCGGGATCACATATGCCCCCAGCAGAGAGCAGCCCACAGCCTCCACAGGCAGATGACAACTCCAATGGCAACCTCTTCACTAGCGATAACCTTCTGTTGGCATTCAAATCCACTGCTAGCAGTACACTATCCCACATCCCTAAAGCAGCTGGCCCATACGCAGCAAGGAAATTCACAGACCTTCTTAAGCAGGTGAATGGAGGTTCCACCAACTTAGAAGCTCGAGGTACCATCCAAGCATGGCACAACCTACTCTTGTTCGGCAATGTCTTGCAGTTCCTGAAAGACGAGGCAAACTGCTAACCACGTCAGTTATCAAGGCAGTGCGCAACTACCCAAGAACAGATAATTGTGTCCCTCTGCCCCATCATCGCAGGAGTCAGAGGTAGACCCATGAAAAGCCCCACTGAAAACGAGAAAATTTGCGCACAGGTTAACAAAAAAATCGAAAAAGGTAACACAGTGGGAGCAATAAGAATAATTACAAGTGACGACACTGTACCCCCCAAGGATGAGACCACGGCCCAAGCACTAAGAGACAAGCATCCAACCAGGGACACCATAGCCATCAGCGACAACCCTGAGGAAGACCCCATCACTGAACAATTAATTTTGCCAGAATCGGAAGTCTATAAGGCGATCGTGTCATTTCCAGCAGGATCTGCAGTAAGTTACACTGGAATTCGACCTCAGCACCTCAAAGAGATGGTAAATCCAGTACTCGGTGAATTTGCATCAATTCTTCTTACTGAGTTAACAACTTTCGCCAACAATTGCCTGGCTGGGCGAATCCCAGAAGAAATTAAACCTTTCTTTTTTGGAGCCTCACTATGTGCTTTGAAGAAGAGGGATGGGGGAATCAGACCCATTGCAGTTGGAAACACACTTCGCCATCTCGTTGCCAAAGCAGCAGTGAGAAACATTCGCCTAGAAGCTGCCACTTTACTACAGCCACACCAACTGGGCTTTGGGGTTTCTCAAGGCAGTGAAGCCGCAGCTCATGCGGCAAGGGCCTACATCAGGGACCTACCAGAAGACAAGGCCATAGTCAAACTTGATTTTAGAAATGCCTTTAATATGGTGAAGAGAGATGCTGTTTTGCCAGCTGTTCGGGATCAGTTCCCCAGCCTTTTTCCCTTCATTTCAGCCGGCTACAGCAAACCCTCAATTCTTTTGTTTGGAGAACATGAAATTCAATCATCAGATGGTGTTCAGCAGAGTGACCCACTCGCTCCACTTCTCTTCTGCTTGGCAGTAAGAGAACTAACTTCCAGCCGATGCAGTGAGCTCAATATCTGGTACCTGGATGACGGCACTCTGGCAGGTACTGAAGAGTCCCTCGTGCGGGACCTACAACTGGTGAAAACACAGGGAGAAGACTTGGGACTCATCCTCAATCCCTCCAAGTGTGAAATCATCACAGGGAGCCAGGAAATAATGCTGTGCGAAGAATCCTCCCGGAAGTCTCAACTACCACTCCGTCCAACGGTACCCTCTTGGGAGCACTGCTGGGTCACCAAGCCATCGACACTGTCTTCAGGGGCAAATTGAATGACCTGATGAGAATGGAGGAGAGAGTAAGCGATCTTGATGCCCATGATGCTCTGTATCTCCTCACAAGGTGTCTTACTATGCCAAGACTCACTCACTTCCTGAGGTGTGCACCCTCTTTTGACAACCCAACACTTGATGAATATGACGCACACCTGAGATCAACTTTTAAGAAGGCACTGAACCTGTCACTAGAGGATGAGCAATCGGATCAGGCAACCCTCCCAGTGCGACTGAGAGGTATAGGGGTGTGTAAAGCAATGCATGTTGCTTTACCTGCTTTTCTGTCTTCGTGTTTGGCTTCCAGTGCATTAGTCAAGAAGGTAGTTCCCGAACGCTTGAGAGACGTGGTAGGAGCTCAAGGCCCCAGGTTTTCTGAAGCAGCGATTCGGTGGGACACCCTTACAGACTCCTCCAGTAGACCAGCTCCTCTCAAAAAGCACAAAAAGTCCCACTGGGACAAACCGATCATGGAAAAAATCGCCAACACAATGCTCTCCAATGCTTCAGGAAAGGACAAAGCTCGTCTCCTGGCAGTGAAGGCACCACACTCAGATTTCCTGTTAGCTGCTCCCAGTTCCTCCCTGGGCACCTGTCTCGACCCACAGGCCATTCGGATTGGTGTTGCTCTTCGCCTAGCCGCCCCCATCCTCAACGAACATATGTGTATTTGCGGCAGGGCAACAGCTGATCAATTCGGACTTCATGGTCTCGTGTGTCACACAGCAGAAGGGAAATATGCCAAACATGAGGTCAATGACATCATAAAGAGAAGCCTCGCCACAGCCCGTTGCCCAGCTCAATGGGAACCCCAAGTACAGAGGTCTGATGGAAGTCAAAAGCGTCCTGATGGAGCCACTATGCTACCCTGGAAGGATGGAAAGCAGATTGCCTGGTACTACACCTGTGCCGCCACATTGGCAGACACCTACTTGCCATACTCCGTAGTGGAAGGGGGTGGAGCTGCCAGCCACAGGGAGACCCAGAAGATCCGAAAATATGAAGACCTTCCCCCTTACTATAACTTCATTCCAATAGGGTCGGAGACCCTTGGAGCATGGGGCAAGTGTGCTCTAAAGTTCCTCAAAGAGCTAGGTGAAAAGCTCATCATAGAAACCAAGGACCACAGGGCGACCAGCTTCCTCTTTCAGAGACTCAGTGTTGCATTCCAGAGAGGAAATGCCTGCAGCATTCTGGGCACGCGGCCCACCGCCAGGGAGCTGGACGAAGTATTTGAGATGTAGCTCTGAGTTACCTATGTTGTTTTACTTTCTGTTGTATTTTTGTGAATGTTTGGCCAATGTATTTTGTCTTTAAATAAAACATACTTGAAATATAGGGGGTGGTAGGAGAAAATTCTCAAACAGCTTCAGGGAGAACCTTGAGTTTTCCCTGAAGCAAGTTTATTCTTTTCTCTGAGGATGAGGGTCCCCAGAACAGTTCTAGTGGTACCCCAACTATATATATATATATATATATATATATATATATATATATATATATATATATATATATATATATATATATATATATATATATATATATATAGGGAGGTATCACCTCTAGAACTGTCCTGGGGACCTTCATCCTCAGTGAAAAGAATATATATAACTCTTGCCAAATAAATAAAACTTGTGATTTTGGCTTAAACAACAACGCTTTTCTTGTCGATTATGGCAAGCAAAAATTTGTGTATGCAATAATTTCGCAAAAATTATTCTGAACCTAATGAGAAAAATATATTTCATTGTGTTATTATTTAATTATTGTAAACTTGTCTAAATATATATTTAGTTGGATTAGGCTAAATTAAATTGTGCTTGTTATAATAAGGCGAGGTAAGTTTTCTAAGGTTCTTTTGATACAAAGTTATTAATTTTTACCTCTTCAAGGGGGGCTCCTTGGCGTGGTGAAGAGGCTCTTGGTCTGAGGAATTAGACCTGTCGGTCTCCTTCCTCAGACCGAACCTAATTACCCCCCAATCCCCCCGTCCCTATCCCATCCTCCCCATCCTCTCCTTTTTCCTTTCCTCCTCCTCCTCCCCACCCCTCCCTTTTGCCCTTCCTCTTTTTGGCCTTTGGGATTTTTCCCACAGGTGCGCTAGTTCCTAGTTAGGGGAAAGGGTACCGGGGTCCCTCCCATTCCATTGAGGTTCTTGGCGGTGGTGTAGTTTGCCGTGGAATCTGGATCGCCTGGGGATGTCCCGATCCCTCTCCGGTATCCCGGAAGATGGCTTTGGGCGACGGGTGTATCTCTGGAAGCCACCTTTCAGATTCCGGGGGTGGTGGCCGAAGGAGGTATGCTTTGTGGCAGATATCTGGCTGCCCTCTCTTTTGTCCACCGAGGTAGTTCGGCAGATGTGAGGTTGCTATCCCAGATTGCTGGTTTACTGGCATGAAGGGTAGGGTATGGCACGGGTTCCATGCTGAATCTGCGCTACTTGCGGTGCTGAGGTCCTCTTGGGCACGGAGGGAGATTTCTAGCCCTTTCATTCCTAGGAACTATCCCTCCCCGGTCCCCCCTTTTTTTTTATTCTTTTTTTATTTTTATTTTCTTTCTTTTTTTTTCTTAAAAACAAAAAGAAAGAAGTAACCTAACCATGGAGTCTGCAGTCCATGGCCCTGCTACCCCTGGGCCCCTTATTGTTACCGCACCCCGTTCTGACCTTGCCTCGTCTTTTGGCCACTCTTCAGACACTCCTAAGGCCCCTGTACCTCCTGCTGGTGCTGTTTCGTCACCCGCTTCAGGTGCCGGGGTTTCGACTGACTCCTTCGATTTGTCTGACCTCCGCTCTCCTTTGACTATGCTTCCGGCCTCTCCCTCTATGGTGCTGCAATTTTCGAATCGCCAGCCCGTCCCACTTCTAAACGCCAACGACAATCTCCTGATGATGTTACTTCGTTACCTTCCCATTCTACTTGGAAAAGACCGACACGTCATGCACTCCCTCTCCACACTCCGTTTTGGACCACACAATGGACTAAATTCTTTACTTTAATACCAACTTCTTCTACTGCCTATCTTTCCAACCATAGTATTGGCAAAGCGCTCCTACACCATGTTGGTAGAGATATTTCCTTTCATGCTCTTAAGAGTGGTATGCGCATCATCACAGTCCAGAATTCTACCCAAGCTCATGATCTTTCTCTTCTCTCACATATCAATACTATTCCTATCACTATTGAAAAACATCATTCCCTCAATTCTTGTAGTGGTACTGTTATTCTGCCCCATACCATAGACCAACAGAGTTTCCAGACATGTGGCAATGACATTTTCGAACAGCTGGAACTCCAAGATCTCCCAGTTCTCAAGGTAGACACTTATGTTCTTCCTGCCCGCGGGTGAAGACGATACCCTTGCAATGTGGCTCGTTTACCTTTTGACAGCTGTGAGCTCCCATCCTCTGTTTATGTAGCAGGACATTGGTTACGAGCTCAGAAGGTGATTCCTACACCGCAACAGTGTAGAAATTGCTGGGGATTTGGCCACCCAGCAAAATATTGCAGATCTATAGCCGAATGCCCAGTCTGTGGTGCTGATGACCATTCTAATACGTCTTGCAGTCGACCTCCCTCTTGCCTTAATTGTCATGAGGCTCACCCTTCATACTTTTGCCATTGCCAGGTCTACTTAAATGAGCGGGAAATTCGTTGCCTCAAAGAGGCAGAAGGTCTCCCTTATGCTATGGCAGTTTCTCTTCTCCGCCTCCAAGGGAGACTACCCCGTGTTTCTTATTCTCGTGTTTCAAAACGTCCCCCCACTTCTGGGGTCCCATTTTCTGCAGCCTCCTCTGCAGTTGCCAGTCCCATAGTTACTCATGTATCTAATTCTTTTGCTGTCCTGGGCTCAGACGTCCCTACTTCAACACCTCAGTCTGTTCTCACTTCGTGTTCTCCCTCACAATCCCGGTATCGACAAGACCTCATACGACACCTCCTCCCAATCGTCCCTCTACTTCTCAGAAGTCCAAAAAATCTCCATTAATCCCTCCTTCCCTTCATCCACCTCCACATTTTACCCTCCCGTTCTCTGTACCTGGGTCTTCCCCTTTCACTGGCTCTGTTACAAGTGTGGAGGCTAATCTTCCTCCTCGTACTGTACCTTCCTCCTCTGTCCCCTCCCAAGTTTCTTCCTCTTCTGTCACCTCCCAGGTTTCTGCCTCTTCTGTCCCCTCCCACACTTCTCCAGTTCCCTCCACCCTTTCACCTCCCCCTACCTTGGTACAGTCCATTTCAGTTCCGATCTTTACTCAAACTCCTCCTCCTTCCATCTCCAATATTGTCTCCCATACGACGTCTCAGAGCTCCAAAACACTTGAAGCAATCTCTGAATATATTGCAGAGACCAATCCATCAATGGACACTGATCCACCCTCTGTTCCTTCTCTTTCCTTTTCTCCATCTGCACAACTTCTTTCTTCACAGTGCACCACTCCTTCGATGCTTGAACGTTTTCCGCTGCCACCGCATGTGAACTTTTCTAACCCCTCTAGTCTGTAAGTACCCTTACCTGCGGATTTCTAGTATCTTTATCGTTGCCAATCATGGCCTATTTACAGTGGAATATACACGGCCTCAGGGGTAATCGGGGTGAGCTTCAGACGTTGCTTTCCCAATTTTCCCCTGTTGGTGTTTGCTTACAAGAACCAAAATTACACTCTGCTGTTATCTATCCCATCTCAGGCTACAATTTATTGTATTCTTCGGATCCTTTTCCTGATGGGACCTTTAACGAAAGTGCCCTTCTACGCACTGATATTTGTACCATCAGCTATTTGTTCGTACTTTGCTGCATTACACAGCAGCCCATATCCACCTGCATAGGTGGTATACACTCTGTTCTTTGTATCTCTCTCCTTCTCGAGCATTATATATTCCGGATATTGCATTTCTTGTTTCGTCATTACCGCCACCACTTCTGTTACTTGGCGATTTTAATGCCCATCATTTCCTCTGGGGGGTCTCACTGTGATTCCCATGGCATTCAGCTAGAGGCTTTATTTGCTTCCCACCCCCTCCATGTTTTAAATACAGGTACTCACACCCATTTTGATCTTCATACTCATACACTCTCTTGCATCGATCTCTGCTCTTCCTCCACTGCACTAGACTTCACCTGGTCTGTTCTTCCAGATTTACATGACAGTGATCATTTTCCAATCATTCTTACTTCCCCTTCATATTCATCACCTCTTCGTAACCCACGCTGGCAATTTGATTGGGCAAATTGGGACCTTTACTCACAACTAACTGTTTTTAGTGAGGTTCCTTCTTCGTCCTCTATTGATGAGCTTTTACACCTTTTCTCGTCCTCAGTTTTAACTGCAGCTTCTCATTCTATACCCCAAACCTTGGGCAGGCATTCTCAAAAAATGCGTGCCTTGGTGGCCTCCTGCTTGTGCTCGTGCAGTACGTTTGAAACGCGCTGCGTGGGGCAGGTACTGGTATAATAGAACCACTGAGAGACTTCTTGATTTTAAGCAGAAGCGTGCGATCACTCGCCGTGTCATCCGTGATGCTAAACGCACTTGCTGGCGAGATTGTCTCCACCATCACCTCTGCTTCCTCTACGAGTGCAGTCGGGAAAGAAGTACGGAAACTGAGTGGTAAATATTCTCCTGACCCGGCTCCTGTGCTGCAAGTTGCCGGTGTTGATATAGCAAACCCTTTAGATGTTGCCATTGAAATTGGCAATCATCTGGTCCATATTTCTCTGGGGCTCCATCTCTGCCCCTCGTTTCTTTCCTCTAAGTCTGCCAGAGAGTTAGCACCCTTGGACTTTTCTTCTCTCGGAGAAGAACAGTATAATGCTCCTTTTACACTTCAGGAACTGGAGGCAGCACTCTCAGCTTGCCGATCATCGACAGCTGGGCCCGATGACATTCATATTCGTATGTTACAACATTTACATCAGTCAGCCCTTGCAGTCCTCTTACGCCTTTTCAATCTTATTTGATCACAAGTAGTTCTTCCACAGCTGTGGTAATCTGCCATTGTTCTCCCCTTCCGCAAACCGGGTACTATGGGACATGAAGCCTCCCACTATCGTCCCATCGCTCTTACCAGTGCAGTTTGCAAAGTGATGTAACGTCTGGTAAATAGACATTTAATCTGGTATTTAGAAACACACAACGGTCTCTCCACTCGTCAATATGGCTTTCGAAAGGGCAGTTCTACCATAGACCCTTTACTACGTTTGGATATTTATGTTCGTAGTGCCTTTGCGAATACCACTCAGTTATTGCCATATTTTTTGACCTTGAGAAGGCATATGACACAACATGGAGGTATAATATTTTGGCTCAAGCCCCCTCCTTAGGCCTCCGAGGCAATCTACCATCTTTCCTTAAGAACTTTTTAACTGACAGACATTTCCGTGTTTGAGTCAATAATGTACTCTCCCCAGACTTTGTCCGAGCTGAAGGTGTCCCTCAGAGATGTGTTCTGAGCACAACACTTTTTCTCCTTGCTATAAATGATTTGGCCTCTGTTCTTCCATCCAATATTTGGTCATCACTCTATGTAGATGACTTCGCTATTGCTTGTGCAGGCGCTGACTGTCACCTCATTACAGTTTTTCTCCAACATGCAGTCGACCATGTTTCCAATTGGGCCACCACGCATGGGTTTAAATTTTCCAGTACCAAAAACTCGGCAATTTACTTTCACTAGATGCTCTGTCATCTCTGATCATCCTTTGTACCTCTATGGCTCCCGTATCCCAGAACGTGGTACAGTCAGGTTTCTAGGCCTTCTCTTTGGCCGTAGGTTATCCTGGAAGCCCCACATTACCTTTCTAAAGGCAACTTGTCACAGCCGGCTGAACCTTCTTAAGGCCCTTGCTCATCTTTAATGGGGAGCTGATCGTCGAACTCTCCTTCGCCTACATTCAGCCCTCATTTTATCAAAACTCGATTATGGTGACCAGATCTATTCAGCGGCCTCTCCTGCTGCTCTCTTTAGCCTTAACCCCATCCATCACCAAGGATTATGTTTATGCCTTGGTGCTTTTCACTCTTCCCCTGTTGATAGCCTCTATGCAGAAGCAAATGTTCCATCCTTGTCTGATCGCCGTGATGCCCATTGCCTTCGCTACTATGTGCGCTCTCACTATCTCCGCAATCATTCCATTTATAGAATGGTCACTGGTATAAGTAGACATTCTTTATTTGTTTGCCGCCCCTGTTTGATCCATTCCTTCTCTCTTCGCCTACATTCACTCTTGCCTTCCCTTCAGTTACTGCCTTTATATGTTCATGTAGCATCTCACTTTTCCCTACCCCCCTGGGAAGTTCCAGCTGTTTGGGTCTGTTCTTTCTCACTCCCTTGCTCGAAAGCCCAACTGCCTACGGTGGCTTCCTGCTCTCTTTTTCTTGACCACTTCCACTCTCATTCTCATGTCATCGCCGTGTACACAGATGGCTCTAAATCTTCTGACGGCGTCGGATTCGCAGCAGTGTTTCCGGACAGCGTCGTGCGAGGGCATTTACTATCTTTGGCTAGCATTTTTACTGCTGAATTGTATGCCATTCTTGCAGCACTTATTCGTAATGCATCTATGCCTGTGCCATCATTTGTGGTTGTCTCAGACTCCCTTAGTGCTCTACAGGCTATACAGAAATTTGATACACCTCACCCCCTAGTTCTCCGTATCCAACTTTGGCTATGCCATATCTCTACCAAGCATAAATATATTGTTTTTTGTTGGGTCCCTGGTCATGTTGACGTGCAGGGCAATGAACAGGCAGACACTGCTGCGCGGTCAGCAGTACATGACCTACAAATTTCATATAGAGGTGTTCCATTTCTGGACTATTTTGCTGTAATAGCTACCCACCTTCACATCCATTGGCAACAACATTGGTCTGCTCTGCTCAATAACAAACTTTGTTCTATTAAACCGAGTATAGGTTACTGGCCGTCTTGTCACCAGTGTCGAGGTTGGGAGACTACTCTCTCCCGCCTTCGCACTGGCCATACTCGTCTTACTCATGGATATCTCATGGAGAGGCGCCCTGCTCCTCTCTGTGAGAATTGTCAGGTTCCATTATCGGTCAGCCACATTCTGTTAGACTGCCCACTTTATAAACGAGCACACAGAATTTACCTCCAACGTCGTCTTCGCTCCGCTGCTCTCTCTTTACCTGCCCTTCTCGCTGATGTACCCACCTTTCATCCGGACTCTCTCATTGACTTTTTGACAACAACTGACTTACTCCACAAACTCTGATGATGATACCTTCAGCCCTTTCTATCTCAATCTCTTGCTACCCTCTACCCCCGCACTATCCCCTGTCCCGCTGTTTTCTATAACCCACAAATTATCCCTCCCACCTTCTGCCGCCCGATATCCTCGCTTCCTTCTCTACCCTGCAGCGCTGTATGGCCCTTGTGGCTTAGCGCTTCTTTTTTATTATAATATTTTTTTAAATTAACATAAATGAAAAATGTAAACGTATAAGAGAAAATTTTAGAAAGGACTAAATTTTAAATGTTTTTGTTAATTGACCAGTTTTACCTATTCGGCACGACATGTATATTGTGTGCGTGATATTGATATTACTTCATATCCTTACCATGCTATTGTTTATAATAGTCGCAACCTGTTATTATAATTTTGAAATTTTTCATCTATTAACTGCCCTCTGCTGCTATCTTTCCTATATGCACCCCGTAGATGCTATTAGTTGGGTGCCCAGTCAACGACTTGCCGTGCTATTTGGAATTAACTCTTTAATATGTGAGAATGAGTTTTTGTTTCCACTTGACAGTTGACATTCCACTATGCATAGCGTTCCTTCAGTTCAAGATTCATTGTCATAACATGTGGATTAAATCAGTATACATTATATCAAGGATGTTGAACCTTTTTTCTGCCAAGGGCCATTTTATATTTATAACATAATTCGCTGGCCTTACAAAATTATCAACTTAAAAATTAGCCTGCTATATTTGGGCAAAGATTTAATTAACTCTCGTCTAATATGATGGCTGGAACTGCTTCTCTTTGCCGAGGCGTGTGATGTTAGCTGGTATTGATGATGTTGCTACTCGCAACTGCTTTTCCAGGTTTGCGTCGGTTGGTTTGGGGCGCAGTCAACTCTTCGCGATGGCAAGTTTTGAAAAAAAACTGTCCGCAGCAATAAGTTGTTCCGAACACAGATGCATGTTTCACTGTAAGTCTCCTGAAAGTGGGAAATTCATCATTGCTTATTTAAGTTTATAAAACTCGAGCAGTGGGAGGTTGTACTTAGCTTTCAGCTCATCATCGCTTTGCAGCTGAATGATTTCGTGTTGTAGGTTATCAGGTACATCAGCTGGTTCCACATTGAACGGTTTAGCAAAGATGTTCAATTCTATTTGTTTACTTTTCACGTCCTTGAATCTTTCATTAAATGCCTCAATTTGTTTCCCACATTCACCAGCATATTCAAGGGTGGTAGAAGGCTTTTGTCCTTCCAGAGTGGGAAAATGCACCGTGTTATTCCTTACGAGTTACACTTTCTACAGCCTTGATTGAGGTTCAAATGATTTCAGCTTTGTAAGCAAGGAGCTGAGAAGCAGCTGGACGTTCAGCACTGAGAGGTACTTGGTAATGTCCACCATGAAGACTAGATCACACAGCCACTTGCTATCATTGAGTTCCCCGATAGGTTTTTCCCTTCATCTCCATGAATTGCTTGACTTCATCCCGCAGTTTATAAAACCTCATGAGCATGTTCCTGCGACTTAGCCACGCACTTCACACTGATAAACAAGATCATCGTAATCAGAGTGAAGATCATACAGTAACTCCTTAAACTGGCGGCTGTTGAGCCTCTGCTTTTGACGAAATTTATGCATGACACTACTGTTGACATCACATTGTTGAGCTGCAACGACTGTGCACAGACTTTCTTGATATACGATGCAATGGCATATAGTTAAATCACTTGGATCAAGACTAAGACGATTCAGTTCTTTCTTGATAAATGCAGTTAACCCTTTTTGCGAGCCAGCCATGACTGGAGCTCCATCTGTAATAAGGCCACGTAACTTTTCAAATGTTAGCTCAAGTTTTTTCATTGATAAAACAGGTCTCTCAAACAAGTCCTCACCTCTTGTAGTGCCATGCATGGCTTCCAGTGAAGAGCAGTTCCTCTCGCGTGTCGAACTCTGTACTTATCCCATAAACGAAAACAGCCAGTTGGGCAGTATCTGTTATGTCCGTTGTCACGTGGAAATATAAACACACATGCAATATAATGTGATCCTTTATTGACAACGTTTCGCCCACGCAGTGAGCTTTATCAAGTCACAGACTTACCTGGGTGAAACATACGTGAGTAAGTATAGGATGAGAATGCTGGGTCAGGTGAAGAAAGCTGCACGTGACAATCTTCCGAGTAGAGTGACGGACTCTACAAACTTAGGTAGCTTTTAAAAGAGACTGGATAAGTATATGAATAGACATTCTGCAGTGTTCCTCGATTCTTATGTTCTTATGTGGGATAGCGATGAAGAAGTTTCTTGGCAAGAGGTTCAGCTATGTTATAGAAGCCGTTGTTCTAATTGAAGTTGGTGGATGTACTGATACAGATAAGTGATAATTCCAGGATTCTTCGGTATTGAATGTTGTTTTCACTGGCGATAAGTCTTGCGTTTCTGTAGTTGATTAAATGGTTGTGTGAATTTCGGTGTTGAGCACAGGCATTCCTTGGATCGTCAGATCTGCCTGCGTACTGGTGTTCTGAAATACGTGTTTGGAGGTCTCTGGATTTTTCGTCGACGTATAATTTGCTGCAGTCATTTCAAGGGATTGTGTATAACCCTGCAGAGGATTGAAGCTTGTCCTGTCTATTACTGGTAATGTCCTTAATGGTGATGGATGTGGAGGTAGATACTTGGAATGAGGTTTTGGAAAAGATGTTGGAAACGTGTTTGGTAATTGAGTTGGTGGGGAGGACTATGTATCTCTTCTCGGCAGGATCTCCTCTGGGTGTGTTGATGTTTATTGTCCGTCGTCTGCAGTCTCTGATGAATGACGAGGATAGTGAAGTTTGGAAAACACTTTTTCAATTATAGTGCATTCTTTCTCAAGGTACTCATTGCTGCAGATTCTGAGTGCGAGCAGGAAAAAAACCTATCATTACACCACGTTTAGTTTTGGTGTCATGGTGAGACTAGAAGTGGAGAAGAACGTGTTGATTGGTAGGTTTTCGATAGACTTTATAACGAAGTTCACTGTCAGCTTTGCAGAGAAGAACTTCTTCTAGTGTGAACTGGATTGAGGGCTCGACCTGGTTGAGCTTGTGTTGGAGAGCTTGAACGTTGAAGTGTCTGAGAGTAATGATGAGAATGTCGTCAACATAACGGAGCCAGGTGACAGACGAGGGAATAATGGTGGAGAAACGTTCGGTTTCTAGATGTTCCATGTATAGGTTCGCCAGGACGGCACTGAGTGCCGAACCCATGGGTAGTCCAAAAGTGTGCTGAAAGAGGTGATTTTCGAAAGAGTAACATGTAAAACCAGCACATAGTTCAACAAGGTCGATGAAATCGCTCGCTGGAATAGGAAGATCAAATGAATCGTCACTTTTCCCCACAAGAGTTCCATGGCTTGTGTAGTAGGTACTTTGGTGAATAGGGTAGTTACGTCAAGGTTGGAGAGTTTCTTGTTCCTTTTGTTGATGTTGCGAATGCGACTGAGAAGATCACCCGAGTGTTTGAGATGTGCTGGACTGATTGTGCCCAAGAATTTAGAGAGGTGTTCAGCGAGAATTCCTGAGAGTTGGTGGGGAGCACTGCCTATTCCCGAGGATATGGGCCTCAATGGGATATCCGGCTTGTGAGTTTTTGGCAGGCCGTACATTCTGGCAGGTCTGGGGTTGCTGGGTATGGTGTGCAGAAGTTTCTTCCCTTGTTCTGAGTCCCTCAGAATGTGGCGAATCCTTTGTAGAAATGTTTTGTTTAGTTGTGAGAGGTTTGTAGGTATCTGGGTCATTGTAATCGTCAGTGTTCATGATAACAACACTACCTCCTTTATCAGCGGTGGTAACCTTGTTGGTCGTATCTTCTGCTAAAGCTTTAAGTGCAATTATGTAACGTCGAGGTATGACTGGGGAGCTGCGTGTTGAGATGGCTGCTGAAATGATGCCTTGAAGATAGCCTTTTTGGAAGTCGGAGTCATTGTGTCTATAGTTTCTAGCGATGAAATTGAGGTCTTGTTTTGGTTCGTAATTCTTGTTGCAAATTTGAGGCCTAAGCTGAGGGCTTCAGTTTCTGTGGTTGACAGTGGACGAGATGAAAGATTTTAAATAATTTCAGGTCTTCCTAAACTTTTCCAATTACTATTATCACAGAGTTTGGAGTTTCCTAGTAAGTCTGATCTTCTGTTGAACATTCGCTGTTGTAACTGGTACGAATGATTTCGGCAGTGCGTCTGTTCATGTTGCCCCGGAGTACTGTGCCTAGTGTTCTGGCTTGGAGAAAAGCTTCCTTTGTAGCCTTAAGTCATCTGCACACTCTTCAAGGTAGGTTCGAGCTGTTGCTGAGAAAGGAGGTTTGATGTTGGCAATTTGAGGAGTAGATCTTGGAGCAACTAGGAGCCGAGCGTTTTTCCACCACTATTCCCTCGTCTGTCACCTGGCTCCGTTATGTTGACATTCTCATCATAACTCCCAGACCCTTCAACGTTCAAGCTCTCCAACACAAGCTCAACCAGGTCGAGCCCTCAATCCAGTTCACACTAGAAGAAGACGTCGACAACACTCTTCCTTTCCTTGATGTTCTTCTCTACAAAGCTGACCATGAACTTCGTTTTAGTCTATCGAAAACCTACCAACCAACACGATCTTCTCGACTTCTACTTTCACCACGACACCAAAACTAAACGTGGTGTAATTATAGGCTTTTATCCTGCGCGCACTCAGAATCTGCAGCAATGAGTTCCTTGAAGAAGAATGCACTGTAACTCAGCAAGTATTTTCCAAACCTCACAATCCTCGTCACTTCATCAGAGACTTCAGACAACGGGCATTAAACATCTTCAACACACCCACTGCCGAGAAGAGATACATAGCCCTCCCCACCAACTCCATTGCCAAAACCTCATTCTAAGTATCTACCTCCACATCCACCACCATCAAGGACATTACCAGTAATAGACAGGACAAGCTTCAATCCTCTGCAGGGTTATACACAATCCCTAGTAATGACTGCAGCAAATTATACGTCGGCCAAACATCCAGAGACCTCCAAACACGTATTTCAGAATACCAGTACGCAGGCAGATCTGACAATCAAGGAATGTCTGTGTTCAACACCGAAATTCACACAACCATTTAATCAACTACAGAAACGCAATACATAGCCTGGTGGGTAAAGCTCCCGCTTCACACTCGGAGGACCCTGGTTCGATTCCCGGCGGGTGGAAGCATTTCGACACGTTTCCTTACACCTGTTGCCTGTTCACCTAGCAGCAAATAGGTACCCTGGGTGTTAGTCGACTGGTGTGGGTCGCATCCTGGGGGACAAGATTACGGACCCCAATGGAAATAAGTTAGTCCTCGATGACTCACTGACTTTCTTGGGTTATCCTGGGTGGCTAACCCTCCGGGGTTAAAAATCCGAACGAAATCTTATCTTATCTTCCAACAACTTCAACCAGAACAATGGCTTCTATAACATAGCTGAACCACTTGCCAAGAAACTTCTTCATCGCTATCCCACATAAGAACACTGCAGAATGTCTACTCGTATACTTCTCCAATCTCTTTTAATAGCTACCGAAGTTTTTAGACTCTGTCACTCTACTCGGAAGATTGTCACATTCAGATCTCTCCTCCTGACCAAGCATTCTCATCCTATAAATACTCACGTATGTTTCACCAGGTAGATCTGTTTGTGACTTGATAAAGCCCGCTGCGTGGTCGAAAGGTTATCAATAAAGGATCACATTATACTGCATGTGTTTATATTTTCATTGTGTCGGTATTTTACACCATTTATTTCCACCGTTGTCTCGTCACAACCCAAAGAGAAAAAATGAAAATCTGCAGAATCCTTCATTGTCTTTTTAATATCTTGTGCTAAGTCGGTAGTCCAATCTGAGACTGTTCTCCGAGCAAAACTAATACTCTGAAACAGTTTTACTTTTTCTGGTGCTAACAACTCCGCAGCATCCACCATACACACTTTCACAAGTCTCCCTCTACATAAGGCCACAGCTTCTTTGCGATTAGCTCTCTCACTACATAACTCGTCTAAATAACGTTGTGTCTGTTACAACGAGGCCTAGTGAAAACGACTTGTTGTGATTCCAAAATCTACTGAAGAGCATTGATTTTATTCAGACGCATTTGGCTTCCCAATTCATTGAGTTTAGCGTGTTTTAAGCTGTAATGACGATCCATTGGCTTTTTCATTACTGTTAACGCATCGTCACAAACTAGGCACACAAGTTTGCCTTCGACTTCAATAAAAAAAATAATTTGTCAATTTCACTTGGAGAGAAGGACACTGCATCAGCGTTTCTTTGTAGTCGCCATTTGTAGGACGTCACACCACTTAGTTTTAATAACTATCCAATGTGTGTTTAAACTTTGGTAAAGTGTACACAGTCGCCTGGCACTGACTGTCCTCCGAGTCTGTGTTGGTGTTTTACACCTACCGGTATATACTTCACTAAAATGTCAGGAAAAATATTATTTTTTACATCTATTGAAAATCTATCGATATTTTTGTCAGTAGAAATAGTCAAAATGGCCGGCGAAGATTCGATTTGTTGCGACTTGTCTCTCTGAGAAGGAATTTTTGATATATTGTGTGAAAGTAGTGGTGAAAGAAAGTGGTATTTTGCATCGGAAATATGTTCAAAATGAAGAAAACGATGGATGGGAGACCGATTCAAAATCTGAAGAAGACAGATTAGTCTTGGCTGAGACCTTCTAATAAATGTCTAAAATGAAAAAAAAAAATATTCCATTTCCGTTGGGTATGAGTTGGCTCAAGGTTGTCCAAAATCCTAAGTCTCGCATGCTTTAGAAAATTTGTAGAATCAAATAACAGTAACATTCTTGCTTGTGACTTCTAGTGCAAGCAAGGAATGTTTAACAGTCTGGTCTCCCACTAACAGTATCTGTATAAACTCCTCAACTTTGAGCATCTCTGCAGAATAATAAACATTATAAAAAAAAATCTAGCCATAAAGTCATACTCTCAACTGTTGTCATATGTGCGTCCTGTTTCTGTTCTACTTAAATGATTTTCTTGGTATACAACAGAAGTCTTCTCCTGTGATCGGTATTGAGAGTCCAGTATCTGTCGTATCTGCTAAATCCTGGATTGTATATCGCATCCATAGTGTTTCCTGTAATGCCACTGCATCCTAGTCATTTTCCAAAGCTTATTACAGACTATCGGTGATAAATCAGTTTTATTACCTTTCCAAAGCTGTTATCCAGGCCACAACACAAGCCTCCAGTTTAAATACCGAAATCGATATTCTCTACCAGTTTGTTAGAGATTTTCATAGCTTGTAAAGTTAATTTATTGTTCAAATGTCGTTTTATCGACTGGTTCTTATTGTCCCTTACTGCATCTTATGGGTTAATTACATTAGTCCTTTTTTTTTTTTTTTTTTTTTACACAGGGTTTGACAAGGTTAAGGATCCCTAACTTTATTGACAAGCTATTTACAGGTTAAGGCTTCCTAACTTTATTGGCAAGCTAAGAGCTGTTACCTACATCAGCTCATTTGAAAGCATTTTTATTGTTATGAGACATACAAGTAGGGAACAGGATGAAGTTGGAGCCATCTGTGGGCCAGCATTTTCATTTGATCAACTGACTTTATCTCGTTGACATTATGCTGTATGAATGTGTTCCATACTCGAGTCATCCTGGGTATGTATGATCTCAGATGGAGTGATGTTCTGGAGAAGGGTACAGCCAGAGTGAAGTTGCTGCTTTCTGCCCGTCTTGTGGCATAAAAGCTTGTTTCACGCTGTCCTGGAAGTGGATCCAAGTGTGGTACTTTGACAATATTGGCCTTGTCCTTTAATCGATTACATTGCTAACTTAACACTATTTTGTTCACATTTAATTATATTTATTTCTGCAAGTACATGGTATACAGGCCTAGCTGATATTAATGACACATTATTATATAGAAAGCCCCTTGTTATGCACAGCATTTCGGGCAAATTAGGTCACTTTTGTTCCATGGATGCCGCCCACACCAGTCGACTAACACTCAGGTGCCTGTTTTACTGATAGATGAACATGGAAACACGTCCTAATGTTTCCAACAGTACTGGGGATCGACCCCGGACCTCACTGTGTAAGCTGAGTGTGTTAGCGACCGAGCTACGGGATAGTTATAGATCTTGTTCCCCATTACTGCAGCTCTTGTATATGAGTAATTTGCATCCACTCGAGTTTTATCATGTAGTTCCAGTTTATTTTGCGTATTCAGCTCTTCCACTTTCTGTAATATTTATATTTGTTGAATTATTTAAATTTGAAAAAAAAATCCATTGCCTTCAGTCATGACATTCCATCCTTGTAATATAGTACAAAGTTTTTTGTTTTTAATAGTCTTTTTCTATCAGCATTATTCATTTTACTCTTTCCTAGTGATTCAACTAATATTGAGCACATAACTCTGCACCACAGCTACAGAGTTC
Organism: Cherax quadricarinatus; assembly: GCF_038502225.1. Lineage (NCBI taxonomy): Eukaryota > Metazoa > Arthropoda > Malacostraca > Decapoda > Parastacidae > Cherax > Cherax quadricarinatus. The sequence goes on from NC_091307.1 coordinate 33,567,606, forward strand.
CGGCTGATCGTGGACACAAGCGTGCGTGTGTCTGGGTCCGGGTCGGGCTACCTCACCACGCCCAAGAACCAACGACCGTCCAACAAAAACATGGGCTCTGGTCGCTGCCATAAGAAGACGTTAGTACTGAGGGCGCCTACCGTAGACTTGAAAGCCACTTGGAACAACCTCATTCAGAGACAACTGTGAGTATTGCGTGTGACATTTAATATTTTTTTTACTCCTTGTGTTCTTATTCATTGTAATGTGTGTTCGTACCTCCTTGAACTATTTCATATTGTATTAGCACTTGTATTCTCTTTTTGTTTTATTTTTTTTTTTTGAGTTCGTTGTATCTTGTTTTAAGTTTCTCCATTTCATTTGATCCTGTGACAAGTTTTAATCATTTCCACCTGTTGGTTATGTTGGTGAATGTTTAAGCTCCGGTATATAATGCACAGGTCATTAATCAGTTACCTTGTCCATCTGTCGGGGTTTGTCAGAGATTACCCGTTTACCTATTTGTAGTTACAGGAGCAGAGCTCTGCTCGTGTTGTCCGATTTAATTATTAGCATTTGACCTCCCCAAGGTTGCGACCCACAACAACAGACTAAGACTTATGTAATTATTAAGGTACTGCTAGGTGAACAGTGACAGCAGGCAGGTATAAGGAAAGGAATCAAGGAATCAAACTCGAGATATTGCGGTTGGCACACAGTTCGACTTACTGAGCTACAGGCTGTGTGTGCTTGGGGGGGATTTCTTTTTACCTATTCATGCTAAAATATTTGTGAAGGCAGAGTTGGAATTTTAACTCCTGGCCTGCATGTTAAACTGGTTGTTAATTGGTTCACTCTCTCCTGTCTGAGCCCTCCCATACCGATTCTTAAAGCTGTATATAGAATTTTTCCTTTCCGACTTATCTGAGATTGAAGAAAAAATTCCTAACATCTCTTTGACTCGTCTGTGTTTTAAACTTCCTTCTATGTCCTCGTGTACCAGGTATCCACCTATCGAGCAGCCTGTCCCTGTCCTCCCTATGAATATTTTTATGGCCGAGACTCAAACTTTTGCCTGTCTCCAGAATTTGACATAACCCAAACACATCTGGACTTCGAGAGAACAATTGGCAACACACCCATGCACTCTGTCCCAGGTGCAGACTCGTGGAATTCTGTGTTCGTCTAGAACTGCAAGAAACCCCTTTTGCATGCTTTAAATATTCTGTGGAGAGGTAGCCTTGACAAGGGGGGTCAAACCACAGTCACTAAAAACAATTGATATAGCCCCATTCCGTAAAGGTGGCAGTATAGTAATAGCACTAACGTCCCACATCATAAAAATCTTTGGAAGGGTTCCAAGAAGCAAGACTGCCATCAGCTTTGATACCCAAACCCAGGGCAGCATGGGGTTTACAGCAAGTCGCTCCTGCCTCTCTCAACTATTTGACCACTATGACATGGTCTTGGATGCAGCTGAAGACAAACAGAATGCAGACTTGTAGAAAGCCTTCAACAAGTACGACCATGGTGTAATTGCACACAATATACGTGATACAGGAATAACGGGAAAAGTGGGAAGATGGATCTTTAACTTTCTAACCAAAAAAAACACAGTAAAAGTAAACAGAGTTCATGTATCCATTTCAAAAAACACACAGTCCATGTTCACTTTGTCATTTCCTTTCTATATTTTGTAAGTCGTTACCATATCCACCCTATCCTTCCTGTCATCCAGTGTCATCATGTTGAATTCCCGAATTCCTTTAACTTCTCCTCATAGGACTTACCCCTTAGCTCCAGGACTAGTCTTGTTGCTAACCTCTGCACTTTTTCCAATTTCTTGATTCGCTTAACCAGGTATGGGTTCCATACTAGTGCCGCATACTTCAGTATGGGCCTGACACACACAGTGTACAGTGTCGTGAATGACTCCTTATTTAGATGTCGAAACGCTATTCTTAGGTTTGCCAGACGCGCATATGCTGCAACAGTTTTTTGGTTGATGTGAGCTTCACGGGATGTGCTCGGTATGATACTCAGCCCAAGAGCTTTCATTTTTTAGTGCGGTTTGCAACCTGTTCTCCGTCTGTGATCTTTGTCCTTCCCCAAATGAGGATTGTACCCTGTCCTGATCTTTCTTTAGCTTTTCCTGTTTGGGTATGTGTGTTTGTGGTGGGGTGGTATGTGTGTGTGTGTGTGTGTGTGTGTGTGTGTGTGTGTGTGTGTGTGTGTGTGTGTGTGTGTGTGTGTGTGTGTGTGTGTGGTGTGCAGCATCAGCACTACCAGCTGCGCCGAGGGACTTCTTGGAGGCGGAAGAGGATATGTGATCTCATTTTGTGTCTCATTGGAACTATTCTCACTTCCCTTACTTTCCATCCTTTTATTATTATTATTATTAAAACCTTATTATTATTAAAAAAAAAAACATGATCTGCTTCCTCCTGGCTCTTTCCTTCCTCAGCGGCATCCTTACATGACTCCAGCAAGTCCACGGAACTTTCTACGGACCATATCAAGAACCCAGTACCGCCTTTGGGAAACACCTTGTTGGCTCATTCTGGTGCTGACGTTCCAAATGATCCTTTCGATACTTCTTACCTTCGCTCGACCTTGACCATGATTCCAGCTTTCCCTCTTACTGTCTGTTTTCGGATTGTACACACCGTCAAAACTTTGTTACTGATGCCTCTCGCTCTAATTCTCAGAAACAACTTGCTGGATAATTTATTCCCCAACAATCTACATTTCAATGTAGTACATGGAGTCTACCTGGAGGTTATTCAGGGGATCAACACCGGTCCATGACTAGGCCTCAAAGTGGATCAGGGCCTGATCAACCAGGCTGTTACTGCTGGCCGCACGTAGTCCAATGTACGAACCACAGCCCGGCTGATCCCGCACTGACTTTAGGTATCTGTCCAGCTCCTTGTTGAAGGCAGCCAGGGGCCTATTGGCAATTTCACTTATGCTTGGTGGGAGGCTGTTGAACAGTCTTGGGCCCCGGACATTTATGGTGCTTTCTCTTAGTGTACCAATGGCGCCCCTGCTTTTAATTGGGGGTATTTTGCATCGCCTGCCCAGTCTTTTACTTTCGTAGGGAGTGATTTCTGTGTGCAGATTCGGGACCATTCCTTCCAGGATTTTCCAAGTGTAGATTATGATAAATCTCTCTCGCCTGCGTTCCATCGAGTACAAGTCAAGTGCTTCCAAGCGTTCCCATTAGTTCAGATGCTTGATAGAACTTATACATGCAGTAAAAGTTCTCTGTACACTCTCTAGATCTGCGATTTCACCTGCTTTGAACGGAGATGTTAATGTACAGCAGTATTCCTGCCTAGAGAGAAGTGATTTGAAAAGGATAATCATTGGCTTGGCATCTTTTGTTTTGAAAGTTCTCATTATCCATCCTATCATTTTCTTTGCACTTGTGATCGTGGCACTGTTGTGATCCTTGAAAGTGAGATCCTCAGACATTACTACTCCCAGGTCCCTTACTTTATTTTTCTGCTCTATTGTATGGCCAGAGTTTGTAGTATACTCTGTTCTAGTTATTATCCCCTCCTGTTTTCCATAACGGAGTAGTTGAAATTTGTCCTCATTGAACATCATATTGTTTTCCGTTGCCCACTGGAAAACTTGGTTTATATCTTGGAGGTTAACCGCGTCCTCAATAGATGATTGTCTCATGTACATCCTAGTATCGTCTGCAAAGGATGATATGGTGCTGTGGATTACGTCTGTCTGATATGAGGATGAGGAACAGGATGGGGGCGAGTACTGTGCCATGTGGAACAGAGCTTTTCACTATGACAGCCTCCGATTTAACTCTGTTGACCACTATTTGTGTTCGATTTGTTAGGAAGTTGAAGATCCATCTCCTCACTTTTCCAGTTATTCCTTTAGCACGTATTTTATGGGCTATTACGTCATGATCGTCCTTGTCAAATGCTTTGGCAAATCTGTGTATATTACATCTGCATTCTGTTTTTCTTCCAGTGCATCCAAGACCATATCATAGTGATCCAGTAGTTGTGAGAGACTGGAGCGACCTGCCCTGAACCCATGTTGCCCTGGATTGTGCAGCTTTTGGGAATCCAGGTGGTTTACAATCATGCTTCTTAGCACTCTTTCGAAGATTTTTATGATGTGGAACAGTAGAGCTATTGGTCTATAGTTCTTAGCTAATGCTTTTCTGCCACCATTATGGAGTGGGGCTATATCCGTTGTTTTAAGTGACTGTAGAATTTCATCCATGTCCAAGCTCCTCCATAGTGTACTTAGGGCACGTGAGAAAGGTTTCTTGCAGTTCTTAATGAACACAGAGTTACACGAGTCTGGGGCTGGGGCTGAGCGCATGGGCATGTTGTCTATGGCTTCTTCAAAGTCTATCGGAGTCAGAGTAATGTCGACAATCTGGCATACATTGATGGAGTTTTGAGGGTCATTCATGAAATCATTTGGATTGTCGATCCTCACTGATTAGTGGCTCATTAAACAATGAGTCGTACTGGGATTTCAGTATTTCACTCATTTCCTTGTCATCTGTGTAAATCCCATCCTGTCTGAGTAAGGGCCCGATACTAGATGTGGTATTTGCCTTGTTTTTGGCATATGAAAAGAAATATTTCGAATTTCCTTCAATTTCACTAATAGCTTTAAGCTCCTCGTGTCTCTCCTGGTTCCTGTAAGAGTCCTTCAACTTAAGTTCGATAGTTTTCAGTTCCCTGGTCAGCGCGTCCTTCCGTGTATCAAATGTTCTAGCCTTCATGAGGAGCTCAGTGATTCTTCGTCGTCTTCTGTAGAGGGAGCGTCTTTCTCCAGTTTACTCCTGCTCTTCTCTCTTAGGGAAATATGTCTAGAACATGCTTCAGTTGCCAGGAAGTTAATCCTTTCAAGGCACTGGTTTGTATTCATGTTATTTAAGACATCTTCCCAACATGTTTTATTTAAGACATGGTTTGCCTGGTCCCAGTTGATGTTCTTGTTGTTGAAGTTGTATTTTGTGAAGACACCTTCACAGATACATGCATTTTGCTGATCAGGACCTACCGGTTCTTAAAGTAGACACTTACGTCCTTCTGATAGATCTAAACTAACGTTTGACTGCTGAGAACTACCCACCATGGTATATACAGCTTTTGCATATACGGGAATTTAATCCCCACCCCCATGGCAGTCCAGAACCACAACTACTGATGTCAATGACAAAATCCCCTCAACAAACACAAAATACAACCTCGTTTATGTGTGCTAATGTACAGGACCTTAAGTCATCCATCAACAACAAAATACCTTTATCACTGTACTTCGATGTTTGCAGCCTCTTACCCACACAAAAGAATGGGAGGTCCGTTGTCTTTAGGAGAAAGAGGGGTTTCTGTAATGCTATGACATTTTCTCATCTTTGTCTTCTAGGGAGACTTCCACGGCTTTCCTACCAAGAGTTTCTATACGTGAGGCCTGGTCTCAGACCGGGCAGCTGGGGCGTTGACCCCCGAATCCCTCTCCAGGTAAACTCCCTCTGTAGTATCCACTTCCACTGTGTCGATCCGTTAAGCAGTCCTTGCCTCTGATGTTCGTACTTCACAGTCTTCTCACTTGCATGTTTCGCCACCTTTACAGCCTACCCTGGTGTGAAGGAATAACAGCCCTTTTCAGACCTTCAAAGGGTATTTTAAAGAACCATTCCTCCTTATGAAAAGAAAATATAGAATAATAAATTTTGACAGAAGAAAATAAACAACTTTATTGAAAATATTTATTGAAAATATTTATTTAAAATTTTCCTAACTGAAGTAATGAAAAAAAAAATACAACGGACAGATTGAATTCCAATGTGCCGATGGACGTGGAAAGTAGTTCTCAGGATTCACGATGTGTGAACGAGAAACCAAACTACGGGTGGTGATAGAACCCGCGATTAGTCATAAAACTCCAGACCGACGTGTTGGTCTATACCCGCCAGTGGTATGGTTTGTTTGCAATCGTGTCATTACGATTTTATTAGTCATGTGAACGAGAAGGTTGTGCGAGACGAGGTAGTAACTGGAGGATATGACTGGTATAAACTTCAGCAATAGGCCGAGAGTACAGACACCAGTGGATGGGAAATGCTGGACTGACTTGATGGAGGTTTGCTGCAGTGCTTTGAAAACAGCAGATGATCAATTACAAAGGGTGAAGCGATACTGCTGTCTTCAGTTAATTAAAGATGAGGTAACGTTTCCGATCTATTGCCCAAATCAAACTGCCCGCCTTGTCTCGCCGGTGTCGAGTGACCAGATTGGATCAACAAGGCTAAAAGACACACACAATGTTAACCCGGACAAGCAGTCACTCACATTATAGGTCTTTAAAAGAAATGGTGAGGTCTAAGAAAAAATTAACGTTAAAATACGTAAGTCAAATCAGGTCCGGTTACGCTAATACAAAGAAACCAACACCCATAATATAACACCAAAGAAGAGTGGAATTCTATATTTATAAACGTCAACTCACCAGGATGGTCCCATGTTAACTCCCACCCGGTGAAGAAAAGGATGAGTGGGGGGTTGGGGTTGAGGCAACGATGCGCTCCCAATGCCCAACAAGCATTCAGCCAATTATACTACCACTACCACCACCACCACTCATTCATGCTTCCACTCTCGTCTAATGAACTTTTCCCTCACTTGCATGTTTCGCCTGTACATCCTACCTTGGCTAAATCTTCATTTTGTACTCCCACATCTCCAAAGTTCAAAACATCTTCGAAATTCAAAACTCCTTCTGCCACTAAATCACACATTACTTCGCCACACCTTACTTTTCGTGACTGAGTAACCCCTTACCTCCTAATACCTCTCCAGTCGGAATATCTTTAACATCTCTTCGTCTTCATTTTCTTTAACAACTACCGATGTCTTTCCATTATTTACCCAGTCTACATTTTCTGATGTTGAAAACTGTATAAAATACCGACAAGTTGATGAGTAACAACTGTTGGGTGTGTGTGTATTTTTGAAACGTTTCGCTTATGCTGTAGGCTTCATTAGTCAAATACAGAGGATAATGTATTATGGGCAGTGGTAGTGGCGAGGTAAAGGTGATGAAATCAGTCCAGTAACCTTGGAGAAATAGTTTGAGGTGGTCCGTCCCTCAGCCTGGAGAAGAGTTCAGCTCCATCGTCTGGAACTATATCGTTCCAGCGTTCAGCTCCATCGTCTAGAACTATATCGTTCCAGCGTTCAGCTCCATCGTCTGGAACTATATCGTTCCAGCGTTCAGCTCCATCGTATCGATCTATATCGTTCCAGTGTTCAGCTCCATCGTCTGGAACTATATCGTTCCAGCGTTCAGCTCCATCGTCTGGAACTACATAGTTCCAGCGTTCAGTTTCATCGTCTGGAACTATATCGTCCCAGCGTTCAGCTCCATCGTCTGGAACTATATCGTACCAGCGTTGAGGTCCATCGTCTGGAACTATATCGTTCCAGCGTTGAGCTCCATTGTCTAGAACTATATCGTCCAAGCGTTCAGCTCCATCGTCTGGAACTGTGTCGTTCCAGCGTTGAGCTCCATCGCCTGGAACTGGATCGTTCCAGCGTTGAGCTCCATCTGGAACTGTATCGTTCCAGTATTGAGCGCCATCATCTGGAACTGTATCTTTTCAGCGCTGAGCTCCATCGTCTGGAACTGTATCGTTCCAGTGTTCAACTCCATCATCTGGAACTGTATCGTTCCAGCGTTGAGCTCCATCGTCTGGAACTGTATCGTTCCAGCGTTGAGCTCCGCCGTCTGGAGCTGTATCGTTCCAGCGTTGAGCTCCGTCGCCTGGAACTATACTGTTCCAGAGTTGAGCTCCATCGTCTGGAACTATATCGTTCTAGCGTTGAGCTCCATGGTCTGAGCACTTCAGACTAATTTTCCAAGGTTGATTTACCAATTACATCTTTACCTCGCCACAATATAATGCTACAATATATTCTCTTCTGTATATGATTGATGAACCCTACCGAATAGGCGAAGTGTTTCAACAATGAAGATACCCAACTGTTGCATATGTCTGTCTTCTAACTCTTTTATTATGTTTTCTGAAACTTGTCAGTTTAAACAATTGAAACCCTCTGCTTTTATTGAAGGAACAAAAGTCATGGACACTGACTCGCCTCTCTAACATTCACATTCTCACCGTCCACAATCTTCTGCAATTAATTCTAAAGTTTCTAGCTAATTTACCGCTTCCCCCCCCCTACACATTGACTTTAAAGACCTTTCTAGTCAGTAGACAGCTCTAGTTTCATGTTACCGTTATCCGTCTACTCGGAGCTAATGTGTGGAGAAATTACCTCCAACAAAGGGAAGCAAGGGGGTCATGATCCCCACCTTCTTTCCCACAGGACTCGAGATGAGGGGAGGTCGTATATCATCCTCATGTAGTCACAACAACCAGATTGGATGTGATATCAGACACCCTTCCTTAAGCCCTGTGGGGAAGAGGGAGAGGTCGTGACCTTGTTCCTCCTTGTTGGAGATGATTTCTCCATATCATGGTTGTCATACAGAGGAATATTAGAAGACTCGTGAATAATCAAGGTGAGATTCAGGTGTTGCACTCTTAGTTTTTTTCCCCTGTCTGTTTCCTTAGGAGAACTATAATTGCGCTCCAGTGTTGACCTCCTTATCACGTGTTTTTTAATTGCGATCACTAAATCATTTTCCCAGCGAGACATTTAATAAAAGTGCACGTCTTTTGCGCGGTGATATACCATATTCTCAGCCCTTGGTTTATACTTCTCCGCATTACACTGCGGCCCATATCTATTCCTGATGTCGATTTTTATGTTTCCTTCTTACCGCCACCACTCCTTTTATTAGGTGATTTTAATGCACACCATTTTCTCTGTAAAAGGTCTCGCTATGACTCTCGTGGAGATCAGCTGGATATTTTTTTCACTTTTCTTCCCCTCCTCCTCAGTTTGAACCTCGCACCCTCACTCTTGCACAGATCATTCCATTTGCTCTTCTACACTGCTTGATTTTACTTGATCTGTAATACCAGATCTACATGACAATGATTATTTCACTAGTCTCTTTACTTCATATTCATATTTTCAACATCCTCGTTGCTCACATTGGCAGTTTGAGAGAGCGGGTTGGGCCTCTTTTCTTATGTCTTTTTTTTTTTTTTTTTTTTTTTTTGAGGATCCTCCTCTGTCCTCCCAAGATGAACTATTAAAAGTATTTACCACCTCTTTTAGCAGCGGTCTCAATTGCAATTCCCCAAACCTTGGTTAGACACTAAAAAATGTATACCCTGGTGGATTCCTGCTTGTGCAGTGAGACTGACACGTGCTGTGTAGGGCCGCTATTTTTAAAACAGAACCTCAGAGTGACTCCTAGATTTTAAACGACACAGGGTGGTTGCTGCCTTGTAAAAACTCTGTTGTAGAATGTACAGCATAGAGCCGTAGACGTGGCTTATATACTGTAGTCAAGTGAGGAGAAGCAGGAGGAGGCGGGGTCGTAGTGGTACCATCCACTAGTCGAAGTAGGTCTTCGTCCAAAGGTAGGACAAGTTGGAGAATTCTTTGTATCAAGATCCCATGATGATGCAGTGTCTGACAGTTGTGATGAATGGCTTTGAAAACCGACAAGTTGAGATTGAGACACTTATGCACCATATGGGAATCTTTATTAAGGAAACGTTTCGCCACACAGTGGCTTCATCAGTTCAATAAAAAGCAGAAAGGTGCAAGGAGAGGAGGAGATTGAGATAATCAGTCCCTCAGCCTGCTTTGTATTGGACTGATGAAGCCACTGTGTGGCGAAACGTTTCCTTAATAAAGATAAGAACACTTTTCTTGATGTCCATGTCCACCACTCAGATACCGGTTTTTCCTTTTACGTTTACCGAAAACCTATGCACAGTGGAATGTACATTCACTACTTTTTCTATCATGCTTTCCCTGTCAAGAAAAGTGTTCTTATCTCCCTCTTTCTCCGTGCCCTCCGCATCTGTGATCCTCAGTTCCTTCCAGCAGAAATTTCCACTCTTCATAATTCGCTTTCCCGTCTTGACTACCCTTCCCATTTCATAGACTCCGCCTTCTCACGTGCTAAACGTAATTTCTTCTCCCCCAAACACTCTACTCCTGGGAACTCTTCTGTCCTCTGCCTTCCCTGCATTTCCGGTCTTTCTAATCTCAACAATTCTCTCCGTCCCTTAGACATTAAGCTTACTTTCCGACAGACTAACACTCTTCGCACTAATCTTGTTCATACCTCTCCTCCCTCTACAGATGTTCCTGGTGTCTACTCTATTTCTTGCACCTCCTTTCCTCTTCAATACTTTGGAGAAACTGGTCGATCTCTTTCTGACAGACTTAGGGAGCACAAAAATAGTGTTAAAACAGTGTTCTGTCACGTCAGAGATCACAGCCATCCTATTGACTGGTCTTCTGCTAAAACTGTTTTCCCTACTTCCAACTCTAACAGTCGCCGTCTAGTTGAATCCTCTCTAATACACAACTTTCCTTGTATAAATCTTAGTCCTGGCTTCGTCTCTGTAGATGCCTTCCTCTCCCACTACATTGTAAAATGCTCCAAACTTAAGAACACCCGTGACTTAACCTGATTACTCATTTTTTCTTCTCCCTCTTCCCCTTTCCTCTTTCCTTTTTCTCCTCTGGGTTGTCTTTCTTCTGTCTCGTGTCTCGTGTTTCTGTTCCTTCATTATTTATTTCACCACTTCTCCTTTCTCCCACCTCTGTGCACTCCCTCTGTGGGCACCTAGCTCCCTTGCAGTGCTCCCCTTTCTTTGTATTTGACAGGCTCCTCCTCCTTAATTCCCTCCTACTACTACTACTACTACTACTACTACTACTACTACTACTACCACCACCACCACCACCACTACCTCTTCCTGCCTATATAGCCGTCCTGCTACACTTCTGGTTAGTGTGACTTTGTAAATGGTCCTAGTCGGACCGAAACGTCGTCGTAAACTCCTCTCTTCTATGTGCGGGTTATTTGTGTATCGTTCCAGTCACGGTATTGTGCTTTTTTTTTTTTGCTATTTAAGCTACACTTTGCAACACTGGACTCTTGCAAGCAGCGGCGGTCGCTTGACCACGTCATATACTCGTATTGCATCTGGGATCAATTACTTGCTGTAGCAGTAATCAAGATATTTGCCCCTTCTGAGAGGGCTGGGCCCCTCAGGGCTGAAAGGGGCTGAAGGGAGCTGATACCCCCTTCCTGGAGAAAATTTCTCCACACTGGGGGGTGGCGGAGGTTCGCTGCAGGTGAACTATTCATCACTTAACATTAATTTGATTTTCTCACTCGCCACCACTGCTGCTTGTCTTTTCTGAACAGCTTTAGTCTGTGTGGTTTCTGGAGAATCACTAATTTTGTTTTCAACACTGTGTAATTCTAACGGCACTAGTTTATTTATTGTCCACTTATTCACTACACCTTTGCTCAAAACAACAACTTTCCTGATGATTCCATTTGCATCAGGGTATATGGTCACAATTTTTCCAATTTTAGTAGGTCTTAAGGACTTAGGATTTTCAGGAACACCAGCTCCATAGAAGTGTTCTCTCGATGAGGTGAGATAGTCTTCTAGCCAAATTTTCTCACAACTTTCAATCACTTTATTAAGGTGTTTGAATTTACGTCTGAGTTGCTCAGGAGGAACATTTTCGAGCCTTCTGCCATGGAGTAAATGAGATGGACTTAAAACTTCTAAATTGTCCAGATCATCGGTAACATAAGTTAGAGGTCTGTTGTTGACTCTATTTTCTAATTCAGTCACGACTGTACGGAATTCTTTTAAGTCGATTCTCTGACGATGAAGAGTCTTCCTTAAACAACATTTTACAATGCAGATCATTCTTTCATAAAATCCGCCGTGCCATGGAGATTTAGGAGGAATGTATTTCCAACGACAACTGAGGTTGATTCAGCATCTGTTGTACTTCTGGTTGATCAAAGATCTTGCTTATATAAGCAGCACCAGCAACAAAGTTCGTTGCATTGTCTGAAATCATCAGTCTGGGACATGCCCTTCTGGCTGCAAACCTTCTGAAAAATTTGATGAAGGCTTCAGCAGACATGTCAGTGGCTACTTCTAGATAAACTGCTCTTGTCGTAGCACAAGTGAACAAACAGATGTACACCTTGATGGGAACTTTGTCAACTGTTTTGGCTAAAATTATTGGTCCAGTGTAATCTACACCTGTCAATTCAAATGGAATGATATGACAAACTCTTTCAGAGGGGTATGGAGGTGGACCTGGATACTGACATACTCGCATATCGTAGTGACAAGTAATACAGTCCTTTATTTGTTTTTTTTCACACTTTATCGACCTTGAGGTATCCAGTAGGATTGTCGTATATGACAAAGTGTGTCAGCTACCCCACCATGTAACACGTTACTGTGGGCGTTTTGCACAATCAGTTTTGTTAGCCAATGATTCTTGGGGATCAATATTGGATGTATGGCTTCTATAGGTAGTGAAGAATTATGAGTTCTTCCTCGACATCTTATAATCTTTTCTGAGTCGAGATAAAGTCCTAAAGAATTAATCATGACAGATTTCTTTGGGGATTTATCTTGTGTTTCCAGAAATTTATATTCTGTAGAGAAAATATCTTTCTGTATTAGTTTCACCCAGTATTTAATGGGTTCAAGATATTCATAATTAGGTTTTATTCCTTTAATGAATTTAAAGACAAGAGCTGTAACTCTTAAGAGTTTACCCAAACATGAGTATTTAGATCCATCAAGGACTATTTGTTGTGTTTGCAGTATTTACACAACTTATTTCTGCTGTGTTCAAGCAGACTGTTTCTTATGGTATAATGTGAGCTTTTTGCTGAGGCCAGTTATTTTCATTAGAGAGCCAGTTCGGTCCGTGGAGCCATAATTTATTATCCACAGATTTCTTGAGTGGGATACCACGTAACATGTCAGCTGGATTCTCTTGGGTAGAGACGTGGAGAAAGAGATAATCTCTCTGCATCTCTTTTATTTCTGCTACTCTGTTCTGTACATAGACCAACTTACTCTTATTATTTCTTAACCACTGGAGAACTGCTTCATTATCACTCCAGATCACGGTTTTCTCAATAGTGAGATGATCAAGTACTTTGTTGAGATAGACAGCTAATTTTGTGCCTACATAGAGTGCTGTCAGTTCCAATTGTGGTACTGTTCTGACCTTCAAGGGTGCTACCCTGGTCTTTGAAGTAATTAGTGTACTTTCTCAAGCATTACTCATGTAAGCTACTGCGCTATAACCTCTGGTTGACGCATCACAGAACACATGTAATGTGTACTTGTTTCCCTCTTGACCTATTTGTCTGGGAAATTTAATTTGATGAAGTTGTTTAAACTCCTTCGATATTTCATCCCATGTTTGACTCATTTCTAGAGGCAAGTTCTCATCCAATCCAATTTTGAGTTTCCATGCATCTTGCATAAGCATTTTACCTTTTATGGTAATTGGTGAGACGAGTCCTAGAGGATCAAAACTTTGTGATACCTCTGACAGTAAACTACGTTTGGTGAGTGTACTGCATGATTTATTGTTTATCCTTCTGAGACTCAGTGTCTTCCTGTATAATCTTCGAGCATAATCTCTATTTCTTGTAGTCCTACTCTTAAGAAAGCTTTGGAAATATCAGCCGTGTAGGCATATGGGTTTGTGCGAAATTTCATAAGCACGTCTCCAAGCTTCTCAGTTAGTGAGGGTCCGGTCATCAGATAGTAATTAAGACTTGCTACATCTTTATTTGCACGTGCGCTGCAATTGTATGAAACACGTAGTGGAGTGGTTTCAGAATCTTTTCTGACTCCGTGGTGCAGGAGATAATGAGCTGCTGTCTTCAACTTATCTTCGACTACTTCCTCAATGAATTTATTTTCCAACTGTTCTGTATATTATCATAGACAGTTAGCAGCTCTGGATTCTTCCGGAGCTCATGTATTTGTGATTTCATTTGTCCGAAAGCCATGCGATAGTTGCTAGGCAGATGTGGTGGATTTAATTTCCATGGTAACCTAACCCAATACTGTCCATCTTTATATTTGACAGTGTCCAAATATTGGTTATAAGTCTGAGACTCTTGTGGGCTTGGTTTATTTACACCAATACCTATCGCATCTAAATCCAACAACTTATCAACTGGTTCATTCATTTCTTCCAGTAATGAAAATTTTTACTGTGGTACATGATCAGCGGTTATTCTCGTAACTAGTACATTTTCCACTGAATCAATATCACCGTCTTTCCCACTTTGAGAGGGAATGGGACCACATATCATGTGGCCTCCTGCTGTTTTCAGCAAGTGAACATCATGTTTACTTACTATATTTTGCACAAAACAGTGATAATGATCACTTCAATGATTAAATCAATTGGACTAATACTGTCCGTCTGTATGTCAGGACAGGCTAACTTGACCTTAGCTGCTTTCAGTGCTGCAACTGTTTCTTTTAATCCCTGGATCTGCACAGACTTAGGCACATCATCTACTACCGCAGCTTCTACTGTCTTTTTCCTGTTTCCTAGACCAACAGTGATTCTGGCTAGGTCATATGTCTGTTTTCCAGAATTGTGGAAAAAACCAGCTATATCTAACTGTACTTTGACATAGGGTTGTTTATTCAGTTTCTGCAACACTGTTCTTCTTATGAAGGACCTTTGTGAGCCTTGATCAAATAGTGTTAGCACACAAGGTTTTGTGTAATTTATTAGATAACTCAACTCGAGCTATCGGGAGAGCAGTTGCTTTAAACTTATCTCTCATATTTAATGCTGTTGTGTGATGACTTCCTGATTCTGTGGAAGTCTTCTGCTGTTCAGCAAAAGTATTTGGGCATAATGCTGTATGATGCATACACTTGCATTTAAAACACTTCTTCAGTGAGCATTTACCTTCCTTGTGTTCACCTAAACACTTGATGCACCTTTTCAGCTGATGAACACGTTGTTTACGTGCCTCCATTGATGTGTATTGACTACAATACTGTGCCCAATGTGTTCCATAACAAAGTACACATTTTGGAGTACGTTTGTGTGACAGTCTGTTTACTGTCTGTTGTATTCACAGCTTGATAAATGCCTATATGGGATTTCCCATTCTGTGGTTTAGTGGGAGTAGGTATACTCTTTTTATACTGAGTTGAAGGTTTATTATCCACGGGATTTGTGGATTTTTCATCTTGTCTCGTTGCTTGCATGCATGAAACTATTGTTTGTAAACCATTGTTAATTTCCTCACAAGTGAAATAGCGCTTGTTGAACATAATATTTAATCGTTCAATAGTTTGTGGTGACAACTTATCTTGTACAATACCACTGATAAACCAATCACATTGTCTTAGGTCATATTTAGCACCTAGAGATCTGAGACTATTGTCTAATGTGATCCTAAACGCCTGTAAGTCTGAAAAACAATGTTTGGGTGGCTTCAAGCTTGATATTAAGACTGCATGTACTCACCTATTTGTACTCACCTATTTGTGGTTGCAGGGGTCGAGTCTTAGCTCCTGGCCCCGCCTCTTCACCGGTTGCTACTGGGCCCTCTCTCTCTCCCCGCTCCATGAGCTTTATCAAACCTCGTCTTAAAACTGTGTATGGTTCCTGCCTCCACTACGTCATTTTCTAGGCTATTCCACTGCCTTACAACTCTATGACTGAAGAAATACTTCCTAATATCTCTCTGACTCATTTGTGTCTTCAACTTCCAATTGTGGCCTCTTGTTTCTGTGTCCCCTCCCTGGAACATCCTGTCTTTGTCCACCTTGTCTATTCCACGCAGTATTTTATATGTCGTTATCATGTCTCCCCTGATCCTCCTGTCCTCCAGTGTCGTCAGGCCGATTTCCCTTAATCTTTCTTCATAGGACATTCCCCTTAGCTCTGGAACTAACCTTGTGGCAAACCTTTGTACTTTCTCTAGTTTCTTGACGTGCTTTATCAAGTGCGGGTTCCAAACAGGTGCTGCATACTCCAGTATGGGCCTGACATACACGGTGTACAGTGTCTTGAACGATTCCTTACTAAGGTATCGGAATGCTGTTCTCAGATTTGCCAGGCGCCCATATGCTGCAGCAGTTATCTGATTGATGTGTGCTTCCGGAGACATGCTCGGTGTTATACTCACCCCAAGATCTTTCTCCTTGAGTGAGGTTTGCAGTCTTTGGCCACCTAGCCTATACTCTGTCTGTGGTCTTCTGTGCCCTTCCCCTATCTTCATGACTTTGCATTTGGCAGGATTAAATTCGAGAAGCCATTTGCTGGACCAGGTGTCCAGTCTGTCCAGGTCTCTTTGAAGTCCTGCCTGGTCCTCATCAGATTTAATTCTCCTCATTAACTTCACATCATCTGCAAACAGGGACACTTCTGAGTCTAACCCTTCCATCATGTCGTTCACATATACCAAAAATAGCACTGGTCCTAGGACCGACCCCTGTGGGACCCCGCTCGTCACAGGTGCCCACTGTGATACATCATTACGTACCATGACTCGTTGTTGCCTCCCTGTCGGGTATTCTCTGATCCATTGCAGTGCCCTTCCTGTTATATGCGCCTGATGCTCTAGCTTCTGCACTAATCTCTTGTGAGGAACTGTGTCAAAGGCCTTCTTGCAGTCCAAGAAGATGCAATCAACCCACCCCTCTCTCTCGTGTCTTACTTCTGTTATTTTATCATAAAACTCCAGAAGGTTTGTGACACAGGATTTGCCTTCCGTGAATCAGTGCTGGTTGGCATTTATACTCTTGTTCCGTTCCAGGTGCTCCACCACTCTCCTCCTGATAATCTTCTCCATAATTTTGCATACTATACACGTCAATGACACAGGTCTATAGTTTAGTGCCTCTTTTCTGTCTCCTTTTTTAAAAATGGGAACTACATTTCTAACCCTGGCCTTGTCAGCATCAAAGTAATTGTCTGCTAAGACACGTAAGGCCATTTGATAATTGCCTTTAACCACCGGAAATGACTTAATCAGTTCATAGGGTTCTCCCTTCACAAAACATTTAAGATAATTGAACTTAGCAATCTCATCTATTTCAGTTCGTGAATGTACTATGGATTGAAAACCACTAATGAATGCTTGGTAATGGGACACTTGTTGTTCCATGTATTGATGTAACAGGTGTTGGACTACTAGTTACAGTAGGTCTCTGTGACAGAGTTTTGCGGCAGATAGCCTGTACTCCTGTCCATTTTAATTGTTGATTACTAAAAGTATCTAAAACATTTTTAATTTCATCCTCAGATGGATCTGATTCAAGAAACTCCTTTTCATAATTTGCATAGTTTGAATTAATTATTTTCAGACGTTGTGTAAGTAATTCAAATTTTACCTCAAGATCATCAAAATCTATGTTTGTATCTCGAGTTAATCCTATACAGACTGAGATAAGATTTTCTAATTGTGTAATCTTAGTCTGTAAAGACTGAAACTGAGTTTTCAAACAAGCCATTTTAATGGTATACTGAAAATTCTAGCACCACACTTAGTGTGTTTAAAAAACACTGTACTGCTGTGAACAGTTGAGTTTTGTTATGCTTAAGTCAGCAATAATCGAGCCAGACACTACTGACCCACTAAGCTTAACCTCAGGGTCAATGACCATGAAGAGTACAAGGTACAAGAGTACAAGGCTGGTGTTTATGGCTAGAGTTTGCTGTGTCAGCCTGACAACGTTGATTCATCATAAATAACGTTATACACTTCATTCACTATACTCTATAAATGCCACTGTATAACTGTAAATCACACATGCACATTTCTTACACATATATGAATGTCACTGTAATATGTTTACATGAAAGCTTACACTTTATATATAGTTTCCTTTAATATAACAGTTAAATCTATAAGAAACAAACTTAAACACAATCTTGTCTCTTAGTTTCTGTCTATAAACATTATAAACACTATGTGTATATACACTCAGACAAACTGATGGTCATCTGGCTTGTTGATGTGCTCAGCGTTTCTCGAGCTTGAGAGCAGTGGATGCCGGATGCCATCCCCCATTTTCTTGTAAGGTGAGTCACCCAGCTCCCGTTTTCTTTGGGTGAATGCTGGGCGAGCGCCCGTTTTCTTTTGTCTGCCCATTCTCTGTGATTGAGTATGGAGGGACTCATACTGATTTATATTGTAGAACACTAGTTTTACAGCTTTTTTCGAAGGACCTTGGCTTGTAGGTTCTTTGTACACTGTAGTACATCATATTTGGACCACAGTGTGGCCTTTATCCGGTTTGAGTACGACCAAATTTGTTGAGAAATGGTTTACCAGCTAAGGTTAAAGATTAAATATAGGGGGGTACTTAGTTGATAAGACAGCTATCGCCCACACAACCGCCCCTGCAGGCGAGGTCTTGAGAAGCTGTCTTATCCACTTCACAATGGGTTGTAATAGAGTATATTATGTTAATAATTTACTCCTAGGTTTTATGTCAGCATATTTCATTCACTGATTGCTGATTAACTTACGTGTGTGGACTCAAAAGTCCGCACCTCACTGCCAACTATAGATTGATTACAAACTCCTTGCGATACAAGAACTGTGCAATCCCCCCATACTACAAGAAATCTGCAACCCACATTGCTCTTCTAGTGTGAGCTATGGTGTTCTTTACACCCTCGACAGGTATCGGTGACTTGATAGAAGCTGAAGTGTTCTTGGATGTCCGTCTTCCATAGTCTAGGAATACGCACACTGGTACACTATGTTCCACAAGGTTTGTCTTTATTGTTCACAGTCTTATCACTAAAGAAGCTGATCACACTTCTCTGTAAGTGTTTATCGTTTTTTGTGAAACACTTTGTTCACACTAATGCATGGATCAGTGTTATTTGTTGGTTATCCTGACATCAGTGTGACTCCCAGTTGGGTGAAAAGTAATCTGACCTCACAGCCTCCTATGCTGCTGCAATGCCCCTAGAACATAAAGGAAAAGTTGACCTGGTACTTTTTGCTTCCTTGCCAAACTTCCTCCATGAAGCAAAGCAGAATGCTTGAATCTTGCTGTCTTAATCATAGACAACAATGTACACTATCTTTACCATGGTATCAAAGTGGGAATAGGATTTTCCTTAATTGTCCTGCTAAGGTAAGAGATGGACTGTCTCTTATTAAACTACACTTTGCAACACTGGACTCTTGCAAGGAGTGGTGGTTGCTTGACTATGTCACATACTCGTATTGCATCTGGGATCAATTACTTGCTGTAGCAGTAAACAAGATATTTGCCCCTTCTGAGAGGGGTGGGACCCTCAGGGCTGAAAGAGGCTGAGGGGGCTGATACCCCCCTCCTGGAGAAAATTTCTCTACAATATGACTGGACGATGCCTTCTGTACTGTGTTGATGCAGTCTCAGCTGGAACACTGTTGAGTCATTGTAAATAACATTATACACTTCACTCACTATACACTGTATATCTGTAAATCACATGTGTATATTTCTTACACATATATAAATGTGTCTGTTAATATATGAAAGCTTACACTTTATATATAATTTCCTTAATAATATAACAGTTAAATCTATAAGAGACAACATAAATGCAATCTTCTCTTAATTTCTGTCTATAAACATTATAAACACTATGTGTATATACACTCAAGCTGAATGCTATCAGTGTTGAGAAATGGGATTACCAACTAAGATATAATTTAAAATTTTAAATATAGGGAACACTTAGCTGATAAAAGGCAGCAAATCATCTACACAGCCGCCCCTGCAGACGAGGTCTTGAATTGTTGTCATGATCATCTTTCAACGGGCTGGAATCGATCATATTATGTAAACAATAAATTACCCCTAGGGGATGTTATGTCAGCATATTTCATTCACTGATTGCTGACAAATTTACGTGTGTGGACTCAAAGGTCCGCATATCACCAGGGTTTATGATAAGTGACTAACTCAAGACTTTATACTCAACTGCGTAGTCAATAGTAGTACATCACGAGTTAGAACACTTACCTGGGTATATGTATCTGACCCGTAATTATGCCCGGATATCCGTTGAGTTAATTGAAGAATAGTGTTCTTTGAAGAATGTCGCACTACACTCTGTTGGATCGCAACACTCGTTACACTGTTCATCAATGATTGTTCACACAATATCACTAAGAAGTTGATCACACTTCTCTGTAAGTGTTTATCGTGTTTTGTGAGACTGTTCACACTAATGCACGAATCGGTGTTCTTTTTTTGGTTATCCTGACGTCAGTGTGACTCCCAGTAGGGTCGAAAGTAATCTGAAGACGCCACAACGCCCCACGCCGTCACTGCCCCTAGCATAAAGAAAAAGCTGACCTAGTACCTTTTGCTTCCTTGCCACTTCCTCCATGAAGCAAAGCAGAATGCTTGATTCTTGCTCTCTTAAGCATAGACAACAATGTACACTATCTTTACAATGGTGATAAGGTGGGAGCAGGATTTTCCTTAATTGTCCTGCTAAGGTAAGAGATGGACTGTCTTTTATTAAAATACACTTTGCAACACTCGAGTCTTGCACGGAGCGGCAGTCGCTTGACCACACGTCACATACTGGTACTGCATCTGGGATCAATTACTCGCTGTAGCAATAAACAAGATGCTTGCCCCTTCTGAGAGGGCTGGGCCCCTCAGGGGTGAAAGGGGCTGAAGGGGGCTGATACCCCCCTCCTGGAGAAAATTTCTCCACAATCTGGTTTGATGCTGTCGTCAGCGATCTTGAGGTTGAGATTAGCCATGGATGACGGGTGCCATCCCTCGTTTTCTGTTGGGTGTTGGATGAGCCAGCCTTGGGGACTCTGGGCGAGTGCCTCCCATTTTCTCTTGGCTGCCCATTCTCTTTGAGCCTGGAGGGACTCATTTATACTGATTTACATTCTAAAAACAATAGTTTTACTGTTTTTCTGAAGGACCTTGGTTTGTAATTTATTTGTACACGGTTGTACAAGGTTGGGACCACCATGTGGCCACATATCCGGTTCAAGCATGACCAACTTTTAGGGAAATGCTACATGTTAAGCCAAAGAGTAAATAATGGACTGTAATGGGACTTATCTTGAAAGACAGCTGTCTGCCTACCCTGTAGGTGATGTCTTGAGAAGCTGTCGTATGCACTCCACAAGGGCTGTGCGAAAAAAAATGTAACTAAAATTACCCCTAGGGGGTGTTGTCAGCATTTCAATAACTGAATACTGATGATACGTACTGGTGTGGGCTCGATGGCCCTCCAATCACCGGGTATTGGTATGTCAAATAAATATAAATGGATATCTGCTGCACAAACGACCTACCCTTGTTATGTGTATCAGATGAACCTGGATATTTTGAGTTGACCCATAGTTTCACCCGGTTATCCATTGTCTTGATTGAAGCAGACGTGCTCTTTGAAGAATGTCGCACTACACTCCTTCAGGATCACAACGTTTGTCACACATTGTTCATCAAGCATTGTTTATCTTATCACTAAAGAAACTGATAACACTTCTTTGTGTTTTGGTGTGTTACGGAGATTGAGGTACAGCAATGCATGATTCACTTCCTTCGTTCGTTATCCCGGTGTCAATGTGTCCCTTCGCAGGGTTAAAAGTCGTCTAAGCTAAGACACCTCTCACCACCCTTCGCTTGCTCCCAGCACATAAAGGAAAAGCTGACATAACATATTTCCCAGCTTGACAAACTTCCACAATGAAGCAATGCAAAATTCTTGATTCTTGCTGTCTGGGAATAGACAACAGTGTACACTATCTTTAACATGGTAATAAAATGAGTGCATGATTTTCCTTAATTGTCCTGCTAAGTTAAGAGATTGATTGTCTCTCATTAACTACACTACTTGCAACACTGGTCTCTTGCAAGGAGCCACATGATCCGTAACTGGTAGACACTGATTAAACATCTGCTTGTAATTACTTGGGAAGTAAACAAGATGCTTACCCTTTCCGAGAAGCCTGGGCCACCCCTCAGAGCTGAAGGGGGCTGATGCTTCCTCCTTAGAGAAAATTTCTCCACACTATCCATAAATTTGATTCCCTTCATCTCATCGTTCTACAAATACAACTTTGGTTTAGTCACATTTCTAATAAACATAGTAGGTTGGTAGACAGCAACCAGTTTGGAGTGCCAGAGGTAAATGATAACCGGAGCTCTTTGATTGAACTTTGTAGAGAAAGAGATTTAGTTATAGGTAATGCTTATTTTAAAAAAAAAGAGAATAAGTATACAAGATATGATGTAGGGCATAATTACAGTTTGTTGGACTATGTATTGGTAGATAAAAGACTGTTGAGTAGACTTCAGGATGTACATGTTTATAGAGGGGCCACAGATATATCAGATCACTTTTTAGTTGTAGCTATAGTGAGAGTAAAAGGTAGATGGGATACAAGGAAAATAGAAGCATCAGGTAAGGGAGAGGTGAAGGCTTATAAACTAATAGGAGGCAGTTAACGTAAGATTTTTATATATATATATATATATATATATATATATATATATATATATATATATATATATATATATATATATATATATGTTTTAAATGCACAAATAGTGAGGTGTGCAACTCACTACTGGAGGATAGATGGGTTAATGAGAGTATAGGCAATGGGGTCGAAGATGTATGGGGTAGATTTAAAATGTAGTGTAAGAGTGTTCAGCAGAAGTTTGTGGTTACAGGAAAGTGGGTATGGGAGGGAAGACGAGCGATTGGTGGAATGATGTAAAGACACTGGTAAGGGAGAAGTTAGCATATGAGAGGTTTTTACAAAGTAGAAGTGTGCAAGGAGGGAAGAGTATATGAAGAAAAAGGGAGGTTAAGAGAGTGGTGAGGCAATGTAAAAAGAGAGCAAATGAGAGAGTGGGTAAGATGTTATCAACAAATTTTGTTGAAAATAAGAAAAGTTTTGGAGTGAGATTAACAAGTTGAGGATTTGTCAGTTAAAAATAGGAGAGGAAATTTATTAAATGGAGAGATAGAGTTATCGGGAAGATGGGAATATTTTGAGGAATTGTTAAATGTTGATGGAGATAGGGAAGCTGTGATTTCGTGTATAGGGCAAGGAGGAATAACATATTGTAGGAGTAAGGAAGAGCCAGTTGTGAGTGTGGGGGGAAGTTCGTAAGGCAGCTGGGATTGATGAGATAAAGAGCGAATTGTTAAAAGCAGGTTGGGATATAGTTTTGGAGTGGTTGGTGCTATTATTTAATAAATGTATGGAAGAGGGTAAGGTACCTAGGGATTGGCAGAGAGCATGCATAGTTCCTTTGTATAAAGGCAAAGGGGACAAAATAGAGTGCGAAAATTATAGGGGGATAAGTCTGTTGAGTATACCTGGTAAAGTGTATGGTAGTTATTATTGAAAGAATTAAGAGTAATACAGAGAGTAGGATAGCAGATGAACAAGGAGGCTTTAGGAGAGGCACAGGGTGTGTAGACCAAGTGCTTACAGTGAAATATATAAGGCTAAAGAGGTTTTTGTAGCATTTATGGATTTGGAAAAGGCGTATGACAGGGTGGATAGGGGGCAATGTGGCAGATGTTGCAAGTGTATGGTGTAGGAGGTAGGTTACTGAAAGCAGTGAAGAGTTTTTACGAGGATAGTGAGGCTCAAGTTAGAGTATGTAGGAAAGAGGGAGATTATTTCCCAGTAAAAGTAGGCCTTAGACAAGGATGTGTGATGTCACCGTGGTTGTTCAATATATTTATAGATGGGGTTGTAAGAGAGGTGAATGCGTGGAGTTAAACGATAAAGAAGCAAACATAAAGTGGGAGTTTTCACAATTGCTTTTTGCTGATGACACTGTGCTCTTGGGAGATCTGAAAAGAAGTTGCAAAGGTTGGTGGATGAATTTGGTAAGGTTATGAGGATAACACGAAGATTAGGTAATGATTGGAGAGAGAGAGTATGGAGGAGGTGAATGTGAACATCAAAATGGTATACAATACCGACAGGTTGGTAGGTAAGACACATAGGCAACAGTTAGGCAACTTTATTCCGAAACGTTTCGCCTACACAGTAGGCGTAACATTTCGGAATAAAGTTGCCTAACTGTTGCCTATGTGTCTTACCTACCAGGAGGTGAATGTATTCAGATATTTGGGAGTGGACGTGTCAGCAGATGGGTCTATTAAAGATGATGTGAATCATAAACTGATGAGGGGAAAAGGGTGAGCGGTGCACTTAGGAGTCTGTGGAGACAAAGAACTTTGTCGTTTGAAGCAAAGAGGGGAATGTATGAGAGCATAGTTTTACCAATGCTCTTATATGGTTGTGAAGCGTGGGTGATGAATGTTACAGCGAGGAGAAGGCTGGAGGCAGTGGAGATGTCATGTCTGAGGGCAATGTGTGGTGTGAATAAAATGCAGAGAATTCGCAGTTTGGAAGTTAGGAGGAGGTGCGGGATTGCCAAAACTGTTGTCCAGAGGGCTGAGGAAGGGTTGTTGAGATGGTTCGGACATGTAGGGAGAATGGAACGAAACAGAATGACTTCGAGTGTGTATCAATCTGTAGTGGAGGGAATGCGGGGTAGGGGTCGGCCTAGGAAAGGTTGGAGGGAGAGGGTAAAGGAGGTTGTGTGTGCGAGGGGCTTGGACTTCCAGCAAGCATGCGTCAGTGTATTTGATAGGAGTGAATGGAGACAAATGGTTTTTAATACTTGACGTACTGTTGGAGTCAAGTCCGGCAGGCCGGACTTGAGTTCTGGAGATGGGAAGTACAGTGTCTACACTCTGAAGGAGGGGTGTTATTGTTGCAGTTTTATAAACTAGTGTAAAGCACCCCTCTGGCTTTACACTACATATCACACACCGATCTCTGACTTTTGCGTATTTCCTTTAGCATATTCCATCCTGCCGCACTGTGTGACCCTATCAGGTTTAGCGCTTAGTTTGATTATACCATTATTATAATAATTGGTGATTATTCTGAATTACAATAAATATTTAACACATTTATCTTAGCAGGCAGTTTATAGAAAGTTGTTTTGAATTATAACAATGGAAAAGATGACGAGGATAAGGAAGAATTTATTAGGTAATGTACCCCCAAAAGTGTCTTTAATAACCATTTATTGGTATCCCACACGGGGGTAGCTTTCAGGACTAATAAGAGCCTTTTCAATGCCTTGTTAGGGCACACAAAACTGACATTGCCTCTAGCTAATAGCAGAACTTTGTCATCATCAAGTAACCAATCAAACAGTCTATCTTTTCCAGAGAGAGTGAGAAGTCGGGATGTGAGGCAGTGTAGTTCTAGTGTGTGTTTTCCAGTCATTTTGCAGTCACCCGTATGTAGGAATAATGATTAGATTCAATTTCAGACTCGTTAAAAAATATGAGAATTGTGGCAGAAGTCGTAAAATAGTGTTTGGTAAAAGGACGTAAATGCAACTAACGTGACATTTTATTCTGGCAACATTTCGCTCTTCAGGAGCTTTGTCAAGCCGGCTTGACAAAGCTCCTGGAGACCGATAAGTTGTCACAATAAAATGTCACATTAGTTGCATTTACGTCCTTTTACCTAACATACTGTCGGTAATTCTACTATCAGTAATACAAGTAAAATGGTCTTTAGAAATAACCAATCTATAATAATAATAATAATAATAATTTTTATTATTATTATTATTATTATTATTATTATTATTATTATTATTATTATTATTATTATTATTATTATTTCAGCATGAAGCAATGTTTGTACAAAGTTGAATGACATTTGGGTGTACATGCAAAAAAAGCCCCTAAATTTGCAGAGTATCTCGGGCAAACTTAAGACTAACTTGAGATTAGTAAGGCAATAACAATACGAGTAATTTTATACACAGTCACTTGAGTGAGTGGATAAATTTAGCAGGTACAATGACTAGAAGAATATCCAAATGTCTCCATTATTTTGAATGATATAGGGCGAATGACTTTAGTTTTCTTCTTCTATTCTATGGTTTCGTATATAACTTGAACGACTCGTCCAATCAGCTTCAACTTTTTAACACTGGCTATCTGTATTACATAATTTCATGCAACTAGTGACACAGAAGTTCCCTTTAATCAGTTATAGAAACATTTCGTGAAATTTCATTACTGTGAGATGACTTAAGAAAGTCTCTTCTGATTGGCTTCAATTGCTAAACAAAAAAGTGTATCCACATTAGATGTGGGTAAAGATTACTGAAGTATGTAGGTGCCATTTTGCCAAATTTATAAGTAAATAGTGTCACATGCTCAGTTAAATTATATTCAATGCTGAAAAATTTAGACACGTGCATCATCTGGGTATCTTTGTTGTAGACGTTTCGCAGTGACTTTATCAATACAAATTCTAGGGCATGATTAGGACACTGCAACGTCATGGAATCTTGGTTCAGAGGACATCCGCATTACCTCTTCACAGCTGCTACTACTACTTCGACTACTGCTACTGCGACGATCACTACTACTATTACCACCACTAACCCGTGCCTCGGGTGTGACCTACTTCCACTGGGGATTCCCGCCCACCAGTGACTATGTCCTCCATCTTCCGCCAGTATAAAAGCAGCAGCCTTCTTGCCTGTGGTCCAGAATCTTGACCACGGTGCTCTTAACACCAGCTTCAAGGCTGAAAGACTGATTACCTCTTCTTTTGTATATAGTTTTACTGTCTTCTCATCATGTCCTAGAATTTGTATTGATAAAGCCACTGGTTGGCGAGACGTCTACAATAAAGATACCCAGATGTTGCATGTGTCTAAATTTTTCAACTTGTCGTGTATTGTATACCGTTCATGTACTACATTCAATGTTAGTGAGTGTATCTCTTTGGAAGAGCATCACCACAGAAGGCTTTATGCATCTTACAGACGGGATACTACTCAATAAGTTTTTGCATGTAATTATAAATTCGTCAATGTAATAAAGTAGTTAAAAAACAATTGATGTAATCTATATGACAAGTGCAGAATGCTCTTCTGATCACAAGACGCTCTCTGTTACTGGGCTGCGTTGTTCTCTGTTTTACTTCAGTAACTTCAATAGCTAAACACTTTTTCTGATAGGTTTTAAAGTATTAACTCTGATGCATTCAGTAAAAAGGATTATGCTCCATATATTTAGTTAAAAATCTTGGACTAGTTGGATTCAGAGCAATTACTAGAGAATGACTTTCCTCATAAGCTTCAAACTGTGTTCGTGGGCTTTATTACAAAATACTTGGAATTCGCTTTGAAATGCGTAAATTTTAATTTGCCAGTTTTAATTAGTAATTAATTTTCTTGTAATAACTAGAGAATGACTCTTCTGATCAATATTAAGCACTTCTTCTGGTGTATCTTAATTGAATTTATTTTTGTAATGAATCTGGGGTCAAAGACCCCATGGCCCGGACTGAGACCAGGCCTCATGGTGGATTAGGGTCTGATCAACCAATCTGTTATTGCTGGCCGCACGTAAACCGTCGTTAGAACCACAGCTCGATTGATCAGGTACTGACTTTAGGTGCCTGTCCAGCGCCTTCTCGACGATAGCCAGGGGCCTATTTTTAATCCTCGTTATGTATGCTGGGAGGCAGTGGAACAATCTTGGGCCCCTGACACTTAATGTGTTGTCTCTTAGTGTACTCGTGGCGCCCCTGCTCTCAATGAGGGAATGTTGCATCTCCTGCCGAGTCTTTTGCTTTCGACGGAAGTGATTGTCGTGTGCAAGTTTGGTACTAATCCCTCTTGGATTTTCCAAGTGTATGTTATTATGAATCTTTTTATTAACTTCCGTTCCAGGGAATACAAATCAAGGGACTTCAACCGTTGTCAGTAATATAGATGAATGCTAGGAAAATGATAGGATGGATAATGAGAACCTTCAAAACTAGGGATATCATGTGGGGGTTCGAAACGTGGATTGGGTAAGAAACACTCACGTAGGCTGTTAAGTATGTATATTGGATGGAATATATGGGGAGCCTGCCGCCTGTCCTAACGCCTCTACTTGAACTGACTCCCCAGTGCCTCAGAGGGTGAGCGGTCTTCAAATCACGATTGGTCAGCTGTAACAAGTTACCAGTAGTGTCAGTAGTAATGACTCATACACCGACCGTTACTGATCCTCTGCTCCTACGTGAATAACTGACTGTTATTCACGGTTACAGCTGACCTAGCATGATTTGAACACCGTTCACCCTCTGAGGCACTGGGGAGTCAGTTCAAGTAGAGGCGTTAGGACAGGCGGCAGGCTCCCCATATATTCCATCCAATATACGTACTTAACAGCTATGTGAGTGTTTCTTGCCCAGTCCACGTTTCGAACCCCTACATGACAGGGACGCCAAGCCCTTGATGATTCTCTTCAAATCGCTTGCTCTCTCTAGGCTGGAATACTGCTGTACACTAACTGCCCCCTTCAAGACAGGGGAAACTCCTGACCTGAAGAGTGTACAAATAACTTTCACGGCACACATAAGTACGATAAGGCACGTAAATTACTGTGAACGGTTGAAGGCCCTTAATTTGTATTCCCTGGAGCACAGGAGAGAAAGATACATGACAATATACACTTGGAAAATCCTAGAGGGATTAGTACCGAACTTGCACACGAAAATCACTCCCTATGAAAGCAAAAGACTCGGCAGGAGATGTAACATTCCCACAGTGAAAAGCAGGGGTGTCACGAGTACACTGAGAGACAAAATAAGTGTCAGGGGACCAAAACTGTTAAACTGCCTCCCAGCATACATAATGGGTATTACCAATAGACCCCTGGCTGTCTTCAAGAAGGCACTGGACAGGCACCTAAAGTCAGTACCTGGCCAACTGGACTGTGGTTCGTAAGTCAGTTTGCATGCGGCGAGGAGCAACAGCCTGGTTGATCAGACCCTGATCCACCATGGGGCCTGGTCTCAGACCGAGCCGCGGAGGAGTTGACCCTGAAACCCTCTCCAGGGAAAGTCTTCAGGTAATGAGTGCCGTGAAAGTTCTCTGTACATTCTCCAGGTCAGCAATTTCGCCTGACTTGAAGGGGGCAGTTATTGTACAGTAGTATTCCAGCCTAGAGAGAACAAGCGATTTGAAGAGAATCATCATGGGCTTGGCGTCCCTAGTTTTGAAGGTTCTAATTATCCATCCTATCATTTTTCTAGCAGATGAGGTAGATACATAGTTGTGGTCTTTGAAGGTGAGATCCTCTGACATTATCACTCACAGATCTTTCACATTAGTTTTTCGCTCTATTGTATGGTTAGAATTTGTGTTATACTCTAAAGTTTAAATTTTCTCAAGTTTTCCATATATGAGTAGCTACAATTTCTGCTTCGTATTGTTTTCTGCGACACATTTAAAGATTTGGTTGTTGGTGTAGGTGTCAATTGACTTATAGAAAAAATATATTAAATGTCTATGTAAGAAAGCACAAAACAAAATCTTATAGGGTTATAAAATTTCACTAGTTTAGCTATCCCTTCATTACTATATTTCATACGATTTTATGCCAGAGAAGTCATATTGATAAGTAATGTGTTGTCATCAGTTAGCTTCTGATTAACTTCAAAATTTTAACATTAGTGAAAAATAAATAGGGGGAAGGCTTTTGGAGCAAAAACCTATTGGTCAGTTCTTCTTAGAACAATTTTAATTTTGGTTTCTACGCAATAACTTAGGAAAGCCTCTTCTGATAGGGGCATATTTTCGGTAGGTGTAAATTTCTCAAATTTGCTAACGTACTTTATAAACTTGTAATTGCCACGTGGCCTGGTGGCAAGAACTCTCGCTTCAGACGGTGAGGGTCCGGGTTCAGTTCCCGGCAAAGGGGTGGAAACACTGGGCGTGTTTCCTTACATCGGTTGTGTATGTTCACCCATCAGTATAAAATGGATACCTGGGTGTTAGTCGACTGGTGTGGGTCGCATCCTGGGACAAAACTGACCTAATTTGCCCGAAATGCTCTGCATAACAAGGGGCTTTCTATGTCAGGTAGGCCTGTATACCTTGTCCATGTACTTGTAGAAATAAATATTATTATTATTATTATTATTATTATTATTATTATTAAAAGGACACATGTACAACTTGAGGGACATATCGTGGCAACATTTCATACCTACATTATTAAGGTTTAATGGTGGTCAGAAGATATATTATCTAGTTACTTCATATAGCCAATTTATATAAGAGCCAAATTTAAAATTACTCAACATAAAATCAACACGAAATTTCCTTTGCGAAAAACCCGCCCGTTAAATGTTTGAAGCTGACCAGAATATGTATATTTTAATTACTGCACAGAATCCAACGGTTACAAGTTTTAAACGTTGATGAATCTTAGAGAAAACTTTGGATTTGTTTTGTCCTCTGTAGGTGCCAATATACCATTCTTTATGAGGTAATTAGGGAAATGGAATTATGGGTTTTCATTTGATAATCTGTGAATGCGTCATCCGATTAGCTTCAAAGCCGATAACTTGATAATATAACATAAGAGCTGCTTCATATTTCACCTGCCAGTGTATTTGGAGATGTTGATCTCTGTGAAATGAGTAGAGAATGTCTTTTCATACTGAATTTAATTTTCATTGCTTGGGCTTCCGAATAAAAGTTTGAATTAGTTTTGGACTGTGTTAGTCCTGTTTTGCTAATTTTCGTGTTTTTAAAATATTAGTTTCCACATGACAGCTTCTGAATGCCTATGATTTGCATCAGATTTTCAGATCTTTAACAGTATCAGAAATTTGTCCCGCATTTTGCACTGTTCCTATTAAGTGTATTGCGGTACAGGGGACAGGGGCTGCCATACAGGGACAACCTCGTGGGATCACTCCCCAACCTACTTGTTAATATTAACCTAGAGGATTAATCTAATGTAATCTGGTATAACCCAAGAAGGCCAATCAATATAAGTTTTTTCCAATGGGATCTTTAGGCTTATTTTTCGCAGGATTCTACTCGTAGCACTCGGCTAACACCAAGGTACCTACTTCTCCATTATTAGAGAAGATTTTGTTTGTATTTTTAACCTAGGGTAGGGCTAGGCACCCAGGATAACACAATGAAGTCGGTGCGTCATCGAGGACTGTCTTGTTTCCTTTGGAGTTTTTTAATCTTGTCCCCCAGGATGCGACCCGCAACAGTCGAATAAAACCCGGGTTGATAATTTAGACACGTGCAACACATGTGTTGCACATGTGTCTAATTTATCAACCTGTCAGTTCTATCAACCATTCATAACACCCGGGTATCTACTTAGTGCTAGGTAAACAGAGGCAGCAAGTGTAGGGAAACATGTTCAACCTTTCCATCTGTGCCGGGGATCGAAACACCGACACTGTATGCGAGATGATTGCGTTATCAACCGAGCCACAGGACATGTCTCCGGGAACGAACATGGGCCCCTCTGTTTTGACCCGAAATTTTTACCACTGAGCTACAAGCCAGAGGTATGAGGCACAGACACCTAGGATTTCAATTTTAGTCTAGTATAGTATATAATAGGAAAGAGGGCGACAGAGAAACAGGTTGTACATATATAAAATAAATTGATATTAACTGAGTTTGCGAGTTACCCTTGAAGTGAAAATTCACAGAAAACGATGGAGTGCGTGTGTTATAAGGAGTAACTCAAAGAAACTTGATAATGACTAGTTTGTGTGAAAAATATTCCTCTTATTCAGTCTTACCTTGCATTTAAATTGTCTCGATAACTGACAGGGTAATTGTCATTTCTAATTGATTATATAATGACTTTTTATAAGCGTAGGATATTATTAATTTAATAAGATGTTGCTAGTTTTGCTTCATTATCAAATACTGGAGTGAAGATAAAGATTGTTTATTATCTCTTATGTTAATGAGGTCACCCCTAAGCTAATATGTTAACTATTAAAATAGGGAAGACGATGACTAGCAAAGTAGGTACAGTATCCTGGTATAAAAGGAAACTAATGGTTAATAAATCACTATTGGAATGTTTGTTAAAAACTACACCACAATAGACAGTTTAATATGAAGTATTAATTTAAGGGGCCTGACCCAGAAAGATTCCTCCTTGGTTTTAGGACACTGATCTTAATGAGTCAAACGCATGTGTTACGTTAGGAATCTCTTTTCGGCGAATCCAGGAATCGTTTCGCCTGTGCTGCTGGCTTCATCAGTCAAATACAGAGATAAATCAACCTTTTGGAAACGTTATCCATGGAGAAAGATCAAGTAGACGAAGTGGAGATGAAGTCTGATGTAATCAGACTTGGTGCAAGATAATCTCTTCCTCGTGGCCAGAGGCTTAAGTTCTATAAAGTGTGGTGAAACAGCATGGAGATGAGGTCACAGGTTACTTGGACCAACTAGACAGAGTAGGTCTTGCTAAACAACAGTTAATAAAAGTTGTTGATTGCATCCCTTTTTCCAAGATTCTGTGTTGCCGTGTCAGACAAGTATATATTGCAAGTGGTTGACAATGCAGAAAAGTTGATGAGTAAGACGCATGTACAACACTAGAAATCTTTATTGGCGAAACATTTCGTTAATAAAGATTCGTAGTGTTGCACATACTAGAGGTGTAGCAGAAAGCTTCATCTCAGTTCCAAGTATACAAGTCTCTGGCTACAAGCTTCTGCTGATTATCTTGCATCAAGGCAGGACTGATTACCTCAGACTACCTCGCCACTATGTCTACTTTATATTTCTCCATGGAAAATGTTTCCAGCAGGGCGATTCATTTCTTTTCGAATGGTGAATCCTGCAGCAAAGGCGAAACGTTACGTCAGTGAAGATTCGTAGTATTGCACACAAGTCTTACTCATAAAGGTGTGTTGGTAACAGGCTTCTTCAGTCCTAATAAAGAGCCAAATAAGAAACGAGTATATATAGTTGTGGGAGTCAGGCGACAAGTTGTAAGAGGGTAATAGTACATTAGTAGGCTATAGTGAAATGGTCTGAGGTTGAAAAGGACGTGTTAGTTTAATTAGTTTAATTACCCGTCCTGTGGGCGATAGTCAAAAGATTACAGAGGTATATAATGGGTCCAGGGACTGGGCCCCCAAAGTTTTAATAGCTAAACTAGGTACAAAGGTAATGAACTCAAGTTACAAAGGTAAGGAATCATGTAAGTAAATTTACTTACTTACGTTTATACATGGCTACAATCATGAACAAATTAGAGTAATGAGCAACTCACATGCCCACACCCGGTCACAGCTGTAATGAGTGGATAAAATACTTTGACATATCTCGAACATTTCTGAGTGAGTAGTCTCAAAATTCATTAATTTTATTACACTCCAATACACAATGACGCAGGGTGTGACAATAGTTCAGGTGGCAAAATTTACATTTCGTTTGGTCTTCATCTGGTAGTGGTGATTTAACGTGCCAAAGATACTTGTAACCCAGCCTGTGCAAAAAGTTTAAGATAATTATTAGTTTAGCTTCAATGAACGTCATGATGTCCCTCTGCTGCTCTGTTGTACGCAGACTTATTTTGATTGTCCCGTATCCAAATGTCGTCGGCGTCTGAAATCTTGTTGGATGATGACTGTACCCAATTCATCAAATGTCCTGTGGAGTCCCTGTGCATGACTCAGGCGTACCTGAAGTCATCTCTGTTGCTGGCGTTTCCATTTTCGTTCAGATGGACCGAAAGACTTTGATCCGCTTTCCCTGCATATTTCTTGGGATAGTATACACAGAGGATGGTGTAGATGCCCTCTGTGGAAGTTAGAGGTGTGGGGCTACATCACAGTGAGGTCTTCAATAGATGTGTTTATGGTGGAAACATCTATATTGCTCTTAGCAAGCACCTGACGAGTATTAGTAGCAACGTCACCACATGGACCCACCATGAACTACTTAAAGGACTGTTCCATGTGGAATTTCTTGAGGATAACTTATGCTTTGAGTCTGCAATCCTACATGAAGAAAGATGGAAACTGAAGACGTGCGAAGACTTGTTATGTAGATACACTTTTCAAGGAAACAAGGGTTGAAGATGCGAAAAGCTCTCAAGAAGAAGCTAAATGGGCACCTCTTTAGTGTGGGTATCTTGGTGCGAATAGACATCTATAAGATCGTCCTTGTTGGTAAGTTTTCTATACACTTTGAAGAGAAGTTTGTTACAGCCGGGAGACCTACACAGGAAGACGTCAAGGAAAGGAAGTTTGCCATCTTTTACGAGTTCCGATGTAAACTTTATTGATGGCTTGACAGCACTGATCTTGTTGAGGGCCTGGGTATTGAAACGTCTCCGATAGAAAACCAATATATCATCAACGTATCTTAGCCAGGAAACGGTGTTTTGATGTTCTGCTTACGAACTCTGTCGCAACTTCCTCTGGGTATGATGGAAGCCGAAGCGTTGGCGGCTATTTTCATGTGTTTGTTGTATTAAATCATTCTTATATGTTGGATGCCTGTGGAACTGGAAAAGGAGCTTTTCTCTTGTGTGGCGTAATGCATCGATGAATAGTAAGCGGCTGTATCTTTTATCTTCTACTGTGAATTTGATGGTTAGTTCCAAACGGTTAGTGGTGTTAAGAATGTTTTGAATGATGAGTTTCCTTGGAATAATGACTAGGATATCTACGTTGCGAAACCATTTGACAATTTTAAGAATGTTTGGTATGGTTCTAGTGGATTCCAAACGTTTCATATGTAAACTGGCTAAGATTACACGGTGGGAGAACCCATGGCGCAGACAAATTGTGTTCCTCAAACCTAAAATAGTTGTAATTTATGCAGATTTTAACTAAGTCTACCGAGCTACTCGTATTTACATTTGTTCAGCCTGTGGACACTGTCCTAAGAAATATGTATGGGAAACGAAAGTTTATCTGTCCACCCGAGTGAGCATCAAACACCTGCATTAGGGACGATTCAAAGAACATCTGGATGGGTGAATAATTCGTTGAGCTCTCCTCCTGCAATCATTAATAAAGTGAGATGGAAGCTGGTACTGGGTGAAAAGCAGAGCTGGAAATTTTGCTACATTATTATTCTCATCACGACGCCAGAACCAAGAGAGGAATGGTCACCTGTTTTTACCCCAGAACATGCAGATTTGGAACCCTGCTGTTCTCGAAGATGAATGTGCTTACATTTCTCAAACGTTCACCCAACTCCGGCTTCCATTTCACTTTATTAATGATTGTAGAAGGAGCACTGCGAATTATTCATTCATCTAGACAGAAAGGTTCACTTAGTAGATTGCTTGTTCTACCAGTTGGAAAATTAGCTACTAACGTCACTAACAGGCACCAGGAGCTAAATTAAAGTAGCCACCATGACGTCCACAAGGATAACATGCTTAGTAAAGAAGAAACCCGTTATACCAACTGATTATAAAACAAGTGTATGCATTCTCCAATGCTTAAGTTACGAGAAGTTTTATGTTGGTGACATACTTTCCTTGAAGTTCCTAGATTTTCTTATTGACTAAGACTTTTATCGTTGTGGACATCACGTGTGTGTGTGTGTGTGTGTGTGTGTGTGAGAGAGAGAGAGAGGGAGGGGACTTAAGGAAGACCTGGGAGGATAAATTTAAGGTTTATCAACTCGTAGATTGGTTTCTAATTCCCTGGTCGAATATGTATATTTAATCGCGAAAGCGAATATTCACTCATACAGTAAATATGTAGCCTAGTGAATATGTCTGACGAGTATCTGTGGGTATTCGAAATAATGATTGTCAAAAGTCATTGAATGTATATCTGGTAAGTATCTGAAGTCATGATGAGTATCTGTAGTTTCTCTAGTCATAGTGAGTTTTTGTACCTATGTCGAGAATGTTCACCATGACCACATGCTCACCATGACCACATGTTCACCATGACCACATACTCACCATAGACACATGAGCATGTCATATAACTCGTCATAGTAACAGTAAGTAATGTAGTGTCTGTCTTTGTGAGTACCGGGGGTTATGGTGATTATATGTGGCAATGATGAGTAGTTTGTCATGAGTATATATGATTTTAAAGATAATCTCTAATGAGGAATGAGAGACTTGTGCATCATTTGGGAATTTCCACTGAGGAAATGTTTCGCTATCCAGTGGCTTCTTCAGTCCAACACAAAGAACTGTGGAAGATGAGGAGCTTGAAGTAATCAGTCCCTCAGCCTAGAGTAGATGTGCTCAGTCCATCAGTCTTGAGAAAAGTATTGTATATCTTCGAAGTGGTTTATATACTGAAGTCAGAAGAGTAGAAGCAGGAGGTGGAGTCACCACTGGACAAATTCACTAGTGTAAGTAGGTCATGCCTATAGGTTAGGCAAATGTAGAAGAATTCCCTGTATCAAAATCCCAAAATGTTGCTGTGTCTGACACATGTGATTTAAATGGCTTAGAAAACAGACAGGTTGAAGTATGTACCTTTTTGCCAAGTATTACTAAAACTATTATTCTATTTCCTCCATTCTGTAAGCCTCGGAGGTCCCCTTAACCTATCCTACCCAGTATGGGGTTGAAGGGACGGGATGAGTAATAGACGGTACCTGAGTCCTGACCATTTCTGAGAGGAATTGGCTTGGATCACCACGCTACCTTACTGAGAAAACTAACTCTCATTCCACCTGTTGCTGCTCTTGCAACATTGCATAGCTCCTGATGAGGCCTGGACACGTGTGAAAGATCATGAGCTTAAGATTTCCATCCCCCATGGGTTGTCTTTAAACATAAGATTATATATATGTTAATGTCGTGCCGAATAAGTAAAACTTGCTATTTTGGCTTAAATAGCAACACATTTCTTGACGAATAGGGCACACGAAAATTTGTGTGTGCAGTAATTTTGTAAAAATCATTCTGAACGTAACGAAAAAAATATATTTCATTGTTTGTTTATTATTAAATTATTGTAAACTTATCTAAAATGTATTTAGTTGGATTAGGCTAAATTAAATTGCGCTTGTTATAATAAGGTTAAGTAAGTTTTCTAAGGTTGTCTTGGTATGAAATTGTTAATTTTCACACACAAAAAAATCTTTAAACGTATAAGAGAAAATTTTAGAAAGGACTTAATTTTAAATGAGTTCTTGCTAACTGACCAGTTTTACCTATTCGGCACGACATATATATATATATATATATATATATATATATATATATATATATATATATATATATATATATATATATATATATATATATATATTATATATATATACACACATATATATATATATATATATATATATATATATATATATATATAATCTACACACACACACACACACACACACACACACACACGTGTGTGTGTGTGTGTGTGTGTGTGTGTGTGTGTGTGTGTGTGTGTGTGTGTGTGTGTGGGTGTGTGGTATCACAATGTATATAATGGGTCACAATGTATATAATGTATATTACCTTTTCATATAATTTTATATTGCTTATATTTGTGATAATAGCTAAATCGTAAATATATTGCTTTATATTATTTGACTTAGTTACTTTCGTTACATAGGATGTAACATTTATATTATTCATTGCTCATAGTTCAAGTCTTGATTGTCTAACTACTGTAATTATCGTTCGTGGCTCGTTACTCTGCCGGCTTCTCGGTGTTCCTGGGCAGCAACTGTCCACGGAGCAATAACGTGATCGAGGGGGGTGTTCACACCTCGCCTGGAGTAGTCAGTCGGGGCTAAACTCTCTTGTCGGTTTGGACGTGTATCTAGCAAGAGGTCCCACACCACCTCTCTCTTGTGGGCCCTTGTTGGAAGATCGTCTCTGTCGCTTTCTTGTTGGTTCTGTAGAACTCTGTTCACAGAACATTGTTAAGACTTAGTGATTTTCGACGTTTTACTGAGATTGTGTGTCTTATAGACACTCTGAGCAACTCAGGTCCTGAGCTATAGCTTCTGACCTAATTTGTACTGGTATCTGTGTACTGTCACAGTCGGGGATTTTCTTATGCTGAACTTAGATTCAGTAGTATGGGAGTTTTGTGACTTTTGTGGAGGATCTGCTGATGGTCCCTACTTAGTGTCGTTATATTATCTCCTTGTTCTTGATTTTGTGTCATAGTTGCTTGTTATATTGTTGTTCGGCTTATCAGTCGTTTTATTGTTCAAGCAAGCTGTTCTGATTGCCAGGTGGTCGAGAAGTTAGTTTATTTGAGGACTTTGTCAGTCACTGGTTTGTCTAGTCGAGTCGTGAGACAGAGCAAACTACTTAGAGCACTTACATACACACAAACTTATTTGTATATATACATGTATTATTAAATGTTAATATACCAGACGGTACTTAAGACATAAATATGTGATATGTGCCTTCAGCATAATAATACTGAACACGAGAGAAGTGATTATTATTATTTTGATTTTGATTTATTTAATTTAATAATATACTCCTAGACATCTTTATTAATAAACTTATTAAATTTTAATTTCTTTAGTTAGTAGCCTACCAGTTGTAATCCGGAAGTACTACTGAATCTTATTGAATTCTAATGGATAACTGGATCAGGATACTGACTACTTGTTATGAAAACCCAGTAACAGGCTGGATGCTAGAAGAGCAGTCCTTTCTAGTATTCACTGGAGATCTCTATGCTTATTAGAAATCGCGTTTTTTTGTAACGTGTGTATGTATATATATATATATATATATATATATATATATATATATATATATATATATATATATATATATATATATATAATTGATTCCACAAACGAGTGGTATTTATCAGTAAAAACACTGCGACTAGCGAAGGACTCGAACCCATGTTGCTTTGCCCCGCCTCATGGTTAGGGAAAACACATGACGCTCTAACCCACAGCACCATGCAATCCTACAAGAATGATGCACCCAGCTAAGCTAGGTGTTTTACCTTCGTCCGAGGACATACGGTGGTGTGGGTGCCTCTGAGCTGATTTCATCCTAGTCCCTGTTTGGTGTATTAGCTCAACGAGCAGTATTTTATATTATTGTAACCACGAACGAGTGGTATTGATCGATAACAACACTGCGACTAGCCAAGGAATCAAACCCATGCTGCTTTGGCAAGCCTCATGGTGTGGGTTAGGGCATCGTGTGTTTTTGCTTACCATGAGACGGGCCCATGCAACATGGGTTCGAGTCCTTGGCTAGTCGCAGTGTTGTTATCGTTCATTACCACTCTTTCGTGGTTACAATAATATAAAATACTGCTCGTTGGGCAACAATTGGGCTCAATATACCTACTAGCCATTTAGATAACTTACAGGAAACAGAACCTATGGAGCTAATAGTAGGTCAGGTTGGGTTACCTGGTTTGTGTGCTTTTATTAATTCATACATATACAATAAAGATGGCGTGGTGGTCGTGAGTGTTTTAATTAATTCATCTTTGCCTTTCAGTAGTCGTTTTATTGTTTTATTCAAATTAGTCTTAATAAAATCTAAGGGATTCTAAGTTTGGGACAAGTGTCTGTATCATTTAAAAAATTATTCATTTTACATTGGTAATCAGTTTCTTTCAAAATTACTACTGCATTTATTTTATCTGCTTTTATAATGTGCAATTTTTTATTACTAAAAAGTTTTTTCTAAGACTTAAAAATTATTTGAGAGCATTTGAGAATATTTTGTTTTATTAGAGAACTATAATCCATCCTCTTACTTGTATTAATTTCATCATTGGATAATCAGATGGTTTTTTGTAAGTTACACCTCTTCAAGGGGGGCTCCTGGGCTCGGTGAAGAGGCTTTCGTTC
The DNA here is from genome assembly GCF_038502225.1 of Cherax quadricarinatus. Classification (NCBI taxonomy): domain Eukaryota; kingdom Metazoa; phylum Arthropoda; class Malacostraca; order Decapoda; family Parastacidae; genus Cherax; species Cherax quadricarinatus. The sequence goes on from NC_091307.1 coordinate 33,607,261, forward strand.
TGACGAATTAGACCTTTTGGTCTTCTTCCTCAGGCCGAACCTAATTACCCCCCAATCCCTCCTTCCTATCCCATCCTCCCCATCACCCCTTACCCTTTACTCCTCCTTTCCCCATCCCTCCACTTTCTCTTGAATGTTTCTGCCTTCCAGGTTGTTCCCTGAGGCTTTGCAGTTCCTAAACTTGAGAAGGGGTTCCCGGGGTTCATGTCCTTCCGTTGAGGTTCTTGGTGGTAGTGTAGTTGGTTATGGAATCTCGATCATCTACAGATCCCGAGCCCTCTCCGGTCTACCAAGGGGGGGGGGTAAGGGGGTAGGCTTTGGGTGTCCTTCAGGTTAGGTTAGGTGTATTTCTGGACGTTGCCTGTCGGATTCCAAGAGGTGTTGGCCGAAGGAGGTATGCTTTGTGCCATTTGTCCACCGAGGTAGCTAGGTAGATGTGAGGTTGCTATTCCGGACTGCTGGTTTACTGGCTTGAAGGGTAGAGTATAGCACAGGTTCCATACCGCATCTTCACTACCGACTGCGCTGAGGTTGTCCTCTTGGGCACGGAAGAGAAGACTTAACCATGGAATCCCAAGTCCTGGGCCCCTTCCTGTTACAACATCCTCCGACGAGCGGACATTTTGTCCCATGCTCCGGATACAGAGGCTCGGCCTGACTCCTTTGACACCTCTAATCTTCGGATTGTGTACCCACCTCAACATGGACCACCTCCTGTCCTGTATCTAAAAGACCACGACCTTCTTCTGATAACATTATTTCGACTCTCATTCTGTTCAGAAAAGACTAATACGACAATCACTTCCTGTACATACTATGCATTATGCTACATAATGGACGAAGTTTTTCACTCTACAACCGATTTCTTCAGAATATCTTCTGATCATAGTATCAGCAAGACGCTCCTATGCCATGTTGGTCGTAATATTCCATTTCATACTCTCAAGAGTAGTGCACGCATTGTCACAGTACAGAATGCTAGCCAGGCTCATGAGCTCTCTCTCCTTACATCCATAGATGCCGTTCCTGTGACAATTGAAAAACATTATTCTCTCAATTCTTGCAATGGTACTGTCATTCTACCACATAACATTGTTCGACGTAATTTCCAGACATGTGGTGAGGCGTTTTGGAACAGCTTGAGCTCCAAGATCTCTCGATCCTTAAAATAGACATATAAATACTGCCTGCTCGCGGGCGGAGACGCCACCCCTGTACTGTAGCTCGCTTAACTTTTGATTGTTGTGAGCTTCCATCATCATTGTAAGTCCATGGCTGAATGCCCAGTCTTTGGTGCCGATGACCATACTAATATATCTTGTGGTCTACCTCCCTCCTGCCTTAATTGTCTCATAGTTGCCAGGTTTACTTGAACAAACGTGAAATCCGTTGTCTCAGAGAGAGAGCAGGCTTTACTTATGCCATGGCAGTCTCTCATCTAAGCATCAAGGGAAGACTTCCCTGTATTTCTTATTTTCGAGGTACTAAGAGACCCCCAACCTCTGGGGCCCCAATTCCCGAGGTCTCCCCTGCAATCACACCTTCCACAGTCACCTCTGTATCTCTCTTGCCTACTGTTCTCCAATCTTCAGTTCACACTCAAGCTTCTGTCTATAAGGCCTCGCACAACAGTTCCTGCCCCTCGCCTCTCTACTACTTCAAAGTCCAACAAATCCCCAAAGGGTAAATTTCTCACATTTCCAGTGTTAGTACCTGGATCTTTACCTCTTACTCGTTCTGTTGCGAGTGTGGAGGTCCATCCTCCCCCTCGTACAGTACCTTCCTCTTCTGTCCCCTCCCAAGCTGCTTCTCGTGTCCCCCGCACGTTGGTAAATTCCGTCGTCGCTCCGATCTTTACTCACCCTCCTCTTCCTATCTCCAATATCGTCCCACATACAACGTCCTTGTCCTCTGAAACAACTGAAGCTATCCCCGACTACAATGCGGAGACTAAACCATTGATGGATACCGACCCACCTCCTGTCGCTCCTTTTCACTCTTCTCGATCTGCACAACTCCTTTCTTCGCAGTGTTCCAACCCTTCGCTGCTTGTTCGTTTCCCGCTACCTCCACATGTGGACTTTTCTAACGCTTCAAGCCCATAGATACCTCTACCTTCCGGTTTCTTGTATTTTTCTCTTCGCAAATCATGGCTTATTTTCGGTGGAATATTCGAGGCCTCAGAGGTAACTGGTGTTAGTTTCAGGTGTTGCTCTTCCAGTTTTCCCATTTGTGTTTGTTTACAAGAACCCAAATTTCGCTCCTCTGTTATCCGTCCGATCTCCAGCTATATTTTATTATATTCATCGGATCCTTTTCCCAATATAACCATTAATGAAAGTGCACTTCTTAAACTCACTGGTATTCCATACCATCAGCTCTTTGTTCATAATTTGCTGCGTTACACTGCAGCCCGCATCCGCTTGAATAAGTGGTATACAATCTTTTCTTTGTATCTCTCTCCTTCTCGGGCATTATCTATACCAGATGTTGTATTTCTGGTTCCTTCTTTAATGCCACCCCTTCTGTTACTTGGCGATTTTAATACTCGCCATTTCCCCTGGGAAGGGTCTCACTGTGACTCCCGCGGAATTCAGTTGGAGGCTTTTCTCGCTTTTCTGCCCTTCCATATTTTAAATGCAAGTACTCCCACCCATTTTGATCCCTGTACTCAATCTCTCTTGCATCGATCTCTCAGTTTGCTCTTCCTCAATTGCACTAGATTTTACCTGGTCTTTACTCTCGGACTTGCATAACAGTGATCATTTTCTAATCATCCATACTTTCCATTTGTATTCACCACCTCCACGCAGCTCATGCTGGCAATTTGACAGAGTGAATTGGGACCTTTACTCGCGTCAAACTGCTTTTAATGAAGATCCTTTTTCGTCCTCCATTGATGAGCTGTTACACCTCTTCTCGACTTCAATTTTAACCGCAGCTTCACATTTTATACTCCAAACCTCGGGCAGGCATTCTCAGAGGTGCGTGCCTTAGTTGTCTCCTGCCTGTGCTTGGGCGGTATGTTTGAAACGCTGCGTGGGACAGATATTGGTACAATAGGACTACAGAGCGTCTTGATTTTAAGCGAATGAGAGCAGCCGTCTGCCGTGTCATCCATGAAGCTAAACGCACTTGCAGGCGGGTTTGTTTCTACCGTCACCTTGGTTTCCTCTATGGGTGCTTTCTGTAAAAAAAAATACGGAAACTGAGTAACAAATACTCTCCCTACCCGGTTTCCATTCTTCGGGTTGCCAGTGTCGCTATAGCTAACACTCTTGACGTTGCCACTGAACTTTTTCATCATGTTGTCCGTATCTCCCAGGGACTCCAGCTCTGCCTCTGCCAGAGAATCTGAGCCCACAGACTTTTCTTCTAGCGGAGAAGACTTACAATGTGACTTTTACGCTTCTAGAATTAGTTAACAATCTCCACTTGCCGATCATCGGGAGCTGGGCCAGACAGCATTCACATCTGGATGCTCCAGCATTTACATCTGTCAGCGCTTGTGGCCCTCTATCGTCTGTTTAATCTTATTTGGTCGCGAGAAGTTCTGCCCCAGCTGTGGAAATCTGCCACTGGGCTACCTTTTCGTAAACCAGGTACTTCGGTACTTCGTGCCTCCCACTATCGTCCCACTGCGGTTTGCATGGTGTAGGAACGTTTGGTAAATGGGCGTTTCTTGTGGAATTTAGAGACACAAAATAGTCTACCAGTCAATATGGCCTTCGTAAAGGCCATTCTACTAGTGACCCCTTATTTCGGAAGGGGTCAATAGTAAAACAGCATATGACAACTTAGAGATATAACATCTTGACCCAAGCTCACTCCTTAGACCTCCGAGGCAGTCTACCACTTTTCCTTAAGAACTTCTTATCCGAGAGACATTTCCGTTTTCGGATTAATATGCTTTCCCCGGACTTGGCTCAAGCTTGAAGGTTTTCCCCAGGGATGTATCTTGAACACCATTCTTTTTCTCCTTGCTATAAATAATGTGGCATCTATTCTTCCATCTGCTATTTGGTCATCACTCTATATTGATGACTTTGCTACAGCTTGTGCAGGCGCTGACTGTCGCCTCATTGCAGTTTTTCTCCAGCATGCGGTCAACTGTGTTTCCAATAGGGCTGCTACTCACGGGTTTAAATTTTATAGTACTAAAAAACACCAAATTACTTTCACTAGAAGTTGTATCGTCCCAGTTAATCCATTGTACTTGTATGGATCGTGTATCTCAGAACGTGATACTGTCAGGTTTCATGGCCTTCTGTTTGACCGTCGGTTATCCTAGAAACCTCACATTACCTCCTTGAAGGCAACTTGTCATAGCCGGCTGAACCTCGTCATTTATTGGGGCTGATCGTAGAATTCTCCTTCGACTGCATTCTGCCCTAATTTCATAGAAATTAGATTACGGCGACCAGATATATTCAGCGGCATCTCCTGCAAATCTTTCCAGTCTTCATCTCATCAATTACCAGGGATTACATTTATGCATCGGTGCTTATCGCTCTTCACTTGAGAGCCTCTATACAGAGGCGAATATTCCATCCTTGACCGATCACCGTTATGCTCATTGCCTCCGCTGTTTTGTTCGGTCTCATTAGCTCCGTAATCCTTTTATATATAGGATGGTAATGGATGTTAGTAGAAGTTCCTTATTTGTTCGCCGCCCCTGTATATTCCATTCGTTTTCTCTTCATTTACATTCGCTCTTGTCCTCTCTTCAGTTGTCACCTTTCTATGTTCATGTAGCATCTACTTTTCTCTTCCTCTTGGGAAGTTCCGACGGTTAGTGTCTGTTCTTCCCCACTGTCATGAGCAAAAGCCCAAATATCTACGCTCTCTTTTTCTTAATCACTTCCAGTCTCATTCTCATGCCATCACAGTGTACACAGATGGTTCCAAGTCTTTTGACAGTGTTAGATTTGCAGCAGGACTTCCAGACAGCCTTGTATGAGGGCATTTATCATCCTCGGCTAGCATTTTTACAGCTGAATTGCATGCAATTCTCGTAGAACTTATCTGTATTGCATCTATGCCTGTGTCACCATTTGTGGTAGTTTCAGACTCCCTTAGTGCTTTATAGGCTATCTGTCAATTTGATTCAGCTCGTCCCGTGGTTCTTCGTATCCAACTTTGGTTACACCATATCTCTAACAAGCACAAATATATTGTTTTTTGCTGAGTCCCTGGTCGTGTTGACGTACAGGGCAATGAGCAGGCAGACACTGCTGCGCGGTCAGCAGTACATGGCCTTCCAGTTTCATATAGAGGTGTTTCATTCACAGACTATTTTGCTGTGATTTCTACCCATATTCGCTAACGTTGACAACAACGTTGTTTTGATGTTCTACATAACAAATTGTATTCTATTAAGCCAAGTATAGGTTTCTGGCTGTCTTCTTGTCAGTGTCGAGGTTGGGAGACTACCAGATCATAGAGAAAATGAATATTGAACTTCGCTGAACATCTAATTGGGAAAAGAAATGGAGAATTACCCCCCCCACCCTGACAGTCCTTGTTAGTACGATAGGATGTTTTACATCAACCATTGAAGACAAGGGGGGTATCTCTATCAGAGGTACAGCTGTAGCCATTAGAAACCCTAACAAGATATTGGGATGTGAAATAGACAGGCTGCTCCACTCAACATCTCACGTCAGTAAAAAGATCAACATAGCCAAAGCCGGTCTTAGCAGTCTCGATAGATTTAATCAAGCCCCTTTACATGTCAAAAAACACCTGTATAAAATGACACCCTTGTGTCCCAATGTCGTTAACAAAAAAAGACCAACATGCTACGGTTGCAACGGGTCCAGAATAGAGCTTTCCGCTTTATTACGGGTACCAAGAGGGGAGACAGAATCAGGATGGCAGATTTACACATCCAACAGGATATTGCTGCCTTGAATATACGCCTTAATATGCTGAAGAAGAGGCGACTCTATGCAATGCAAGAACTCTACATACCAGATAGAGAACATCCTCCCCAACTATATCATTAACACCACTCCTCAAAGGACCCAAAGAATGACTTCCACAGAGGCTGCGTCGCTTCATCCATCAGGACGATTACCAACGACCAATGATCCTGAGCAACCTCCCTGCAGATGAAGATGATTGGATAACACTGGATATGTCTACTAAGAATATTATCGCCCCTAATTACGGAGATATCTTATATAACTTTCCTACTTCACATCTACTATTGTAAATTCGTTATATTTACTATGGCGGGACACCACATTGAAAGAAGCCAACATGCCCAGTGATTTTACATGAATTGTCTATATAATCATCGCCTTGCCTTGTTGTTGAAATATTCATTATGCAATCGCAAAAAAAAAAGCAATTGCAACTTGTATATCTATTACCGACTCAGTCATGCACCTATATATCTGTTATATCTGTGTGACTCTGATGGGTAAGTGTTATATCCTTTCCAATAATTTTCTGTTATTATACACACTATTTAAATTGCACCAAAGTGGTTGGGTCACTTCCCTTTTATATCCTACCTCGTTCCCCCTCCCATCCTTTTTCCATATTTCTGTCCCTACCCATCCTTCTTCCTTACCCTTCTTACCAAAGCTCTGGTCGTAAGTTGAGTTGAGTTGACCTCTCCCGTCTTCGCATCGGCCACCCTCACTTTACTGACGGGTATCTCATAGAGAGGCTCCCTGTTCCTCTCTCAGAATTGTCAAGTTCCAGTATCTGTTAGTCATATTCTTTTGAACTGCTCACTTTATTAACGAGCAAGCAGAATTTACCTATGACGCCGTCACCGCTCTACTGCCCTTACTTTACCTTCCCTTCTTGCTGACGGACTCTCCTTCAACCCAGACACTCTCGTTGAATTTTTGACAGCAACTGATTTACTGCACAAACTTTGATGATGCCTCTAGTACTCCTCACTCCTTTCTACCTTCCTTGCCCTGCTGCGTTGTATGACCCTTGTAGGTTTAGCTCTTCTTTTTTATTTTAATAATTTTTAAGTTACGCAAAGCTTTTGCAATTTTCACACTAATTTTTTGAAGTTCCTAAACTTTTACCGAAACCTTGAGTAGCTGTTGTATTTTCGTCTAATATTTCATTTGATATGTTAATTACAAAACTGACAGTGGCATGTTTCGTCCAATCACTGTTTTCAATTAGACTGTCGAATTTTCGTTTAATTTATTTTCGAGTTCATTACAAACTCTCCCGAGTTTACAGAAAACCAATAAATAACTGTTCTTTTATGCACTATTATTCTTCACATCAAGATAAAGTTGAACTTTGCGTATTCTTATCAATATTTTTGAGAGCTTTGCGTATTTGCTGTCCAGAGTTCACAGATGATGAAATCTTGAAGGTTTATGAAATAGCTAATAATCTGGTATACCCAAAACACTTTGATGATAAATCTTTGAAAATTGCTAGAAATGCTTTTTACATTTAAAAAAGGACAACCAATTTTATTCAACTAAAAATATATTGGCTCTCCCTTACCATGAAAACTTTCTTGATATACCTTTCCTACTTAAGAATTTTAATATCAAAGTTGCATTTAAAAATCTTGTTACAGTAAAGAATTTTCAATAAAAAAATCCCTAAGAAATGCTGATGGGTGTGTACAAGACTCTTAAAGAAATGTCATTAAGTTAGTTAAATGGGAAGAGTCTTGACCCAAGATTAAAACATAAATACAGCATTGGAAGTGGAGAAGATTCTAATCCTCCGTTTATTCATGTGAGAGAATTTAACCATCCAGTTCATTTTCAAAAGGCCGAGAAAGTTATAACAAGCAAGTTCATGATTAAGAGAAATATAATAGAATCAAGTTTCATAAAAAAATAAGTTTTGAAATCAGTATGAATATTGCTTTAGGAGTATATAAATTGAATTCACTTATAATTAATAAAATTTGGGAAGAATTTTAGTAGTATGTAGAGAGTAGCAAGTAGATTTTGGTGGTAGGTTGGTAGAAGCAACCACCCAGGGAGGTACTACCGTCCTGCCAAAAGCCTGTGAAGTGAACACCTGAAGTTGTTTTACACAATGTTTGGAATGCTGGTGTTTTTTTCTTTGTTTCAGAAACACGCTAGAAAACAGGTACGTCTTGTTACTTCTACATAAACTTAGGCACACTACACATGCATGCGCATGCATATGTATACACACATATCTGAATTCTCGCCTATTTTTATAAATAGTTCTTGCTCTTTTATTTCCTCTTATCTCCATGGGGAAGTGGAAAGGAATCTTTCCCCCATAAGCCATGTGTGTCTTAGGAGGAGACTAAAATGGTGGGAGCAATGGGCTGGTAATCCCTTCTCCTGTATAAATTACTGAAAAAGATGAGAATTTTTTTTTTTTAAACTGGGATGTTTGAATGTGCGTGGATGTAGTGCAGATGATAAGAGAGATGATTACCAGTGTTATGAATGAAAAGAAGTTGTATGTCTTGGCCCTTAGCGAAATAAAGCAGAATGGGATTAAGTAAAGAGAATCTGAGAGAGAGCTAAGGAAGGTTTAGCAATAATGTTGAAGGATCAGTTATGGAAGGAGAAGAGGGAATATAAATGCATGTGTGTGTGCATTAAAATAAGGGTCGGGTGCAAAAAGTGGGTTATAACCTGAGTGTTTGCACCTGGAGAAGAGAGGAGAGTAGAGGAGAGAGAGAGAGATTTTGGGAGATGTTAAGCGAGTGTTCATGAACTTTTAAACCACGTGATAGAGTAAGTGTGGTAGGGGACCTAAATGCTGAAATGGGAGAAACGGTTAGAGAGGCGTGGTAGGTAAGTTTGGGGTGCCAGGGGCAAATGATAATGGGGGGGGGGAGTCTTTGAACTTCGTAGAGTAAGGGGTTTAGTTATAGGTAATATATATTTTATGAAAAAAAAGGATAAATAAGTATACAAGATATAGGGAGTAATGACAGTAATTTGTTGGATTATGTATTGGTAGATGAAAGACTGAGGGGTAGTACAAAGTAGAAGGAATGCAAGAAGAATAGAATGAAAAAGTAAGAGAAGTGAAGGTTTATAAACTTATGGAGGAGGTTAGGGTAAAATATAAACAACTATTGGAAGAAAGATGGGCAAGTGGTAGATTTAAGAAAGTAAGATTAGTGTTCAGCATTAGTTTGTGGTTACAGGAAAGTGGATGCAGGAGGGAAGAAGAGTGATTAGTGGAATGATGAGGTAGAGAGAGTAGTAAGAGAGAACAAGTTAGCATATGAGAGGTTTTTACAAAGTAGAAGTGATACAAGGCTGGAGGAGTATATGGAGGGAAAAAGAGAGGTTAAGAGAGTGGTGAAGGAGTTGAAAAGGAGAGCAAATGGGAGTGTGGGTGAGATATCAACAAATTTTACTGAGAATTAGAAAAAAGTTTTGGAGTGAGATTAACAAGAAAGCCAAGGGAACAAATGAATTTGACAGTTAAAAATAGGAAAGGAGAGTTATTAGACGGAGAGATAGAGGTATTAGGGAGATGGAGAGAATATTTTTAGAAACTGTTAAAGGTTGATGAAGATAGGGAAGCTGTGATTTCGTGTATTGGGCAGGGAGGTAAAATATCTTGTAGGAGTGAGGAAGAGCCAGTTGTGAGTGTGGGAGAAGTGTGTGAGGCAGTGGGTAGAATGAACAGGGGTAAAGCAGCAGGGATTGATGGATAATGACAGAAATGTTAAAAGCAGGTGGAGATATAGTTTGGGAGTAGTTAGTGCTTTTATATAATGTGTGGAAGGGGATAATGTACCTAGGGATTGGCAGAGAGCATGCATAGTTCCTTTCTATAAAAGCAAAGGGGACAAAAGAGAGTGTAAAAATTATAGTGGAATAAAGAGTAAGATGGAGAGCAGGATCACAGAGGAACAAGGAAAGGTAGGGGGGATGCAAACCAAGAGTTCACAGTGAAACATATAGGTATTTAGATAAAACTAAAGAAATTTTTGTGGCATTTATGGATTTGGAAAAGGCGTGTGACAGGGTGGATAGGAGGGCATTGTGTCAGATTTTGCAAATGTATTGAATAGGAGGTAGGTTATTTAAAGCAGTGAAGAGTTTTTACGAGGATATTGAGGCTCAGGTTAGAGTTTGTAGGAGAGAGGGAGATTATTTTCTAGTAAAATTAGGAGTGACAGGGATGTGTGACGTCACCGTGATCAATATAATTATAGATGGAGTTGTAAGAGAAGTGAATGCTCTCGTGTTGGCAAGAGGTGTGGGATTAAGAGATAAAGAATCTAACACAAAGTGGAAGTTGTCACAGTTACTCTTTGCTGATGACACTGTACTTTTGGAAGAATCTGAAGAGAAGTTGCGTAGGTTAATGGATAAGTTTGGTAGGGTATATAAAAGGACATAGGAAAGAGTAAGGTGATGAAGATATCCAGTCTTTCATTACCTAAATTTTTTTTATCAGATTGGAGGGAGTATGAAGGTAGTAAATGCATTCCGATATTTGGGAGTGGACTTGACAGCAGATAGCTCTATGAAAGATGAGGTGAATCACAGAATTGATGAGGGGAAGAACGTGAGTGGTGCACATACGAGTCTGTGGAGACAAAGAACTTTGTCCATGGAAGCAAAGAGGGAAATGTATGAGAGTATAGTCATACCAACGCTCTTATGTGGGTGAAGTATGGGTGGTGAATGTTGCAACAAGAAGGCTGGAGGCAGTGGAGATGTTATGTCTGAGGGCAATGTGTGCTGTGAAGATAATGCAGAGATTCTGTAGTTGGAAATTTAGGAGACGTATATTGCCTTACCAAGGCAGTATGTCTCCTAATGAGAATATCTTGATTTGGTTAATCTCTTGCTTTCAGGAGGGCATCACCAATTGATATTAAGGCCTGCATTTCTAAGCTGAATCCTCCTGACATTGCAACCGCATTACTATTTAAGGATAAGCCAATTGAAGTGTTTTCATCACTGAGTTCACTTGGTCTCCATTGATCTATTGGTCTTGGGTTTAGACTGGATCACTGCTGGGTTATATAATGAGCTTTAAAAAAGCGGTAAGAGACCACTAAGGAAAAGGACAACTATAGTCGCATGGCACCATGATCAGCTGATCATGTGATAAAAGGTTCTGCATTATAATACTTTTGTTCCTCAAGCACAGAAGCCAATTTTGTCCATTCTTCTTACTTTGAAATCACTTCTGTAAGAATATCTTGATCATAGTTGTGATTCTTGAAAATTCTTAACGTGAAGCAATCAGTCTTACAGAAAGTTGAGAAATTGTTGTGTATTCAAGCAAGATTATTTTATTGCAGGAAATTTCTGAAATTGGTAAGTCTCTATTTTCTCCATCATTCAGAGCACTGCGTGACTGAAACATTGAAACTGTGGAACCATGAAATGGTTCCCGACACGCTGCGGTTGAAGACGGATCATGATCAGTGTTATCGACAACATTCATTGTGAAAAACTCACGACAGAAGCCAGGAAGAATAATTCTTTCAGCGTTCAAGTACATTAGTACTTGCACGTACAGTAGTACTTGCACGCTGTTGTTTTTGTTGGTATTGTTGGGGTTGTTTTTGGGAATGCTGAAGTTAATGGGGTTGCTGGGGATGTTGGGTTTGAGCTTGTTGTTAGGGTTGGCGTATTGTTTATTTCTGGTGTGGTATAGCTATTTCAGAGGCGAGCCATAAGGTTTATTTGTATAAACTTAGAGTAGTATATTGTATGCTAGGCCTGCCAGGCCTGAGAGTATGTCCAGAACTGAGAGTATGTCCAGCTAGTACCTTGTCTGGTGCAGAGTCAGAGGGATGCTTTGTCTCGCTAAGCAAGCTTGACTTGATCTCAACCCACGAGATGGCAGCATGAGGCCTGGGTGACTCGGCGCAAAATATAAAAATAGACAGCAGTTTCATCACTCGGTCATACTATATACGATCGTCCCGACCATGTCAGATAATGGAATAAAACTTGTAGGAACAAGGCACTGCAGTGGGTTGCTAGAATGAAATGCAGAACATAGGTACAACAACAAAAAAAAGAACTTCATAACACAAGGAACTCTTGCAGGAGGAAAGATACCATCCTGGAACTGGCCCAGATATCGCTACAGTTGTGCTGCATAACATGGTATACCCATCGATGAAGTAAGGTACGATGAAGTAAGGTAGTCGTCGCAGGTAGTCACTGCATGGTTCATTCAACCTAGTGCACGTCCTGGTGGTTCCGGTGAGCGAGGCGTCGTGAGAACTCTGTATACTGGATCAGGACTACAGAAGGAAAAGTCCTGTCATGTATCGAAGCATGGCTCGCCAACTGGAAGCAAAGAACCTGCGAAAATAGGCGAAATCTGAGTAGGGATCAGTCACAAGTGACGTTTTTGTATCAGCAAATTCGCTGACGATACAAAAGTAGTCAGGAAAATTGAGAGAAAGATGCCACCTTACTTCAGGAGGAATTAGACAAGCTCAGGTTATGGTCTGAAAAGCGGTAGATGCAGTTCAGTGTAGACAAACGAAAAGTTCTGAAGCTAGGGAATGTAAATAATGCTAGCACTTATAAACTAAATAACATAGAACTTGGCCATACAGAAATTGTAAAGGACCTTAGCTACCTGAGATTGATGATGATGTCTTGCCTCGACTCTGAACAGCTATATCTCCAGCTTAAGGCAGAGTTAACGGAAGCAAAAAGAAAAATTCAAGGATTGAAAGGTGTATGCAAGGATTATCCCCGGAATAACATTGTCGATGATCGGGCCAACGAATGGATGCTAGTTGGAAATGAAGGGACAAAGCTGAAGTTGAAGAAGGTCCAGGAGACTGCTGTGAAAACCAGCAACTCCTTTTCCTTGTTAGCAGACGAATGTGAATAGACCATCAAAACCTTCCACCGAAGATAGTTCCAGTAAAGAGCACTATTAATGACCCATTGAAGACATCTCAGTGAAGGTCATCTCTACAAAGACCATCGAGAATATCATGCACACTGCTAGTGAAGGTAAGAACATCGTCATAGTTGGAGACAGTCAGGTCAAGTTCGTGATAGGGCCTTTTGTCTTTATTACAACCTAGGATTTCAAAGGCCTGTTATCCCAGGTGTAATGGGAGCAAATAAACACAGTAGAAAAAGTTTAGACTTATATTATCCTTCACCAATTTATAACAGCAATATGTACACTATGTACAGAGATAAGTATAGTGCACTCCACGGTAAGCAAAGCAGAAAGAGAAGCCACAAGATAGCAGACCGTGCTTCAACCAGCTCTAGAATGGGAATGACAAGGGCAGACAGGAGAGCGGTATCCACATAACCTCTGCGATTGTCAATCCCACCTTCTTATTGGCTAGAACCTGGTCACTAGTTGAACGATGGGGCCCCATCATCAACTCTTAGCAACCTGGTTCGCTGGTTGGGGGAGATAACCTGTAAATGAGGGTGTGTCCATGCGCCGAATAAAGGTTACGTACTCTTTGCATGCCACACCCCCACCCCCGAGAAGGCTCAGGATTAGGCTGCCACCTCCCAGTGGTAACCGTGCCGCCATGGCACAAAATAATGGGACCGCCTATCCTCTCCACCATCCAACTCTTAGATAGAGCTCAGCTTTCCTAGTGACCAAAAGCCAAACCCTAAACTCAGAGTGAGACAGCAGTCAGATAGGCCAACATAGGTCCAAGATACAAGCGGACGGTAGCCCGTATCCCCTCACTAAAAAAAACCCCCACATCAGGGGATAAAAAAAAGAGCTTGAAAGGGGGGTTACCACAAATACATCCTAACCTAAATAAAATATTAAACTAGACTCTTGACAAAGAGTCTGCCAACACATTTTCTTTGCCGGCAATATAATTAATTTTTATATTGTAGGGCTGCAGCCTGAGCGTCCAACGCATAAGCCTTGTGTTGTGATTCTTCATGGCTTGGAGATAGACTAACGGGTTGTGATCACTGTAGACTGTGACCACCTGCGATGTCTGGCCCACATAAACATCGAAATGCTCCAAAGCCATTACCAGCGCGAGGGCTTCTTTTTCAATGGTAGAGTAAGCTCTCTGATGTGGCTGGAACTTAGCTGAAAAGTATGCGATTGGCTGCAGCTCCTTGTTCCCGATTTGTAATAGTACCGCCCCAACCCCAGACTCACAAGCATCAACCTGTAATGAAAAAGGTTTGGAGAAGTCTGGAGACAGGAGAATGGGTGCAGAGCACAATAATCTTTTTGCTTTATTAAAAGCAATGTTACAATCTGACGTCCAATTAAAGGGAACTTTATGACTGGTAAGAGAGGTAAGAGGGGCTACAATATCTGAGAAATTCTTACAGAATCTTCTGTAAAATCCTATCATGCCTAGGAAACGTTGAAGAGATTTCCTATCATGAGGAACTGGATAATCTTTAATCGAAAGAACTTTAGCAAGTTTAGGTGCAACATTACCACTACCTACTTCATGGCCTAGAAAAGTGACAGTGGCCTGGCCAAAGGAAGATTTAGATAAATTAACTGTTAATTGGGAATTCTTAAAGGTCTCAAACAGAGCTTTAAGTCTAAGTAGGTGTTGATCCCAAGTATCAGACACCACAACAATATCATCTAGGTATGCTGCCGTGCCTTCAAGTCCTTTAATAGCCTGATGGACGAGTTTCTGGAATGAAGAGGGGGAATTTTTCATTCCGAAGGGGGTAACTGTATACTGATAATGACCTCCTGGAATTACAAAGGCAGAGATTTCCTTCGCCTTATCTGTCAAAGGTACCTGATAGTAACCTTTAAGGAGATCTAATTTGGACACAAAAGTAGCCTTACCCACAAAGTCAATTACGTCATCCAGACGAGGAAGAGGGTAAGCATCTGTGATTGTGACCTCGTTCACTTTACGGTAGTCTGTGCACATACGAAACCCTCCATCAGCCTTTTTTACTAGGATGCACGGTGAAGCCCATGGACTAGATGACTCCTCCACTAAACCATGTTCTAACAAGAAGTCTACTTCCTGCTGAAGTAGCCTTTGCTTTTCAGGATTAGCTCTGTAGGGGGAGAGTTTAATTGGTTTAGATTTTCCCACATCTACATCATGGTAACCTAACGTACATTTTTTCGGCACATCCGAAAAAATATTAGGATATGACTGTAGAAGCTCAGTTAAATTGGTTGCTTGTATTTCAGATAATCCATCCATTAACGGGCTAGGATCCTTGAGGAGGACAGAATTTAAAAGTTTAGTATTAATTTCAGAGATAGAGTGCAAAGAGTCAGAGTCGTCCTCAGAGGTAGAGGACAGAGTCATTACTGGGACTTTATCTGGTGTATGAAAGGCCTTGATTTGATTAATGTGGTAAGTTTTTGTTTTTGAGGTCTTATCAATGGGAGCTACCACATAATTTAAATCAGATAATCTACTTACTATCTGCATAGGTCCCGTAAATCTAGCTTTCAAGGTGTGGCCAGGTATAGGTTCCTGCACCAACACCTTGTCTCCTGGATGGAAGGAGCGGAATTGTGCACTTCTGTCATACCTCTGTTTCATCTTACTTTGAGCTATCTTTAGGTTAGCCGTGGCTAACTCACGTGCCACCTGCAACCTTGAAGACGGGTTGTAGAGTGCTGAGCTTACGTCTTCTCCCATCCATCCTTCTTTGAGCACCCGAAGAGGACCTCGTACATTGTGCCCAAAGATCAGCTCAAACGGACTATACCCTGTAGACTCTTGCACCGTCTCTCGTACTGAGAACAACAACGGTAGAGATTCATCCCAATCTGTCGGAAAGTGCATGCAAAAACTTCTCATCATTGTTTTTAATGTTTGGTGGAATCTTTCCAAGGCGCCTTGGGACTGAGGGTGATAGGCAGTGGATAAGTTGTGAATTATCCCTAGCCTAGTTAATACTTCCCTAAATGCTTTGGCAGTGAAGTTAGTACCTTGATCACTTTGTATAGTTTTAGGAATGCCAAAACAAGAAATGAATTTTGTTAAAGCTTTGAGAATAGCTTTAGTATTGATACTACGCATTGGGATCGCTTCAGGATATCTGGTTACTTTATCCATAATTGTAAATAAATACTGATTTCCAGACTTTGACTTAGGTAGTGGACCTACACAATCTATAATTAAATCTGCAAAAGGTTCTCCATCAGCAGGTATGGGTTGGAGAGGTGCAGGTTTAATGGAATGTCCAGGTTTTCCAACTTGCTGACATTCTCGGCAACACCTAATATGATTCTTCACATCTTTCTTTAATTTTGGCCAATAAAATTCTTTTGTGATTCTATACAAGGTTTTTGTAATTCCTAAGTGACCTCCTAATGACGTATTATGAGCTATATTTAATATCTGAGGTCTATACTTGGTTGGAACCACGAACCTGTCGTATAATTGCCGGCCCTCTGTCTCCTTACCAGTCTCAGTGCAAACCAAATAATCATTTTTAACTTCATACTTGACTGGATGACCCAAAGAGGATTTACCCATGGCTGCCTCAAAAGCGAATTTTAAAGAAGGGTCCTTTCGTTGTTCCTCCCGGAAGGACAGTCCCTCGGGCATGGAAACAGAGACATCTGGCAATCCTGCAACCTGGGAATAGGAAGGCTTGATCGGGGTCTGTTCACTTGATTTACGAGACTCCGGCCGGTGTGTCTCATAAAACAACGTGGCTATTCCGAGATCGGAGTCGTCCAAGGATAGGTCAACATTCTCCCCAGACAACCCTTGGGATGTTGCCCGAGTTATGGCCAACACTGGAGAAGCATTAATCATTATAGGTTCAGGACACGAAGTAACAGTAGTAATGTTATTACCCAGTAATAACATGGCATTTTTCATGGGAAATCCTTTTGAGACACCTACAGTCAAGTACCCAGTGTAATATTTGCACTGTACATAAATTTTATGCAAAGGAACAGAATATATAGCTCCTCCATAGGCTTCCAATAAAACTGAGGAATTCAAGGAAGTATTCTCTGAAAGGGGTAATATTCCTTCTCTGACAAGTGAGCAATATGCTCCAGTATCTCTAAAGGTATTTACTTTAGTTGGTTCTGAGTTTTCCTGAAGGGAAATAAGACTTTCGCAATAATAAGGGGCCATACCTTTTTCTACTTCTCTAGGGGACATGTTACTAGGGATATTAGAGATTTTCCCGATGGGTTGAGGTTTTTGGGGGCAGTTGGAACTGATGTGACCTACTTTATTACACCTGAAGCAGACGACAGGCTTGCCCTTTACTCCCTGATGACGTTGCAAGTGGTGTCGTTCTGGCTGGTGCCTCTCTGGATATTGTTGTCGAGATGCTCCATAAGTAGTTTGCCTCTCCGCAGGGGGACCATATGTTGAGAAGCGTGGCTCACCAGGTGACTTGGTTGGATGACGTAGACGCTCTCCCTCCGGCTGGCACTTCATTCTCCAATGTTGTCGATCTCTGCTCACGCCAGACTGTTGAAAAGAGAGACGGGACCGCTCGGACAAGGAGCGGTTCGTTTCGAAGGTATCAGCCAACCTGGCCGCCTCCAATGCAGTGGTTAAGTCACGATCCTGCAGAAAGACACGAACCTCTGGTCCCACAGACTCCAGCAGGTTATCAATCAGAATAAGCTGCACCAGCTCCTCAAAGTTAGAGACACCACTCGCTTTATCCCAGCTGGTAAAAGCTTTGGTTTGCTGTCTCACAAAGTCCACCAGGGATTGACCAAGCTGCCGCCTGTTCAATTTGAAGGTCTTACGATATTTAGCTGGGATACATGTATATGCTCCCAACACTGTGGTCTTCACTACTTGATAATCAGAGAATTCAGCGTCAGTTAATACCGACGTAAATTCCTGTGCCTTACCCAATAATGCTGTATGAACCAACGCTGCCCAGTGCTGTTCCGGCCACCTCAAGGCTCGAGCCTGATTTTCGAAGCTTTCGAAAAATTGCTCTGGTTCGGCCTCATTGAAGCGGGGAACAAGCTGTACTGCTTTTTGTAAACTGAAATCATTTACAGAATGCGAAAACTGCCTCCTTTCTCTTTCCCTATCAAATTCTTCCCTTGCGAATGCTCTCTGTTCCCTAGTTTGCTCCAGCGTGATTTTTGCCAGCTCAAGTGCCAACGACGCTGATTCACCTCGAGACAACCCAGCTGCACCATACTGACCATTTTGCTCCGTAGGTGTATCATCTTCCTCATGCGAGAACATAAGAGTTTTTGCCCCAGCTCCCGTAGAGGGAGGAGTTTGATGTGCCATCTCTTCTTCAATAAGTTTGTCAGCAATAAGTGAACGCAGTTGCGCAGCTGTGAGAGTGCGTTTATAGGGAATGCCAATGGAACGAGCAATTTGCCAACAACGCTGTAGGGACAATTTAGGTAGGTTATGCAAAGTATATGCCGACACCAGGCGTCTGACTCGTCTAGGTGGCATAAGTTATTCGCTATGCACAGTACGAATACCCCAACGTAACACGTTAATTTGCAGAACACGCTTAGCTATGCACAGTACGATTGCAGAATACGCATACAAGCAAAGCCGACTGCACACAAGATTGACCGTAGCGAAGCGAGCACACTGAACAAGCTAGTAGCGAGCTGTTGAACGATCACACAATAGCAAGGCTGATCATAAGCAACTGACACGCAAAATTTGTAAAGCGAAGCGAAACAGCAAGCTACACAATGTTCCTGCTACAAGCTTCACCCTAAGCTCAACCATTTCTCTAAGTCCAGCTCTCGGACAGGCTACCCATATTACAACCTAGGATTTCAAAGGCCTGTTATCCCAGGTGTAATGGGAGCAAATAAACACAGTAGAAAAAGTTTAGACTTATATTATCCTTCACCAATTTATAACAGCAATATGTACACTATGTACAGAGATAAGTATAGTGCACTCCACGGTAAGCAAAGCAGAAAGAGAAGCCACAAGATAGCAGACCGTGCTTCAACCAGCTCTAGAATGGGAATGACAAGGGCAGACAGGAGAGCGGTATCCACATAACCTCTGCGATTGTCAATCCCACCTTCTTATTGGCTAGAACCTGGTCACTAGTTGAACGATGGGGCCCCATCATCAACTCTTAGCAACCTGGTTCGCTGGTTGGGGGAGATAACCTGTAAATGAGGGTGTGTCCATGCGCCGAATAAAGGTTACGTACTCTTTGCATGCCACAGTCTTAAAGATAGGAAGAGGAGGCAGAGGGTGTGGTTCCCAGGGGCTGGGATGGAGGATATTGTTAGACAACTGGACGACATCACGAGAGGTAATGGGAGCAATCCTATTATATGTCTCAGACATAATTAGGAAGAAGAGAGGGAGACCTGTGATATGTGGCATTTTGCCGAAAAGAGTTGTAGATGAATGGTTGTCCAGGGCAATTGGTGTCAATTGCTGGCTAGAGAAATACTGTAAGGAAAATGCAGTAACATTCATAGACAAATGGGACCTCTTTCTCTGTCAGAAATGACATGCATGCCAGGGGTGGTGGTCACTTTTCTAGGCCTGGATTGGGAACACTGGCCAATGCAATAGAGAGAGCTGTTAGGGCTTTAAACTAGACACAGTGGTATGGGTTTTTGTGGGAAAGCAACAAAATCTCAGTGTAGCTATATTGTGAGTTTTAGGGAAACCAGTTATTGGCAGAATAAGGTAGAGTTAGTGGTGAATATTGGTAAGCCAGTGATAAGGACAGTAACAGGGATAGTTGAAGAACAGAAATGAGCAGGAAGGGAAAAAGAGGAATGGTTTCTAAATTTAAGTTAAATAATCCTAATGCTAGAAATAAGATGGACGAGTTGAGATTAGTTGCAAGCGCTAGTAACATTGATGTGTTTGCCATAACCAAGATGTGGTTTAATATGCAAATTCGAGACATGAATGCTGAATGTTACATTCAGAAAAATTACTTGAATTGCTACATAAAAACTGGTATAAAGTGTGATATAACACATAGTCTCTCTCTGGGCAGAATTTTCAGAGGGGCATGAAAAACTAATTTTATGCGTGATATACCGTCCCCCAAACTTGGGTATGGACCAAGGGAGACTACTTTGGGAGGAAACTGTTAAGGCCACAAGGCACAATAACGTACTAATTCAAGGAGACTTTAACTTTAGTCAGATTGATTGGAATTTCTTGACTGGAAATTTAGTCTAACGACTTTTTAGAGGTAGTTGAGGATTGTTTTTTAAAGCAGTTTGTGACAACCTACAAGGGTAAATAACCTGCTTGACTTGGTTCTGCAAACAAGGAAACCCTTTTTAATAATTTAGAAATTTTAAAGGAACTTGGCGCAAGCGACCACGAATCAGTTACCTTATGATAGTAGGGATTACTCAATAACTGTCCAAGATTTTCGCTTATCAGATTACAATGGGCTTAGAGAACACCTATCATCTGTGGACTGGGGTAACGAAGAGAGCTGTCAATATGACAGCTTTCTGAACACTATATATACCGCTCAAAGAACATTTATTCTGTAAAAATAAATTAGAATAGAAATTCGAAATGGATGAATAATAGGCTCAAACATCTTTTAGGGCAGAAGAAAGGAATTTATAAACGCATCAAGAGAGGTGAGGGTCATCTTATAAATCAATATATTCACATTAACAGGGAAGTTAAAAAGAGGATAAGAAAAGCTAAATGAGACTATGAAATTAAAGTCGCTAGGGATTCGAAAACTAACCTGGAAGTTTTTTTCCAGGTATATAGAACCAAAGTTAGGGAAAAATGACTCTGGGCATCTTACTGATAAGGAGATTGAAATGTGTTCGATTTTAAATAATTATTTCCTCTCGGTTTTCACACAGGAAGACACTAACAATATCCCAGTAACTAATTTTTACAGTGGGCCTGAAGAAGATAAATTATGGAACATAACAGTTACTAGGGATATGGTTATCGTACAGGTAGACCGAATGAATCAAAATAAATCCACGGGCCCTGATGAACTTTTTTCAAGGGTTCTTAAGGAGCACAAAATGGAACTTTGTGAACCATTAACTAAGATTTTTAATATCTCTTCACAGGTGTAGTTTCTGATATGTGGAAGCTGGCCAATGTAATTATTGTTTTTAAAGCAGGAAACAAGTCGTTACTGTTAAATTGTCGCCCAAATAAGCCTGACCTCAATTGTCGGCAAATTACTAGTCAAGTGAATTACAAGTGACATGAGGAAATTTGCTGCTGATACAAAAATGGGCCGAATAATTGATTCTGTTGAGGTGTTGCACGAGCCTTATTCATCAACTTGAAGGTATACGATTAGTACGAGACTTATGAAGAGTTCACAACGTTATTTAAAGGAAATAGGTGCTACTTTAGCGTGCGGTCTACCGCAGTATTCGTAGTTTACGCTGTGAACTGTCTTTTAACGTGCGGTCTACCTTTTATGTTAGGCTAGTTTGTACGGAATTTCTCATGATGCTCAAATTTGTCACATACATTTCTTCGTCCTTCACAGCAGTCATATAAGAGGTCTTAATATGATTTTAACATGAATGTGAGAGGGGGAAAAATGGTTATTACGAGCACAGGTGTAGGCCTGTACATCTTGCCGTAGCACTCGACCAATTAGGAACGAGCAAAAAGGCAGCAGAGAGAATAAATTATTATTTCCTTCACCAAAATAAGCTGGTATTTACAGTGTATTTACAGCTGTGTTCAAAGAGGCAAAAATAAAAGTACAATACACGGAAAGAACCGTAGCAACCAGCAGTGAAGGCAAGTCTGCCAAAGCTGCTTCACGAGCGTCCCACGTCGCTTCACAGCTTTGGCGTGCTTCCTTATTCCTATCACCCTCCATATTTCTTGCAATCCCATACTCATTCCTGTCCACCCAACTCCAGTTTACTCGCAGGCAGACTGGGACATGTTCAAATAACACCTTGACAACACAGATCTCACACACAACTACAACAACAGACCTATATCAGACATACACACAACTTGCATGCCTACAACACTCCATCACACAAGCTGCTGTGAAAGCAGTGCCCACAAGACACAAAGATATGCTATTCTATTCGTCCTTCGGAACGAACAAAGCGCCGCTTTAACACAAACCATAACAGACTGAACCTTATACACTGGGAGCTCTCTCTACTGTGGATGCGAATCATTTACAGTCTAGAGGAAGACCACAACAGACACTGGTAAACTCTCATTGACACAGCAGATGCCCAGCAGATTAAGGATCCCAAGACTTTCTAGAACTTCATCCGAAAAATCAGGGGAACCCCAAACACTACAGATTTCAGACACATCACTCACAGCAGACACATCCCTGACTCAACAGAAGCTGTAAACATCTTCAAAGACATCTGGGAAAACACATTCCATTCACATTCCCAAGATCCTGCCGTACTTGAACACCCAGCCCAATCATCACTCTTGATTCCCTCTTCTCCTCTCATTCTCTAACTCTCCTTTCACACAACAGAATGTCATCTCCCTTTTAACTCGTCTTCCAAAGAAAGCACCTTGGGCTTCTGGCCTGTCTCTATCCTTCGACACCTTCCACACTATCCCTGGCATCCAGATACTTCCCACCTCTATTTAAATCTGCTATGGCTACCATTATCCTGGCAAAGATTTGACAAACCCAGAGAACTACAGGCCCATAAACTTGTAGTTAATAAGCTGTAGGCTTTTGAGACTTGTGACCTCTTCAAGGGGGGCTCCTTGGCGTGGTGAAGAGGCTCTTGGTCTGAGGAATTAGCCCTGTCGGTCTTCTTCCTCAGACCGAACCTAATTACCCCCCATTCTCCCCTCCCCTATCCCATCCTCCCCATCCTCCCCTTTTTCCATTCCTCCTCCTCCTCCTCACCCCTCCCTTTTGCCCTTCCTCTTTTTAGCCTTCGTGATTTCTCCCACAGGCGCGCTAGTTCCTAGGTAGGGGAAAGGACACCGGGGTCCATCCCATTCCGTTGAGGTTTCTTGGCGGTGGCGTAGTTTGCCGTGGAATCTGGATTGCCTAGGGATGTCCCGATCCCTCTCCGGTATCCCGGAGTAGCTTTGGGTGTCTTTTGGGCGACGGGTGTATCTCTGGAAGCCACCTTTCGGATTCCGGGGGTGGTGGCTGAAGGAGGTATGCTTTGTGGCGGATATCCGGCCGCCCTCTCTTTTGTCCACCGAGGTAGCTCGGCAGATGTGAGGTTGCTATCCCAGATTGCTGGTTTACTGGCATGAAGGGTAGGGTATGGCACGGGTTCCATGCTGCATCTGCACTACTAGCGGTGTCGAGTCCTCTTGGGCGCGGAGGGAGATTTCTGGCCCTTTCATTCCTCCTAGGAACTATCCCTCCCCGGTCCCCCCTTTTTTTTTCTTTTTTTTTATTTTTATTTTCTTTTCTTCTTTCTTTTTTTTTTCTTAAAAACAAAAAGAAAGAAGTAACCTAACCATGGCAGCCCTAGTCCATGAACCTGGTACCCCCGGGCCCCTTCTTGATACCGCACCCCGTTCTGACCCCGCCTCGTCTTTGGACCACTCTTCAGACATTCCTCATGCCTCTGTACCTATTGCCGGTGCTGTTTCCTCACCCGCTTCAGGTACTGAGGCCTCGACTGACTCCTTCGATTTATCAGACCTTCGCTCTCCTCTGACTATGCTTCCGGCCTCTCCCTCTACGGTGCGGCAATTTTCAAATCGCCGACCCGTTCCACGTCGGACCAACTCTGGTCCCACGCCTGAACGTCAACGACAATTACCTGCTGATGATACTTCTCCACCTTCACCTTCTCGTTCTTCTCAGAAACGATCGACACGTCCTTCACTACCTTTCCACGCTCAGTTTCAGACTGAACAGTGGACTAAATTCTTCACTTTACGACCAACTTCCTCTACTGCCTATCTTTCTGACCATAGTATTGGCAAGGCACTCCTACGCCATGTTGGTAAAGATATTTCTTTTCATGCTCTTAAGAGCGGTACGCGCATCATTACCGTACAGAATGCTACCCAGGCTCGTGAGCTCTCTCGTCTTTCCCATATAGATACTGTTCCTGTCACCCTTGAAAAACATCATTCCCTCAATTCTTGTAGTGGTACCGTTATTCTGCCCCATACCATAGTTCAACAAAATTTCCAGACATGTGGCACCGACTTTCTAGAACAGCTGGAACTCCAAGATCTCCCAATCCTCAAGGTAGACACTTATGTTCTTCCTGCCCGTGGGCGGAGACGATACCCTAGCAATGTGGCTCGTTTAACTTTTGACAGCCGAGAACTCCCATCCTCCATTTATATAGCAGGACATCGGTTACAAGTTCGAAAGGTGATCCCTACACCACAACAGTGTAGAAATTGCTGGCGATTTGGCCATCCAGCGAAATATTGCAGATCTATCGCCGAATGCCCAGTCTGTGGTGCCGATGACCATTCTAATACGTCTTGCAATCGATCTCCCTCTTGCCTTAACTGTCATGAGGCTCACCCTTCGTACTCTCGCCGTTGTCAGGTCTATTTAAACGAGCGGGAAATCCGTTACCTCAAAGAGACAGAAGGTCTCCCTTATGCCATGGCAGTTTCTCATCTCCGCCTCCAAGGGAGACTCCCACGTGTTTCTTATTCCCGTGTTTCAAAACGTCCCCCCACTTCTGGTATCCCATCTTCTACACCCACCTCTGTGGTTACCTCTCCCATAATCACTCCTGTATCTAATCCTTTTGCTGTCCTCGGCTCAGACGTCCCTACTTCAACGCCTCAGTCTAATCTCGCTTCTTCGAGTTCTCTCTTACAAGCCTCAGTATCGACGAGACCTCGTACGACACCTCTTCCCAATCGTCCCTCTACTTCTCAAAAGTCAAAAAAAGGTCCGGTAACACCTCCTACCCATCTTCCACCTCCTCATTTTACCCTCCCTGTCTCTGTCCCTAGTTCTTCCCCTCTCACTGGCTCAGTTACAAGTGCAGAGGTTCACCCTCCTCCTCGTAATGTACCTTCCTCCCCTGTTCCCTCCCAAGTTTCTTCCTCTTCTGCCACCTCCCAGGTTCCTGTCTCTTCTGTCCCCTGCCACGCTTCTCCAGTTCCCTCCACCCTTTCGCCCCCCCCTACCTTGGTACAGTCCAATACAGTTCCAATCTTTACTCATCCTCCCCCTACCATTCCCAATAATGTCTCCCATACGACATCTCTGAATTCCGAAACACTTGAAGCAATCTCTGAATATATTGCAGAGACCAAACCATCAATGGACACTGATCCACCTTCCGCTCTTTCTCTCTCCTCTGCTCCATCTGCGCAACTCCTTTCTTCACAGCGCACCGTTCCTTCGCTGCTTGAACATTTTCCACTGCCTCCGCATGTGGACTTTTCTAACCCTTCTAGTCCGTAGGAACCCTTACCTGCGGATTTCAAGTATCTTTATCATTGCCAATCATGGCCTTTTTACAGTGGAATATACGCGGCCTCAGGGGTAATCGGGGTGAGCTTCAGATGTTACTCTCCCAGTTTGCCCCTGTTGGTGTTTGCTTACAGGAACCAAAATTACACTCTGCTGTTATTTCTCACATCTCAAGCTATAATTTATTGTATTCTTCAGATCCTTTTCCTGATGGGACCTTTAATGAAAGTGCCCTTCTTCTCCGCACTGATATTCCGTACCATCAGCTATTTATTCATACTTCGCTGCATTACACAGCAGCCCGTATCCACTTACATAGGTGGTATACACTCTGTTCTTTATATCTCTCTCCTTCTCAGGCATTATCTATTCCGGATTTTGCCTTCCTTGTTTCGTCATTACCGCCACCGATTCTGTTACTTGGTGATTTTAATGCCCACCATTTCCTCTGGGGAGGGTCTCACTGTGATTCCCGTGGAATTCAGTTAGAGGCTTTTCTTGCCACCCACCCCCTCCATGTTTTAAATACAGGTACTCACACCCATTTTGATCCTCGGACTCGTACTCTCTCTTGCATCGATCTCTCAGTTTGCTCTTCCTCCGCCGCATTAGACTTTACTTGGTCTGTTCTCCCGGACTTACATGACAGTGATCATTTCCCAATCATTCTTACTTCCCCTTCATATTCGCCACCTCTTCGCACCCCACGCTGGCAATTTAATCGGGCAAATTGGAACCTTTACTCACACCTGACTGTTTTTAAAGAGGTTCCTTCTTCGTCCTCCATCGATGAGCTTTTACACCTCTTCTCGTCCTCCGTTTTCACCGCAGCTTCTCATTCTATACCCCAAACTTCGGGCAGGCATTCTCAGAAATGCGTGCCTTGGTGGTCTCCTGCTTGTGCTCGTGCAGTACGTTTGAAACGCGCTGCATGGGGCAGGTACCGGTACAATAGAACCACAGAGCGACTCCTTGATTTTAAACAGAAGCGTGCGATCGCTCGCAGTGTCATCCGTGACGCTAAACGCACTTGCTGGCGAGATTATGTCTCCACCATCACCTCTGCTTCCTCTATGAGTGCAGTCTGGAAAAAAGTACGAAAACTGAGTGGTAAATATTCTCCTGACCCGGCTCCTGTTCTGCGGGTTGCCGGTGTTGATATAGCAAACCCACTAGATGTTGCCAATGAAATTGGCAATCATCTGGTCCGTATTTCTCAGGGACTCCATCTATGCCCCTCATTTCTTTCCTCAAAGTCTGCCAGAGAGTTAGCACCCTTGGACTTCTCTTCTCTCAGAGAAGAACAGTATAATGTGCCTTTTACACTTCAAGAACTGGAGGCAACACTCTCAGCTTGTCGATCATCGGCAGCTGGGCCCGACGACATTCATATTCGTATGCTACAACATTTACATCAGTCAGCCCTTGCAGTCCTATTACGCCTTTACAATCTTATTTGGTCACAAGGAGTTCTTCCACAGCTGTGGAAATCCGCCATTGTTCTCCCTTTCCGCAAACCAGGCACTACGGGACATGAAACCTCCCACTATCGTCCCATTGCTCTTACCAGTGCAGTTTGCAAAGTAATGGAACGTCTAGTAAATAGACGTTTAGTGTGGTATTTAGAGACACACAACAGTCTCTCCACTCGTCAATATGGCTTTCGTAAGGGACGTTCTACCATAGACCCCTTACTGCGCTTGGATACGTATGTTCGTAATGCCTTTGCGAATAACCACTCAGTTATTGCCATATTTTTTGACCTTGAGAAGGCATATGACACAACTTGGAGGTATAATATTTTAGCCCAAGCCCACTCCTTAGGCCTTCGAGGCAATCTACCATCCTTCCTTAAGAACTTTTTAACTGACAGGCATTTCCGTGTTCGGGTTAATAATGTGTTCTCCCCGGACTTTGTCCAAGCTGAAGGTGTCCCCCAGGGATGTGTTCTGAGCACAACACTTTTTCTCCTTGCTATTAATGATTTGGCCTCTAGTCTTCCATCAAATATTTGGTCATCACTCTATGTTGATGACTTCGCTATTGCCTGTGCAGGCGCTGACTGTCACCTCCTTACAGTTTCTCTCCAGCATGCAGTCGACCGTGTTTCCAATTGGGCCACCACACATGGGTTTAAATTTTCCAGCACTAAAACCCACCAAATCACTTTCACTAGACGCTCTGTCATCTCTGATCATCCTTTGTACCTCTATGGCTCACGTATCCCTGAACGTGATACAGTCAAGTTTCTGGGCCTCCTCTTTGATCGTAGGTTATCCTGGAAACCTCACATTACCTCTCTGAAGGCAACTTGTCACAGCCGGCTGAACCTTCTTAAAACCCTTGCTCATCTTTCGTGGGGAGCTGATCGTCGAACCCTCCTTCACCTACATTCCACCCTTATTTTATCGAAACTTGATTATGGTGACCAGATCTATTCAGCGGCATCTCCTGCTACTCTCTCTAGCCTTAACCCCATTCATCACCAAGGATTACGTTTATGCCTTGGTGCTTTTCGCTCTTCCCCTGTCGAAAGCCTCTATGCAGAAGCGAACGTTCCATCCTTATCCGATCGCCGTGATGCCCATTGCCTGCGCTACTATGTACGCTCTCATGATCTCCGCAATCCTTCCATTTATAGAATGGTCACTGATATTAGTAGACATTCTTTATTTGTTCGCCGCCCCTGCTTACTCCGTCCCTTCTCTCTTCGCCTTCATTCGCTCTTGTCTTCTCTTCAACTACCACCTTTCTATGTACATGTAGCATCTCACTTTTCCCTACCCCCCTGGGAAGTTCCAGCTGTTCGAGTCTGTTCTTTCTCCCTCCCTTGCTCGAAAGCCTAACTGTCTACGGTCGCTTCCCGCTCTCTTTTTCTTGACCACTTTCACTCTCATTCTCATGCCATTGCTGTGTACACAGATGGCTCTAAGTCTTCTGACGGCGTAGGATTCGCAGCAGTGTTTCCGGACAGCGTCGTACAAGGGCATTTACTATCTTCAGCTAGTATTTTTACTGCTGAATTATATGCCATCCTTACAGCACTTATCCGTATTGCATCTATGCCTGTGTCATCATTTGTGGTTGTCTCAGACTCCCTTAGTGCTTTACAGGCTATACAAAAATTTGATACACCTCACCCCTTAGTCCTCCGTATCCAACTTTGGCTACGCCGCATCTTTACTAAGCATAAAGATATTGTTTTTTGTTGGGTCCCTGGTCATGTTGACGTACAGGGCAATGAACAGGCAGACACTGCTGCGCGGTCAGCAGTACATGACCTACCAGTTTCTTATAGAGGTATTCCATGTACGGACTATTTTGCTGTAATATCTTCCCACCTTCACACCCGTTGGCAACAACGTTGGTCTACTATGCTCGGCAACAAACTTCAGTCTATTAAACCGAGTATAGGTTACTGGCCGTCTTCTTATCACCAGTGTCGAGGTTGGGAGACTACTCTCTCCCGTCTTCGCATTGGCCATACTCGTCTTACTCATGGATATCTCATGGAGAGGCGTCTTGCTCCTCTCTGTGAGAATTGCCAAGCTCCATTATCAGTCAGCCACATTCTGTTGGACTGCCCACTTTATCAACGAGCACGCAGAATTTACCTCTGTCGTCGTCTTCGCCCCGCTGCTCTCTCTTTACCTTCCCTTCTCGCTGATGGACCCACCTTTCATCCGGACTCTCTCATTGACTTTTTGACAACGACTGACTTACTTCACAAATTCTGATACTTTCAGCCCTTTCTACTTGTATCTCTTGCTACCCTCTACCCCCGTACTATCCCCTGCCCCGCTGTTTTCTGTAACCTGCTGATCATCCCCCCTCCCTTCTGCCATCCAGTTCCCTTGCTTCCTTCCCTACCCTGCAGCGCTGTATAGCCCTTGTGGCTTAGCGCTTCTTTTTGATTATAATAATAATGAGACTTGTGAACATATGACTCAGAACCAACCTTGAGACAAATCACCTACTGAAGGAACGACAGTTTAGATTCAGATAACACCGCTCTACACAAGACGCTTTAAACATCATCCTGAACTATAGACGCATTAACATGGCCGAAGACAGACTGACTGCTACTGCCCTCGTTGCCAAGAACGTGGAGAAGGCTTTCGACACGGTCTGGCACGACGGATTATAGCACAAGATCTGTAAAAATTCCTTTTCCAGTCAATATGACTAAATTATTATGTATCTTCCTTGATGGCCGCACTGTGTATAAAGTTGAGGAACAACTTCTCTGACTACTTCATTCCTTCATGCAGGAGTCCCAAAAGGCTCCGTGCTCTTCCCTACACTCTATATTCTCTACACAAATGACATTCCTCGACCCATATACCCAAACACACTAACTATCTCTTATGCAGACGACATTACACAACTCGCCGCACACGAAAGCACCAGATTCCTCACACGTCCTGCAGTTCTTGCATGTCCTGCCACCAAGTTTCACCTATACACAACATTTATCAGGCCTCTCATCACTCAACTCCCCTTGCCTTAACATTGGCAGCTAAGACCAAAGCACTGAAGCTACAACGTATCCAGAACCAGGAATTACTCTGGTTGCTGGGAGTGATATGGGATGACTATGCCACAAGCGAGTTATTCCACCTCAGGACTGGCATACCAGCTTTGAATGTCTTCTGGTAGACTCTGCGACAGACAGCTTGACAGACTTAAAATTCTTGCGCATCGTTCATGGGGATCAGATCGCCGGACTCTCCTCTGTTTGCAATCCGCCCTAGTCTTGTCAAAGCTGGATTATAGCGACCAAATCTATTCTGCGGCTTGTCCTGCAACTCTTTCTGAGTTAGATCCCCTTCATCATCAGGGTCTACGTTTATGCCTTGGTGCCTTCCATTCATCCCCTGTTGAAAGCCTCTATGATGTGGTGAATGTTCCTTCCTTGGGCAATCGTCATGATGCTCATTGCCTTCGTTACTTTGTCCGCTCTCATAACCTTCGTGTTCCTTCTATGTATAGGTTGGTCTCTCACGTTAGTAGAAGCCAGTTATTTGATCGTATTCTCTTCATCTTCACTCACTCCGGTCTTCTCTCCAGTTGCCTCCCTTGTATGTTCATGTAGTGTCTGCCTTTTCCATTCCCCGTTGGGAGATTCTGACCGTTCGTATCTGTTCTCCCCTACTGCCGTGCGCTTAAGGTCTCCTACCTATGGCTGCTTCTCGCTCTTTTTCGTGCTCACCTTCCAGTCGCATGCTCGTGGCTCTACATCTGACGGTGTTGGGCTCGCGGCGGTGTTCCCGGACTATGTTGTCCGGGGTCATTTGTTCGACTTGTGTAGTATTTTTACCGCTGAGTTGTATGCCATCCTCATAGCTCTTCTCCGTATTGCATGTATGTCTTTCGACGTTTGTGATCATTTCGGATTCCCTCAGCGCTTTGCAGGTCATTAAACAATTTGATTCCCCTTATCCACTGGTCTTCTGTTCTCAAATTTGGTTGCGCTGAGTAACTAGCAAAAACAAAGACGTCGTTTTCTGTTGGGTCCTTGGACACGTTGATATGTGGGACAATGAACAGGCGGACACTGTTGCGTGATCAGTGGTGCGTGATCTTCCGGCTTTCTATAGAGGTATTCCGTTCAGAGATTATTATACTGTCATTATCTGCCCGTCTTTGCGGCCGTTGGCAGCAACGGTGGTCGGATATGCGCCATAACAAATTACTCTTTACTGAACTGCTTTTGGGTTTGTGGCCATCTTCTTACCACCGTTGCCATACTCGGGAGACTTTGCTCTCCCGTCTCCGCATCGGCCACACTCGCCTTCCCCATGGGTATCTCATGGAGTGATACCCTATTCCTCTCTTGCAGACGGTCATGCCTTTGACTTACGATCACTTTTTGATTTTTTGTCAGCAACTGCTTTACTATAAGAACTTTGACACACAGCCCCTAGCGTCCCTTCCAGCCCTTTCTCCCCTCACCTGTGATTCCCTCTCCACCGAGCTGTGTATAGCCCGGGCACTCTTTTTGTGCCCTGCAGTGCTGCATGACGCATGTCGGGTTAGCGCTTTTTGATAATAATAATAATGTGTCATTACCCAAATGGAAAAGATATTGTATTTATATTTAGTGTAACATACGTTATTATGTATGTTATACTTTGTAGCTCTTGTTTAAATAATTGTTTTTCATAGTACATAGATTTCTCATCATTTCCATGGCATCCAGTCTTTTTGAATTATTTATTTAGATATTAATTTCATTTTTTATATCTCCTTGTGTATGCGTGCGTGCGTGCTCGTGCGCGCACTGAAATATATGCAAGAATTGGGCAAGAACAACGGTTATCGGTGAGACATCAGGCGTGGACAGTGCTGCTGAGGGAGGGGACGAGCATCAACTTTGCTATTGTGAGGCAGTAATTTGTTGAACGTAGAGGAAACAAAATTATCGTAAGCTGCCTGGATTTAATGATTAAAATTTAATAATATTTCGTGATTTTTTTCAATTTAGAAAAAAAAAAACTTGGAAAAAAGGTTCAAAGGAAATTAATAATTGGTTATATTTCAAGTGATGTAATCTAGTTTGATTACACCCAATATTTTTTTAATATTACATGTAATTTTCAGACAAAAATTGCGAGTATAATTACAGCTGCAAGTCATTTGATGCATGCAGCTTCATATATATTTTAAGATAGTGGCTGCTAGGCAACAATGAGCTGTATAGCCCTTGTGGTTTAGCGCTTATTTTTTATTATAATAATAGGCAACAATGATAATGGAAGACCCGAAGTGTTGTCTCTGTCACGCACCTTAACCGACTACGAGAAACAAGCACTGAGTCTGGGACTCAAATTTACCACCAACATACGCAAACCTAACTATCAACTCAATCTTGTTACCAGGAACCATAGACACAGTGACAGCAACTTCCAGAAGGGTTATATACAGGGCCTTCTCACTGCAGCTTTATGTGAACCTTCTTCTTCTAATCTTCCTAGAAGATACATCACTGCCCTTAAGGACCTCGCCAACGACCCCAACATTATCGTCACCACCGCCGACAAAGGAGGTGGAGTCGTCATACTCAACACCAGTGACTACAACACTAAAATGATGGACCTTTTGAATGATCAATCTACATACGAACCCATCAGCACTCAACAGTGGGAGACGCTCACCAAAGACTTTCTATACAAAACCAGACAAATACTCAAACGCACTAGAGAAGGGAAGAAACTTCTGTACTTGTTACCAAGCAACCCTAAACCAGCACACATGTATGGTTTACCCAAGACCCATAAACACAATATTCCTCTCAGACCAATCACGTCAGGAATAGGCAGTGCTCCACACAAACTAGCCGGAGTTCTTGCCAAACATCTTTCCTGCCTTCTGGGGACCATCAGCCCCGCTCATCTTAAACACTCAGGCGACCTTCTCAACCGCATCCGTAACCTCTCCATCCGTAACAAGAAACTAAGCAGTTTGGATGTGACTTCCCTCTTCACAAAAGTACCTACCAAAAAAGCCATCGAGGTTCTACGACGTAAAGTCAACCAGGACCTTAATCTTCCTTTACCTCCCGGAGATTTTGTTGACTTGATTGAACTCTGTGTTAACTTCAACTGTTTTTCCTTCAATAACAAGCTCTACAAACAAACCTACGGCATGGGAATGGGGTCCCCAATAAGTGCCGTCCTAGCCAACTTATACATGGAACACCTAGAGTCCGAACACTTCGCCAACATCATCCCTTCAAGCGTCACTTGGTTACGTTACGTGGACGATGTCCTCGTAATAACTCCAAAACGTTTTGATGTACGGGATCTTCAGGCAAGGCTCAACGCAGTTGAACCAGCGATTCAGTTTACACTAGAAGAAGAGTCCAATGACAAGCTACCTTTCCTCGACGTCCTCATTCACAAAGTAGACAACAACCTAAGATTTCAAGTTTATCGGAAACCCACCAATAAAAATGATCTCACACACTTCTATTCCAGTCAAGATACCAAGAACAAAAGAGGCATCATCATCGGGTGTTTCCTAAGAGCATACCGAATTTGTAGTCCTGAGTTTCTTGACGAGGAATGTACTTACATTCACCAAACATTCACTGAGTTACAATTTCCTTCTTTTTTCATCAAAGACTGCAAGAAAAGAGCTCTTCAGATCATCAATTCTCCACGCATCAACACCGCTCCCAACAAAGTTATAATTCTTCCCAACAGCCAGGTTGCACTAAACGTCTCAAAAGTACTTTCACAAGCTAACACCAGAGTCGCCATCGCTTCTACCACTTCAATAAAGGATCTAACCAGGACAAAACCCAAGCACCACGAACCAGTCAATGCAGGAGTTTACACTATACCCTGTGGAGGCTGTGACAAGATCTACGTAGGTGAAACAGCAAGAAACTTCGACACCCGCCTCAATGAACACACATACGCATGTAGGAACGACAACTTAAACAACGCCTGTGTACAACACCGAAATTCCACCAATCATCTTATGAAATTCAGAGACGCCCAATTAGTGATAAAAGAAACTAATTTCCGCACACGCAAGTGCCTTGAATCAGCACTGATCGCTGTTTCGAATACAATTAAACAAAACAACGGCAGCTTCACCATCTCCGAAGTCTTAGCAAGAATCCTCCTGAAAACAGTAAACCCTGCCATCACATAGTCTCTCCTGTTATACTACACAAAGCACAGAGAGTGAACACTGAAACAAGCTGCCTCATTCCAGTTTATATTTGTCCAACCTATTTTATGTTACCCAAGTAATAGCTTTTATATCCTTTTACTCATGTACGAATTAATTGTAGATGAATGGTTCAGAGAACCGACATGTTGAAGAACAGGAGGAGAATGAGGTAATCAGTCCCTCAACCTTGAGTCGATTGAGTCCATCAATCTACTCAAGATTGATGGACTGAACACATCGACTCAAGGTTGAGGGACTGATTACCTCATTCTCCTCCTGTTCTTCAAGTTTCTCCTATGTATGGACTGATGAAGCCACTGTGTGGCGAAACGTTTCCTCAGTAAAGATACCCAAGAGTTGCACATGTGTCTAATTTATCAACGAATTAATTGCTCTACCATATTGTATTACTTTTGTCACTACCAGTACTACTACTACTACCACTAGTGAACATCGAAATGGTACCTCACTAGTATTCACCTCACTCTGAGCCTTTATATACCCTCTGTGTCCATGTATTGTTTGTAATGGCTTGATAAAGCTCCTGGAGAGCGAAACGTTGCCACAATAAATGTCACATTAGTTGCACTTGTGTCCTTTTACTTTACATATTGTCGGTAATTCTACCAACTTTATTACAATAAGTAGACTGTATTAAACGGCATCAGAGCTGTAGGTAAGAGAGCTGTGAAATTAATGGATCAATTGTGTAGTAAAAGGAAGTTATATGGGAAAAAATTCAAGAAATGAGTGTATCAGAATTAAAGTTGGATGTAAGAAGTAGGTTATGGGAAATTCATTAAGTCGCAAAAGCGAGTGAGTGAGGTTGTGTGGGTGTGGGTGTGAG
>NC_091307.1:33654557-33729557 GCF_038502225.1 Cherax quadricarinatus
AGAGATGGGACACAGCAACAGGGGATCACAGTCGGAAGCTGAGGATTCAGATGAATCACAGGGATGTTAGAAAGTATTTCTTCAGTCACTTCCTTAAACCGAGTCTAAGTACCCCCCAATCCTCCCCTCTCTATCCCATTCTCCCCAGCCCCCCCTTTTCCCCTTTCCTCCCCTCCCCCAACCTTCCTCTTTCCCCGTCCCATTTTTATTCTCTGGGGTCCTCCCCACTGATATTACGGTTTCTAGGTAGGGGGAAGTGTGCTGGAGTTCATCTCACTCCGTAGGGTCCCTCGGTGGTGGTGTGGTTTGCCATGGAATCTGAATTGTCTGAAGGTCCCCTGCTTCCTTCCCGGATTTCCGTGAAGTGGACGGGGTGCCCTTCAGATAATGGGTGTATCTCCTGAAGCTACCTGTCGGCTCTGGGAGGTGGCACCCGAAGGAGGTATGCATTGTGGCGGGTTTCCAACCGCCCTTTCTTTTGTCAACCGAGGTGACTTGGTAGATGTGAGGCTGCTATCCTTTCTTTTTATTTTAAGAAAAAGAAAGAAAGAAGGCAGGAAAGAAAAAAAAGAGGGATAGCGGAGGGACAGTCCCTCCACTATGCCTCTTTTTTTTCTTTCCTTCTTTCTTAAAATAACAAGAAAGGAGATAACACAGATGTACCTTTATTATGGAGTCGTCGCTCAGTGAAACCCTTCTTCCCAGTCCCCTTTCTGATCCCACACCTTGTTCTGACCCGGCTTCGTTATTGGACCATTCTCACGACTCTTTTTTCATAACCTTGTACCTTCTGACGGTGATGCTCCATCACCTGCTGCTTCTTGAACGCCTTTAACAATAGGTCCGGCTTCCCAGAATACGGTACAACGTTTTTGATCGCTACTACCCTGAGGTCAGACCGCCCGCGGTACTACTACTACTAAACCCACCACCCACCCTACACCACCACCCACATACTGCAAACTTGGTTCGTATAAATACATCTTGCATATTACTGGCACCAGCAAGAGAAAGGTAAAGTGGAAATCAGTTTTCTTCCGTGGCATACAGAGTGTAGTAGGATACAGACAGGATGTCAGCACAGCATATCTGTGGGACATGTAAAAAAATCCTTGGAAGGAAATCCAGAATCACATGCAATCTATGCTCTTCCAAACACCATATCTCTTGTACTAGACTAAATACAGCCTCAAAAAATAACCTCGAACTAGCAAGGTGCTTCTGGTTGTGCAATAAAGATGTAGAACTTTGGGCAGGTATCAGAAAGGTACTAAGGAGAATAATAAATGATAAAAATAATCAAGAAAACAAGGATGACCTCTTGGATACTCTACCAAAAATATATAAAACATGGGAGCAAGAGATAGTGTATCAAAAAATGCAGAATGTCCATACCACAACAGATGACTCGAAACTATCTAGTCACCCACATGGTGCTAAGCCAGACCCATCCCACAGTCATACCACTAATACCCACAGTGCTGGTGCTGGCCCAGGCTCCCCCAGTCATAGCACTAATAACCACAGTGCTGGTGCTGGCCCAGGCTCAGCCTCCAGCCCCAGTGCTGACCCAGCCCCCAGCCTTACTGTCAGCCCAGACTCTCCTAGGGACATTACCAAAACCACCACAAAAACAGTAAATATACAACCATCTAAAACCGTAAATATACAACCATCATTGCACAAGACCGTGGCCCACAGTACAGATGTTGGAGAGGAGTCTCCTCCTCCTTCCTCTACTGGGGAAAGTAGATGGAATCCAGGACGGGGTGGCCCTGGCTTGGATACTGAGGATTATAGTGCGGTCCCAGAACCTGCAGAAATTGACAACACACCTCCCAACAATTCTCAACCAAAGGTGAATTTGTGCAAATATTATGCTTGGGGCATCTGTAAGCATGGAATAACAGGGAAAAAATGGGACATGCAACTTTGAGCATCCCAAAAAATGTAGCGACCTCCTGTCTAAAGGAGTGTCGTTCTTCTTCCTGTACTTTCTTTCACCCAAAAATGTGCCACTCCTCGGTCCTCCAGAAGCAGTGTTACAACATCGACTGCCCTGCATACCATCTAAAAGGGACCTGGAGGCACAGACCCCACAAGACAAACAATAGTAGCTACGACAACCCAACTCCAGGTGATTTTTTAGTGGCAGGAAACGGAAAAAGAAAATGGAAGGAAATAACAAAAATAGTCCACCTTGGAGCCTTGTTGGACTGGAGGAGCAGCCAGTGGCCACCCATGGCCCTCCAGAATTACAACTACTGATGCCAGTAACAAAATCCCCCAACAAACAGAATACAACCTCGTTCATATTTGCTAATATACAGGGCCTTAAGTCATCCACCAACAACAAAATACCTTTTATCAGTGGACTTCTAGAGGAGTCTAATGCAATGTTTGCAGCCTTCACAGAGACTCACACAAAAGATCACTTTGACAGTGAAATATGGATAAGTGGTTACAACCTTTTTAGATGCGACAGAAAAAACAGGCAACAAGGGGGGGTTGGCCTGTATGTCAAAGAGTCCCTTATCTGCACAGAGTTGCTGAACACCACAAATGATGTAGTTGAATTTCTATCAATAAAGATCGAGAACCAAAACCTAGTCATTGTGGTTGTATACAAGCCACCAGATGCAACCTCACAACAGTTCAAGGAACAGCTACTGAAAATTGATTACTGTTTGGAAAACCTTCCAGCTCCATCTCCAAACATCTTACTGCTTGGTGATTTCAACCTAAGGCATACAAAATGGAAGAATGTAGCAAATAATGTTATAGCTGAAACAATCCCCGGAGGTAGCACAGATGAAAGGTCACACACATGAGCTACTAAGTCTCTGCGAAAAACACACCTTATGCCAGCAGATAGTGGAGCCAACAAGACTAGAAAACACACTTGACCTTATCTACACAAATAATGAGGACCCGATAAGAGACATAAGAATATCAAAAACAACTAATTCCGATCACAACCTAATCGAAGTCCAGATGTACATGCATAGGGGTCCTGATCAGTAGAATGCATGTACCTGTGAAGGTGTCTTCACAAAATACAACTTCAACAACAAGAACATCAACTAGGACCAGGTAAACCATGTCCTAAACGAAACATGTTGGGAAGATGTCTTAAATGACATG
Source organism: Cherax quadricarinatus (assembly GCF_038502225.1). Classification (NCBI taxonomy): domain Eukaryota; kingdom Metazoa; phylum Arthropoda; class Malacostraca; order Decapoda; family Parastacidae; genus Cherax; species Cherax quadricarinatus. The sequence goes on from NC_091307.1 coordinate 33,657,702, forward strand.
GATCCAAACCAGTGCCTTGAAAGGATCAACTTCCTGGCAGCCGAAGCATGTTCTAGGCATATTCCCCTAAGAAAGAAGAAGAGCAGGAGTAAACTGGAGAGAGAAAGATGCTCCCTCTACAGAAGACGACGAAGAGTCACTGAGCTCCTCAGGAGTGCTAGAATATCTGATACACGAAAGGAGGCGCTGACCAGGGAAGTGGAAACTATCGAACTTAAGTTAAATGACTCTTACAGGAACCAGGAGAGGCAGGAGGAGCTTAAAGCTATTAGTGAAATTGAAAGAAATTCAAAATATTTCTTTTCATATGCCAAAAATAAGGCAAATACCACATCTAGTATCGGGCCCTTACTCAGACAGGATGGGACTTACACAGATGACAACAAGGAAATGGGTGAAATATTGAAATCCCAGTACGACTCTGTGTTTAGTGAACCACTAATCGGTCTGAGGATCGATGACCCAAATGATTTCTTCATGAATGAGCCTCAAAACTCCATAAATGTATGCCAGATTTCCGACATTGCCCTAACTCCGATAGATTTCGAAAAAGCCATTGACAACATGCCTATGCACTCAGCCCCGGGCCCAGACTCGTGGAACTCTGTTTTCATTAAGAACTGCAAGAAACCCCTCTCGCGTGCCCTAAGTACGCTATGGAGGAGCAGCTTGGACATGGGTGAAATTCCACAGTCACTTAAAACAACGGATATAGCCCCACTCCATAAAGGTGGCAGCAAAGCATTAGCTAAGAACTATAGACCAATAGCTCTGACGTCCCACATCATAAAAATCTTTTAAAGAGTGCTAAGAAGCAGGATTGCAAATCACCTGGATTCCCAAAATCTGCACAATCCAGGGCAACATGGGTTCAGGGCAGGTCGCTCCTGCCTCTCACAACTACTGGATCACTATGACATGGCCTTGGATGCAATGGAAGAAAATCAGAATGCGGATGTAATATACACAGACTTTGCAAAAGCATTTGACAAATGCGATCATGGCGTAATAGCCCATAAAATACGTGCTGAAGGAATAACTGGGAAAGTGGGGAGATGGATCTTCAACTTCCTAACAAATCGAACACAGAGTAGTGGTCAACAGAGTTAAATCGGAGGCTGTCATAGTGAAGAGCTCTGTTCCACAAGGCACAGTACTCGCCCCCATCTTATTCCTTATCCTCGTATCAGACATAGACAGAGATATACACCACAGCACCGTATCATCCTTTGCGGATGATACTAGGATCTGCATGAGGCTGTCATCTGCTGAGGACGCGGTTAACCTCCAAGAATATATAAACAAAGTTTTCCAGTGGGCAACGGTAAATAATATGATGTTCAATGAGGACAAATTCCAACTACTCTGTTATGGAAAACTGGAGGAGATAATAACTTGAGCAGAGTATACTACTGACTCCGGCCATACAATAGAGCGGAAAAATAATGTAAGGGACCTGGGAGTAGCAATGTCTGAGGATCTCACTTTCAAGGATCACAACAGTGCCACGATCGCACGTGCAAAGAAAATGATAGGATGGATAATGAGAACTTTCAAAACGAGAGATGCCAAGCCAGTGATGATCCTTTTCAAATCACTTGTTCTCTCTAGGCTGGAATACTGCTGTACATTAACATCTCCATACAAAGCAGGTGAAATTACAGATCTAGAGAGTGTACAGAGATCCTTTACTGCACGTATAAGTTCTGTCAAGCACCTTAACTACTGGGAACGCTTGGAAGCACTTGACTTGTACTCGTTGGAACGCAGGAGGGAGAGATATATCATAATCTACACTTGGAAAATCTTGGAAGGAATGGTCCCAAATCTGCACACAGAAATCACTCCCTACGAAAGTAAAAGACTGGGCAGGCGATGCAAAATGCCCCAAATCAAAAGTGTACCAATTGCGCCCCGCCATTGGTACACTAAGGGAAAACACCATAAGTGTCCGGGGCCCAAAACTGTTCAACAGCCTCCCATCAAGCATTAGGGGAATTGCCAATAAGCCCCTGGCTGCCTTCAAGAGAGAGCTGGGCAGATACCTAAAGTCAGTGCCGGATCAGCCGGGCTGTGGCTCGTACGTTGGACTGCGTGCGGCCAGCAGTAACAGCCTAGTTGATCAGGCCCTGATCCATCGGGAGGCCTGGTCATGGACCGGGCCGCGGGGGCGTTGATCCCCGGAATAACCTCCAGGTAACGTTGAAGACAACCTACTTCGATGTCTACTCAAAAACGACCTATGCGACACTCACTACCTTTGCGTACCGGGTTTACAAGTATGCAATGGACTAAATTCTTTTCCTTACTAACAACGTCTCAAATTTATTTTCTTTCAGATTATGGAATTAGTAAAGCTCTTTTACGGCACGTTGGCCAAAATATATCGTTCCATGCTCTTCAAAGCAGTGCGCGTGTCGTAACAGTATAGAATTCAGAACAAGCTCATGCTCTCTCCCATATCACTTCCATAGATAACACACCAGTCATCGTTCGTAAACACGCTACTCTCAATTCTTGCAGTGGTACTGTGGTCTTACCACGTACCACTGTACAGAGTGATTTTTTGTCTTGCGGCGATGGTATTTTAGAACAATTCGCCCTTTAGAACCTTCCTCTTCTTAAGGTAGATACATATGTCCTACCCGCTCGTGGGCGGAGGTTTAACCTTCGGCTGCTGTGCACTTCCGACCTCTGTCTATATTGCAGACCATCGCCTAGAGGTTCGTAAAGTATCCCCACTCTCCAACAGTGTCGTAATTGCTGGCGTTTTGGACACCCTGCTCAATACTGCAGATCTGCGGTGGAATGCCCGGTCTGCAGTGCAGATCATTCCAATACGTCTTGTAGTCTTCCCCCTTCTTGTCTCAATTGCAATGAATCTCATCTTTCTTTTTCATGCCATTGTCAAGTCTTTCGTAATAAAGTTGGGACAATTACCGACAATATGTAAAGTAAAACGACACAAGTGCAACTAATGCGACATTTTTATTGTGGCAACGTTTCGCTCTCCAGGAGCTTTGTCAAGCCGTTACAAACAGTACATGGACACAGAGGGTATATATAGGCTCAGAGTGAGGTGTAATACTAGTGGTAGTAGTAGCAGTGATGTTAGGACAATTAACTCGCACATTAGTAAAAAGCTATAACTTGGGTAACATAAAAATAGGTTAGACAAATATTTCTATAGGAGGCTGGAAGAGAAGGCCTGTTTAAAAACATAAGAACATAAGAATGGAGGAACACTGCAGAAGGCCTACTGGCCCATGCAACACAGGTTTCAATGCTCATTCTCTGTAATGTGCTATGTGTAGTATTAACAGGAGAGACTATGTGATGGCAGGGTTTACTGTTTTCAGGAGGATTCTTCAGAGATGGTGAAGCTGCCTTTGTTTTGTTTAATTGTATTAGAAACAGCTATTAGTGAAGATGCAAGGCACTTGCGTTTGCGGAAATTGGTTTCTTTAATCACTAATTGGGCGTCCCTGAACTTCATGAGATGATTGGTGGAATTTCGGTGTTGTACACAGGCGTTGTTCAAGTTATCGTTCTTACATGCATAAACGTGTTCATTGAGGTGGGTGTCGAGGTTTCTTGCTGTTTCACCTACATAAATCTTGTCGCAGCCTCCACAGGGTATAGTGTAAACCCCTGCATTGACTGGTTCGTGGTGCTTGGATTTTGTTCTGGTTAGATCCTTTATTGAAGTGCCAGAAGCGATGGCGACTCTGATGTTAGCTTGTGAAAGTACTTTAGAAACGTTCATTGCAACCTGGCTGTTGGGAAGAATTATAACTTTGTTAGGAGTGGTGTTGGTGCGTGGAGAATTAATGATCTGAAGAGCTCTTTTCTTGCAGTCTTTGATGAAAAGGGAAGGAAAATGTAACTCAGTGAAGGTTTGGTGGATGTATGTACATTCCTCGTCAAGAAACTCAGGACTACAAATTCGGTATGCTCTTAGGAAAAATTCGATGATGATGCCTCTTTTGGTCCTAGTATCTTCACTGGAATAGAAGTGTGTGAGATCATTTTTATTGGTAGGTTTCCGATAAACTTGAAATCTTAGGTTGTTGTCTACCTTGTGGATGAGGACGTATGGAAAGGTAGCTTGTCATTGGACTCATCTTCTAGTGTAAACTGGATCGCCGGTTCAACTGCGTTGAGCCTTGCCTGAAGATCCCGTACATCAAAACGTTTGGGAGTTATTACGAGGACGTCGTCCACGTAACGTAACCAAGTGACGCTTGAAAAGATGATGTTGGCGAAGTGTTCGGACTTAAGGTGTTCCATGTACAGGTTGGCTAAGACGGCACTGATGGGGGATCCCATTCCCATGCCGTAGGTTTGTTTGAAGAGCCTGTTATTGAAAGGAAAACAGTTGAAATTAACAGAGTTCAATCAAGTCAATTAAATCTCCGGAAGGTAGAGGAAGATTAAGGTCCTGATTGACTTTACGTCGTAGAACCTCGATGGCTTTAGTGGTAGGCACTTTTTTGAAGAGGTATGCACCATAACAAATTGCGCTCGATTAAACCGCTTTTAGGTTTGTGGCCATCTTACCACCTTTGCCATTCTCGGGAGACTGCGCTCTCCTGGCTCCGCATTGGTCATACACGACTTACCCATGGTTATCTCGTGGATAGACGCCCTATTCCTCTGTGTGAGGTTTGTCGGGTCCCTATTTCTGTTCTTCACTTTCTTGTCGATTGCCCGGTTTACCAGCGAGCTCGCAGGATTTACCTACAACGACGCTGCCGCCCTACCACTCTTGTTTCATCTTTACTTGCAGACGACCCTTCCTTTGACTCCCATTTCCTTTTTGACTTTTTGACAGAAATTGCTTTATTATACAAACTTTGACACACAGCCCTTAGCGTCCCTTCCAACCCTTTTCTTCACTCACCTCTGATCCACTCTCCACCTAGCTGTTTATAAAACCTCCGCACTATTTGCTGCCCCGCAGCGCTGTATAACCCTTGTCGGTTTAGCGCTTTCTTTAAATATAATAATATAATTCTTCAGTCACAGAGTTGTCAGGAAGTGGAATAGTCTGGGAAGCCATGTAGTGGAGGCAGGATCCATACATAGCTTTAAGAAGAGGTATGTTAAAGTTCATGGAGCAGGAAGAGGGACCCAGTAACGGCCAGTGAAGAGGCGGGGCCAGGAGCTGTGACTCGACCCCTGCAACCACAACTGGGTGAGTGCGCACAGACACACACACACACACACCAGTATGACCTTTCTCTCAGGGGTCGTCACTAACTATCGGCTACATAGGAAAACCATCCTTTTCTCGTCGGGAAAAAAGACCCAAAATTACCAAAAATGATAAATTACAACAGGAACCTGAATTGGTCTCCCAGCACCACCACTTGTTTCTTTCTCGTTATTTTGGTCCTCTTAGTCCCATCAATAGCAATGGCTTGATACTAGTCTAGGGCTCTTGATATGAGAAATCTGAGCTAGCTCTTTCTTTTCTTTGGATTAAATGAATATGTGGTTCGATCCCCGGCACGGGTGGAAACGTTGGGCATGTTTCCTCTCACCTGTTGCCCCTGTTCACCTAGCTTACTGTAAGTAGGTACCTGGGTGTTAGTTGACTGCTGTGGGTTGCATTCTTAGAGCTGCTATTTGAAATAAACTCGAGGCCTGGTCATGGACCTGACAGCTGGGGCGTTGACCCCCGGAGCATCCTCCAGGTATATACACCGTGTACGTCAGGCCTATATTAGTTTGGAAGCCATACCTGGCCAAGCACATCAGGAAATCAGAGAAAGGTGCAAAGATTTGCAACGAGACTAGTTCCGGAGCTAAGGGGCATGTCCTACGAGGAGAGGCTAAGGGAAAATGACCTTACGATGCTGGAGGACAGTTGGGACATAACATATAAAATGCTGAAAGGAATCAACAAGGTAGACAGACAAGATGTTTCAGAGATGGGACATAGGGACAAGGGGCCACAATTGGAAGTTGAAGACTCAGATGAGTCACAAAGATGTTAGCAAGTATTTCTTTAGTCACAGAGTTGTCAAGCAGTGGAAAAGTCTGGAAAGGGTGGTCATGGAGGCAGGATCCATACATAATTTTAAGAGGCATGATAAAGCTCGCAGAACAGGGAGTGAGTGACCCAGTAGCGACCAGTGAAGAGGCGGGGCCAGGAGCTATGAATCGACCCCTGCAACCACAATTAGGTGAGCACACACACTCTTAGACACTCTCACTCCCTCTCTCTCTCTCTCACACACACACACACACACACACACACACACACACACACACACACACACACACACACACACACACACATTCACATAGTAAAATTCACACACACTGTGTATATTCTCACCTATTTTTGGTTAGAGAGGAAGTGTTACAGCTCGTGGCCCTGCCTCTCAAACTAATGGCTACTGGGTTGAATCTTCTGACTTCATGAGCATTGGCATACCTATTTCTAAAGCTGTGTATAAATCCTACCTCTAACATTTTGTTGTCCAGGTCATTTCACTCCCTAATCACTATGGCCCAAAAAATACTCGACATCCTTGTGACTCGTCTGTGATTTTTAAGTTCCAACTTTAATCTTGATGAAAGTTAAGACACTTGTGAAACATCTGGTTATCTTTATTGTAGACGTTTCGCCATCCAGTGGCTTTATCAATACAGGTTCTTGGACATAATTAGAAAACAGAAGAACTATATACAAAAGATGAGGTAATCAGTTTCGCCACTGGATGGCGAAACGTCTACAATAAAGATAACCAGATATTGCACAAGTGTCTTAACTTTCATCTTGTCGGTATTGTATACCTGTCTTGCACAACTTTAATCTTCTATACCTGTTTCCATAGTTTTTTTTTGTACGTTGTTGTCCTGTCTCCCGAGGTCCTTGTGTCCTTTAATGTAATCAAGCTTAGCTCTGTCACATCCACTTAAGTGTGGGGTCCTTGCTAGTGCTGCATATTCCGAAGAGGGCCTGACGTATTCTGTATAAATGACTCTCTAGATCTACAAAAGCAGCACATCGTTGATATGCATGAACCATTTAGTTGATGTGTGCCTCAAGTGATATGCTAGGTACCGTGCTCACTCAGGGGTCTTTTTTGAGGTAGATTTGCAGCATTTGTACTAAGCCTCCTCTCCGTTTCTGGTCTTCTTTGCCTTTCTCTAATTTTCATAACCTTGCACTTGCTGAGGATGATTTCCAGTAACTATTTGTCAATTAGGTTATTATAACTTGGTTAGGTTGAATGTTTGTGTTCGTTGCTTTAACTGCTAATTTTACTCTTGATTTTACTGTGTTTTTATTGCTTTGAGCGCTAGGTGACCTACGTAGTCAAAGTGCTTCGTAAATGATGATGATGATGATCCTCCTCCTCCTCCTCCTCCTCCTCCTCCTCCTCGCCAGACCAGTTCTGCAGCTTGCTTAGGTCCATTGTAACCATTCCTCCTCCTCCTTTAATTTTGGTTGTTATTAGTTACAAATCTGCAAACAGACACATCCGTCTATGTCGTCCGGCATGTCGTTTACGTACACCAGAAACAGTGTTGGTCCCATTACCAATCCATGGGGAACCCTGTTTGTTATATTTTTACATTCTGATTTCTCTTACTGGATAATAGTTTTATTCATTTTAGATATTCAGCTTTTCTTCTCGTCTCTTGTGCGGTACTGTGACAACCTCCTCCTTACAGTCCTAGAACATTCAATTCTCCCATATCCCTCTCTTTCCTTACTTAAGTTACGTTGCACAGTTTAATCTATGTACTCAACGATTTTTACTCGCCTATTTATAGTTGGAGGGGTCGATTCTCTGATCCTGGTCCCGCCTCTTAGATTGCCACTTTCCAGATTCACTCCCTCGTAGCCTCGTTGGCCCTACCATACTTACACTTAAAACTATATATTATGCCGGTCTCCACCGCTTCCTCGCTAAGATCATTCCATTTTTTTGATCACTCTGAGAATGAATACTTCCTGACATTCCTACGGCTTTTCTGTGTTTTCAGTGTCCAATGGTGTCCCCCCGAGTTCGTTTCCCGCCTCTCAAACAGCATATCACTGTCTATCACATCAAGTTCCCTGATATTTTGTATGCTGTTACCGTGTCTCGTCTGGTCTTCCAGTGTCGTTAGATTCAATTATGTTACTCTTTCCTCGTAATTCGTAATTCATGACTCTTAGCTCAGTAAAGAGTGGTCAGGTAAGTAACCACACCTGACCACTCTTGCTAATTATCCAGATCCCTAAAGAGCCTTTCCTTGTCCTCATCTGTTTTTATTCTCCATATCAGTTTTACATCTTTATCAGAGATATATCTGAATCAATCCCATCTGGAATACATTGACGTCAACCAGAATCAGTTCTGGTCTTAATATGAATCCTGGCGGTGTCCCGCAAGTAACTCTTCCTCCATTTTGACAGTAACTCTCTCTCCTTTCTTTGATCCACTATAGTACTTGCCCTGTTATTTCCCTCCTGCGTCTTAAGGTTTTGGCCTTGTGGTCATTGATCCATTCCTTTCTTGTCGCACATTTATTACCTTATCACTGAACGCCAAGTTATTGTTTAGTAAACCACATGTCTCCATGTGCCATACCACTCTTTCCCTGAAGTTTTTTCCATTACAACATTACAGACAACTTATGTTCCAAGTAGGGAACTTAGATCAACCAAAAATCACCCTAAATGGATAAACAATAGATTAAATCATTTCATTGGTCAAAAGAGAGGCATATTTAGCCGTATCAAAAGAGGGGATGGGCAATTAAGAAAATATATTCGATTAAAGAGGCATAAAAAAGGGAATAAGAAAAGCTAAAAGAGATTGAGGCTAAAGTGGAAAGGGATTCGAAGACTAACCCAAAAGGTTTCTTTCGTGTATATAGAAGTAGACAGCAACCACCCAGGGAGGTACTACCGTCCTGCCAGGTGACTGTGAAACAGAAACCTGTAACTGTTTTACATGATGGTAGGATTGCTGGTGTGTCTTTTCTCTCATAAACGCGTTGGATAACAGGTTTATCTTGCTACTTCTACTTACACTTAGGTCACACTACACAGGCAAGCACATGCATATATATACATACACACATTTAGGGTTTTTCTTCTTTTTCTTAAAAGCTCTTGTTCTTGTTTTTTTTTATCTCTGTTGTCCATGGGGAAGTGGAAAAGATAGTTTCCTCCGTAAGCCATGCGTGCCGGGAGCAATGGGCTAGTAACCCCTTCTCCTGTACACATTTACTAAAAATGAGAAGAAGACAAACTTTATAAAACTGGGATGCTTGAAGGTGCGTGGATGTAGTGCGGATGATAAGAAACAGATGATTGCTGATGTTATGAGTGAAAAGAAGTTGGATGTCCTGGCCCTAAGCGAAACAAAGCTGAAGGGGGTAGGGGAGTTTCAGTGGGGAGAAATAAATGGGATTAAGTCAGGAGTATATGAGAGAGTTAGAGCTAAGGAAGGGGTTAGCAATAATGTTGAAGGACCAGTTATGGAAGGAGAAGAGGGAATATAAATGTGTAAATTCAAGGAATATGTGGATTAAAATAAGGGTTGGATGTGAAAAGTGGGTCATAATAATAGTGTATGCACCTGGAGAAGAGAGGAGTGTAGAGGGGAGAGAGAGAGAGAGAGAGAGAGAGAGAGAGAGAGAGAGAGAGAGATAGATTTGGAGATGTTAAGCGAATGTATAAGAACCTTTGAACCAAGTGATAGAGTAATTGTGGTAGGGGACCTAAATGCTAAAGTAGAAGAAACATTTAGAGAGGGTGTGGTAGGTAAGTTTGGGGTGCCAGGTGTAAATGATATTGGGAACCCTTTGATTGAACTTCGTATAGAAAGGAGTTTAGTTATAGATAATACTTATTTTAAGAAAAAGAGGATAAATAAGTATACAAGATATGATGTAGGGCGTAATGACAGTAGTTTGTTGGACTATGTATTGGTAGATAAAAGACTGTTGAGTAGATTTCAGGATGTACATGGTTATATAGAGATAGATCACTTTCTAGTTGTAGCTACAGTGAGAGTAAAAGGTAGATGGGATACAAGGAAATTAGAAGCAGCAAGTAAGAGAGAGGTGAAGGTGTATAAACTAAAAGAGGAGGCAGTTAGAGTAAGATATAAACAACTATTGGAGGATAGATGGGCTAGTGAGAGTATAGGCAATGGGGTCGAAGGTGTCTGGAGTAGGTTTAAAAATGTAGGGTTAGAGTATTCGGCACAAATTTGTGGTGTGGGAGGGAAAAAGAGTGATTGGAGGAATGATGTAAAGAGAGTAGTAAGGGAGAAAAAAATATCATGTGAGAGGTTTTTAGAAAGTAGAAGTGATGCAAGGAGGGAAGAGTATATGGAGAGAAAAAGAGAGGTTAAGAGAGCGGTGAAGAAATCTTAAAAGAGAGCAAATGGGAGAGTGGATGAGATGTTATTAACAAATTTTGTTGAAAATAAGAAAGATTTTGAGTGAGATTAATAAGTTGAGGAAGCCTAAGGAACAAATGGGTTTGACAGATAAAAATAGGAGAGGAGAGTTATTAAATGGAGAGTTAGAGGTATCGGGAAGATGGAGTGAATATTTTGAGAAATTGTTAAATGTTGATGAAGATAGGGAAGCTGTGATTTCGTGTATAGGGCAAGGAGGAATAACATCTTGTAGGAGTGAGGAAGAGCCAGTTGAGAGTGTGGGAGAAGTTCGTGAGGCAGTGGGTAGAATGAGAGGGGGTAAGGCAGCTGGGATTGATGGGATAAAGACAGAAATGTTAAAAGCAGGTGGGGATATGGTTTTGGAGTGGTTGGTGCTATTATTTAATAAATGTATGGAAGACTGTAAGGTACCTAGGGATTGACAGAGAGTATGCATAGTTCCTTTGTATAAAGGCAAAGGGGATAAAAGAGAGTGCAAAAATTATTGGGGAATAAGTCTGTTCAGTATACCTGGTAAAGTGCATGGTAGAGTTATTGAAAGAATTAAGAGTAAGACGGAGAGTAGGACAGTAGATGAACAAGGAGGCTTTAGGAAAGGTAGGGGAAGGGGTGTAGACCAAGTGTTTACAGTGAAACATATAGGTGAACAGTATTTAGATAAGGCTAAAGAGGCTTTTTGTGGCATTTATGGATTTGGAAAAGGCGTATGACAGAGTGGATAGGGGGGCAATGTGGCAGAGTGAAGAGTTTTTATGAGGATAGTGAGGCTAAGATTAGAGTATGTAGGAGAGATGGAGATTATTTCCCAGTAAAAGTAGGCCTTAGACACGGATGTGTGATGTCACCGTGGTTGTTCAATATATTTATAGATGGGGTTGTAAGAGGCGTGAATGCGAGAGACTTGTCAAGAGGTGTGGAGTTAAAAGATAAAGAATCAAACACAAAGTGGGAGTTGTCATAGTTGCTTTTTGCTGATGATACTGTGCTTTTGGGAAATTCTTAAGAGAAGTTGCAGAGGTTGGTGGATGAATTTGGTAGTGTATGTAAAAGAAGAAAATTAAAAGTGAATATAGAAAATAGTAAGGTGATAACAAAAAGATTTGGTGACGAAAGACTGGATATCAGAATGGAGTGAGAGAGCATGGAGGAGGTGAATGTATTCAAATATTTAGGAGTGGACGTGTCAGCAGATGGGTCTATGAAGTATGGGGTTAATTGATGATGGGAAAAGGGTGAATGGTGCACTTAGGAGTGTGGAGACAAAGAACTTTGTCCATGAAAGCAAAGAGGGGGATGTATGAGAGTATAGTTGTACCAACTCCCTTGTATGTGTGTGAAGCATGAGTGATAAATGTTGCAACGAGGAGGAGGCTGGAGGCAGTGGAGATGTCATGTCTGAGGGCAATGTGTGGTGTGAATATAGTGCAAAGGAGGGGTTGTTGAGGTGGTTCGGACATGTAGAGAGAATGGAACAAAACAGAATGACTTCGAGAGTGTATAAATCTGTAGTGAAGGGAAGGCGGGGTAGGGTCGGCCTAGGAAGGGCTGGAGGGAGGGGGTAAAAAATGTTTCGTGTGCGAGGGGTTTGGACTTCCAGAAGTGTGCATTAGCATATTTGATTGGAGTGAATGGAGACAAATGGTTCTTAATACTTGACGTGTTGTTGGAGTGTGAGCAAAGTAACATTTATGAAGGGATTCAGGGAAACCAGCAGGCCGTACTTGAGTCCTGGAGATGGGAAGTACAGTGCCTGCACTCTGAAGGAAGGGTGTTAATGTTCCAGTTTTATAACTGTAGTGTAAAGTACCCCTCTGGCAAGACAATGATGGAGTGAATGATGTTGAAAGTTTTTCTTTTTCGGGCCACCCTGCCTTGGTTGGAATCGGCCGATGTCTTAAAAAAATGTAGAAGTAAGATTAGGAAAAAGATTGGCCCACTCAAAAGTAATTCAGGTCAGATCATTGAGAGTGATAAGGAAATGTGTGAAGTTTTTAACTCATATTTCCTTTGTTTTTTCGCAGGAAGATACTAGCAAAATTCCAGGAATAATAAATTATGTAGAACAGGACGATAATAAACTATGCACAATTAGGGTAACTAGTGACATGGTCCTGAAGTTTACCTGGAGAGGGTTTCGGGGGTCAACGCCCCCGCGGCTCGGTCTGAGACCAGGCCTCACGGTGGATCAGGGTCTGATCAACCAGGCTGTTACTATTAGCCACAAGCATGCTGACGTACTTACCACAGCCTGGTTGGTCAGGTACTGACTTTAGGTGCCTGTCCAGTGCCCTCTTAAAGACAGCCAGGGGTTAATTGGTAATCCCCCTTATGTAGGCTGGGGGGCAGTTGAACAGTCTTGGGCCCTGGACACTTATTGTGTTCTCTTAATGTATTCGTTGCATCCTGCTTTTCATTGGGGGAATGTTGCATCTCCTGACGAATCTTTTGCTTTCATAGGGAGTGATTTTCGTGTGCAGGTTTGGTACCAATCCCTCCAGGACCTTCCAAGTGTGCATTATCATGTATCTCTCTCGCCTGCGTTCCGGGGAATACAGATCAAGGACCTTCAACTGTGTCCAGTAATTTAGGTGCCTTATCGTGCTTATATGCGCTGTGAAAGTTTTGTACACTCTCCAGGTCTGCAATGTCGCCAGCCTTGAAGGGGGCCGTTAGTGTACAGCAGTATTCCAGCCTAGAGAGCACAATCGATTTGAAGAGTATCATCATGGGACTGGCGTCCCTAGTTTTGAAGGTTCTCATTATCCATCCTACCATTTTCCTAGCAGATGAGGTAGATACATTGTTGTGGCCTTTGAAGGCGAGGTCCTCTGTCATTACCACTCTCAGGTCCTTCACATTACTTTTCCGCTCTATTGTATGGTTAGAATTTGTCGTATACCCTGATACATTTTTAATTTGCTCAAGTTGAACGTCATATTGTATTGAGTGGCCCATTCGAAGATTTGGTTGATGTCTGCTTGGAGTCTCGCGGTGTCTTCGATGGAGGACACTGCCATGGTAATCCGGGTGTCATTCGCAGAGGAAGAAACGGAGCTATGACTTACATCTCTGTCAGAAATGAGGATGAGGAATAGAATGGGAGCGAGTACTGTGCCTTGTGGAACAGAGCTTTTTACCGTGGCTGCCTGGAACTTTACTCTGTTTACTATTACTCTTTGTGTTCTGTTTGTCAGGAAGTTATAGATCCATCTGCAACTTTTCCTGTTATTCCTTTATCACGCATTTTGTGTGCAATTACACCATGGTCACACTTGTCGAAAGCTCTTGCAAAGTCTGTGTATACTACATCTGTATTTTGTTAATCCTCTACAACATCCAGGACCTTGTCATAGTGGTCCTCAGACAAATAGAGAAATTAAAATTTAACAAATCCCCAGGCCCTGATGAATTGTTTGCAAGTTTTTTAGATGAATGTAAAGAGGAGTTTATCAAGCCTTTAGCTAGTCTTTTCAACATATCACTACAAACTGGCATGGTGCCAGACAAGTGGAAAATGGAAATGTAATAACTATTTTCAAAGCAGGAGACAGGTCCTCAGCTTCGAACTATTGACAAATAAGCCTTACCTCCATAGTGGAAAAATTTATGGAATCAATTGCCTAGGTAATTCGTAGCCATTAATTGATTAATGAATCTCAGCACGGTTTTACCAAGGGGCGTTCTTACCTTACGAATTTACTAACTTTTTCACCAAGGCATTTGAGGAGGTAGATCATGGTAATGAATATGATTGTGTATATGGACTTCAGTAAGGCTTTTTATAGAGTTTCTCATCAGAGGCTATTGAGGAAAATTAAAGCACACGGAATAGAATTTTTTCCTGGGTAGAGGCGTGGTTGAGATATAGGCAGGAGAGAGTTTGCATCAATGTGAAGAAATCAGAATTGGGGTGCGTCACGAGTGGTGTGCCACAGGAGTCATTGTTGGGCCGTTTGTTATTCACATTTTATAAAACGACGTAAATGAGGGAATAAATAGCGACATAAGCAAGTTTGCAGATAACACGAAAATAGGTCCCCTAATTCGTTGTAATGAGGACATCAGAGCACTCCAGGAAGATATGAATAGACTGATGCAGTGATCAGAGAAGTGGCAGCTGCAGTTTAATATAGACAAATGCAAAGTTCTTAACATTAGACAAGAAAATACCCACGCCACATATAAACTAAATAATGTAGATATTAATATTGCTGATTTCGAAAAGGATTTGGGAGTTCTGGTTAGCAGTAATCTAAAACCAAGACAACAGTTCATGAGTGTTTCACAATAAAGCGAACAGAATTCTTGGCTTCATTTCAAGAAGCATAAATAGAAGTCCTCAGGCTGTTCTTCTACTCTATATATCTTTGGTTAGGCTTCATTTAGATTATGCTGCACAGTTCTGGTCACCGTATTACAGAATGGATATAAATGCACTGGAAAACGTACAAAGGAGGATGACGAAGTTGGTCCTATGTATAAGCAATATTCCCTATGAGGACAGACTGAGGCACTGAATCTGCACTCTAGAAAGGCGTAGAATGAGGGGAAAGGGGGATATGATCGAGGTGTATAAATGGAAAACAGGAATAAATAAAGGAAATGTAAATAGCGTGCTAAAAATGTCTAGCCGAGACAGGACTCTCAGCAATGGTGTAAAGTCGGAAAAATTCAGATTCAATAGCTTAAATAGCAACGCTCATCTTGCCATATAGGACGAGCGAAAATTTGTGTATGCAATAATTTCGCCAAAATTATTCTGAACCTAACGAAAAAAAAATATTTCACTGTTTGTTTAGTATTAAATAATTGTAAACAAATCTAAAATATATTTAGTTGGGTTAGGCTAAAATAAATTTTTTGTTATAATATGGTTAGGTAAGTTTTCTAAGATTCTTTTGAAGCAAAATTAAAAATTTTTACATTAAAATTAATGAAAAAATATATCTTTAAACGTATAAGAGAAAATTTTAGGAAGGACTTAATTTTAAATGAGTTCTTGCTAATTGACCAGTTTTACCCATTCGGGAAGACATATATATATATATATATATATATATATATATATATATATATATATATATATATATATATATATATATATATATATATATAATGTTATTGATCAATACCACTCGTTCGTGGTTACAATAATATATAAATACTGCTCGTGAGGCTAGTACACAAAACAGGGATGAGAATGAAATTAGCTTAGAAGTTCCCACACCTCCGTATGCCCTCGGATGGCGGCCCAACAGCTAGCATTGCTGGTTGCGCCATTCTTGTAGGGTTGGGTGGTCCTGTGGTTTAAAGCGTCATGTGGTTCTCGCTTACCATGAGACAGGCCAGTACAACATGGGTTCGAATCCTTGGGTAGCTCAGTGTTGTTATTGATCAATACCACTCGTTCGTGGTTACAATAATATATACAGTGGTACCTCGAGTTATGAACTTTATTCGTTGCAGAAGCCTGTTCCAGTGCCGATACCGAACGAAATTGTTCCAAGGAATAATGTAAATTAGATAAGTCTGTTTCAGACCCCCAATAATACACATACAAAAGCACCTACATGAATGTACTTATATATATATATATATATATATATATATATATATATATATATATATATATATATATATATATATATCTTTCTTTCAACACACCAGCCGTATCCCACCGAGGCGGGGTGGCCCAAAAGGAAAAACGAAAGTTTCTCCTTTTACATTTAGTAATATATACAGGAGAAGAGGTTACTAGCCCCTTGCTCCCGGCATTTTAGTCGCCTCTTACAACACGCATGGCTTACGGAGGAAGAATTCTGTTCCACTTCCCCATGGAGATAAGAGGAAATAAACAAGAATAAGAACTAGAAAGAAAATAGAAGAAAACCCAGAGGGGTGTGCATATATGTGCTTGTACATGTATGTGTAGTGTGACCTAAGTGTAAGTAGAAGTAGCAAGACGTACCTGAAATATTGCATGTTCATGAGACAGAAAAAAGGACACCAGCAATCCTACCATCATGTAAAACAATTACAGGCTTTCGTTTTACACTCGCTTGGCAGGACGGTAGTACCTCCCTGGGCGGCTGCTGTCTACCAACCTACTACCTATAATATATATATATATATATATATATATATATATATATATATATATATATATCTGCAATGAATTCGCAAGAGCAGGCGAAATATACAAAAACACTGATCTCTGGCTGAAGGAGACTCGAACCTACGAACCTTGGAACAAGGTACGCAGTGCTTTACCAATCTACCCACACTGGACCAATACCTTGGAGTCCAGCTTGCATTGTTAATATCTCTAGTAAGGCTGATGCATGCAGGGGATGAGATGAAAAGCTGTAAGCCTTCTCCCTGAAAGCTGGCTGCCTTGAATCAAAGTCTAGCGCAGGGGATGAGATGAAAAGCTGTAAGCCTTCTCCCTGAAAGCTGGCTGCCTTGGAACAAAGTCTAGCGCAAGCTGGACTCCAAGGTATTGGTCCAGTGTGGGTAGGTTGGTAAAGCACTGCGTACTGGTCAAACTGGTAAAAGTCTCGAACTAAGATTAAAACAACATAAATATAGCATTAGAACTGGACAAGATTCCAGTGTTCTATTTATTCATGTGAGAGATTTTAACCATCCAATTGATTTTCAAAAAGTTGAGAAAGTTGTATCAAGCAAGTCCATGGTCGACAGGAATATAATTGAATCTTGTTTCATAAAAAGCAGTTTTGACAATAATATGAATATTTCCTTTGGTTTATATAAATTAGATCCATTAATAATTAGTAGAATTTGGGAAGAATTTAATAATACATTACATAAATAATAAATTTTAAAATTCTTAATTCTTGGGTAGAATAGTTTGTTCGTGGGTTGTGTGAAGGACCTGTCTAGTTGGGCCAGCGGGCCTGATGCAGTGTTCCCTGTCTTATGAGTCGTGTGTCAGGTGTTGCTTTGTTGTGGGATGTGATAGTGAGGTGTGGTCTAGACCCTTTACATGCCTTCCTTTGGTGCATTACTTTTATTGTTCCCTGATAATGTGAGTAGTCACGAAAGCACTTGGAATTATTCTATTCTTTCACAGTGGTTGTTTTGCATATATATATATATATATATATATATATATATATATATATATATATATATATATATATATATATATATATATACCTATATACAAAATCGCAGACAGGCGATCTTAACAATGCAAGACAAGCCACGGGGGGGGGGGAATTTTTTAGCTCAAGTACTCTTGCATTATATCGTAGAGACAGAATAAAATATTATGCACAGAACAGAGCATATGAAACTGCACTGAAATAAACTGTAGCAATATTGCAAATAAACTGTAGCAATATTGCAAATAATTGCTAATAAAAAAAAAACACTGCTTAGAATCTCTGCAAGAAAAACTTTAGTGGCAACACAATATTTGCACAAGAATTATTGCAAAATGAATCAATGTGTAATAATAAAAATTATTACACACACAAGAAGAGAAATATATCAAGGAATGAACACTTTAACTCTTAACTGCAATCAAGCAACACTTAACAAGCAAAAGAACAATTTACTCTAAAAGAAGAACTTAAAAATTGCACTAAGAGTGAATTTGTTCAATGAAACATGAAAAACAATAGGTGCTAAAACACAGAACAAAAAAGTTTGAACACTTACAGTGATGCAGAACACAACACATCAAGAAACACAATACTAGAATTTTCTTGCAATGAAACTTGATGTGTGAAAAATTTTGTAAAAATGATTTCTTGCTTGCACAAAATAATGGCACTATTGTCTGTGGAAATAAGACAAATTAGACACTGGCTAAATGAAAGAATAAGAACACAAGAATGTTCAACACACAGGGAACAAAACAAAAATACACAAAAGCTGGGAAGAAAAAATTATAACAGACAACACTGAGTTGTGATGCAGAATAAAGCTGATAAATTACTGAAATACTTCACTGGAATACTGAGAACACAAGGTGATTCTGAAGTGTAAACACAAGTTCTATACTGCTCATATGTTGCACACACAACAAAGGAAAAACACTAAGGTACTTACTTCAAGTGTATAAAAAGACACACAACACAACAGATAAAAGATAATGCACGAAAATTAACACTGAATAAAGGAGATTAAAAGAAAATGCAATCAGTACATGATAAACACTGAGTCTGATCAAGAGTCACTGAATGTCACTAAGAGAAAAATCACTGGGAACACAAAAGAAATGTCTCAACACTCGCAAATGTGTCTATGAAAAAAAAAATATTATCGCTGTAACGACTTGGTGAAGAATGAGGTTGATGGTAGTGGAGAGTAGAGGATTGTTTATGTCGTCTTGCTGCTGTCCTCTGCACACGTGACCGTAGAATTGCGCTTACATCGGCGATAGACACACACAGGAGGCTTTTAACGGTGTCACAAAACACACACTAGCTCTTGACCCCCTATGTGGTCCTTAAAATATAGTGCTACAACCCTTAGTAGTTCACCAAAACACTGAAGAAGTAGGTGAGTGGGTAATGGCTGAGTGAGGCATCTGAGGCCGCGTGGTGAGTGTAGTTGGGTTTGTGGGTATAACAGGGCTAAGACCGGCAATGGTGCCACACACGTGGTCGTGGGTGGCTGGGCTTATGGGTTGAACGGCGTAAGCCCCACTGAGGACAGCCACACTGCCGCGAAGATAATTCTAAGCCGACTGGCTTAAAAACAAACCCACGAAATACTACAGCACCACAAGGATGAAAAAGAACACTCAGAATTGCTTGGAGCTTGAATCACAAGCGATGAAGACTACTCACGTGGCTTGCTTGAGTACTGGGGTAAGACACCTGGGTTAGTTGCTAGCTGGCTTATCTTAACCCTTCACACAGAATGGCTTGACAACCTCACACGATGAGCACAGCAGGGGTGGAAAGCTGGCTTGGCAGGCAAAAGAACTGGATGGGGTAGACTAGGCTCGACTGGGCTTCCTCACCACAGACTGGAAGCTGGCTTATTTTGCAAACTCGGGTCAACCCCTCGGGAGTGATGCAAACAAGCAGATACACTAATACAAAGAGACTGACCAGTGAATAATGTAGAAGCTGGTAGGAGCTTGGGCGGGAGAACTGGCTTGAGGTAGCTGGCTGGCATTAACCTCGGTAGGCCTACTCACAAGATGGCCGGCTCGGTCAAAATTTATCTCCAGAAATCGCTGTAATCGTCAGAATTACAGGCCCTCCGATGCCACCATTTATCGTAGGGGTTCTTAAATGGAGATATCGCGGGTTGAAGGTAGACACACTTGTTGGATGGTAACATATATTGTCAGACTGAGATGATGAGGAATGGAGCCCAGCCTTGCCGTGTTCTTGTCTGGATGGTCTGCCGCCGAGTGAGAGGGAGGCAGAGGTACGAGCCTACACATGCGCATCCCGTGACGTCACACAGTCACAGGCCTACAAGGGATCTCCTATCTAAGCACATGGATGATACTAATATGCTATGCTATTTAACACAGGGATCAGCAACTATGTTGACAATTACTCAGTTTATCATCAGGAGCTGTGCTATGCTGCAAAGGCAACAACAAGAGAAGTAGGGAAAGTTTTCAGAGTGGTATTATGGAGGCACCCTCCAGTCTCAGACTGGGAGAGCCAAGCGGGATTCCAAACACAAACCGGTCCCTCCTACACCCCACCCCATATGGGGTCGGGTGGGCTAGGCCTCACAGTTTACAGATAGCATAAGATAAGGTTTCGTTCGGATTTTTAACCCCGGAGGGTTAGCCACCCAGGATAACTCAAGAAAGTCAGTGCGTCATCGAGGACTGTCTAACTTATTTCCATTGGGGTCCTTAATCTTGTCCCCCAGGATGCGACCCACACCAGTCGACTAACACCCAGGTACCTGTTTGCTGCTAGGTGAACAGGACAATAGGTGTAAGGAAACGTGTCGGAATTTCCACCCGCCGGGAATCGAACCCGGGCCCTCCGTGTGTGAAGCGGGAGTTTTATCCACCAGACCACCGGGCCACCACTTGCCTCTCCTCTCTGGCGGGTGCCTCCATACTACCACTCTGAAAACTTTCCCTACTCCTGTTGTTGCCTTTGCAACATTGCATAGCTTCTGATGATGCACTGAGAAGTGTGAAAGTACTTGAGATAGATTTCCACCCCCCGTGGGTTATGCAGAAGAAACTGTGAAAACACACACACAGACACACACACATGGGAAATGGGAAGTAGTTTAATATATTAATTGATAGACACAAGAGGTGAAAAATGAATTTAAAAAGTGGTTGTTCGTTCACACACACACCTCTGTAAAGCTACAAGTTTTACCTAGTGTGTGTGTGTGTGTGTGTGTGTGTGTGTGTGTGTGTGTGTGTGTGTGTGTGTTTGTGTGTGTGTGTGTGTGTGTAGAACTGAGTGACGAGAACCGATGAATTGAAAGTTGAACTGTTTTGGGCGAGAGATGAATTTAAGGGAAATTATGAGTCATCAGTACGAAGAGTGTGCTGAGAATTAAGGTAAGAAGGTAGACTACTAACACTGTTGTTTAGGCAAAACGCTGTCATGGCACATTGTCGTTTTATTATGCAAGAAGCGTTTCACTGACATAATAAAAAGACTACAGAGTAATAAAAAGACTACAGAGTAAAACTAACAGATATTTTGCCGTGGAGCGTTCCTGGCAGTGAATGAGAATTTCAGAGTAATTGATGTTAATTGCTGGATGGACAAGTATTGCAGTGACATTGCAGTGCAGTTTGTTAACTGGCATAAATGACATGTATGGCAGGGCGGTGACTAGTTCAAAAGAGGTTGCGGTTGCTGCAGTGTATCGAGGTATCGAAATTTTAACTGAGGAAACTTAGTGATATTGGTGTGATTAGGAAAATATTTGGATTGCAATCTATTTTACTGGTGTTATTGTTAGCAATAGCGATGATAGCATATCAAAATGCAGGTGAGAGTAGATCGTTAATGATGTGTTTATTTTACAGGTTAAAGTTAACCCCAATGTGTACGAAAGAAATTTTTTTTAGGAATAGCCTTCAGAAGAGAGCAAGGAGGAGAAAATATTGATAAATTGCAAGACAGACGCAAGGACCGCATAATTTACTAGTACAAATTTTCAAGTCTGTTATATAGAGTACATGGAAGAGATGAGAGTATACAGGCGGAATGGTGACCATAGGAGAGGTTCGGGTAGCCTAAGCATCAGCAACTGTAAATTTCAAGACGAGGATTTTGCAAAGAAACAGGAATTTGTCAATCTTAAACTCTTTATTCCCGTATTTGTATGGTATTGTTAAAGATGAAAGTTACAGATGACACTAATAGCCATTCGTCTGACTATGAGCTTCCAATAGCTGTAGGAGTTTACGATTCATCCTCCGAAGGTAAATGGACACAAGTGCACCTAATGCGAAATTTTATTGTGGCAGTTTCGCTTTCCAGGAGCTTTGTCAAGCTATTACAAACAATTCAGGGACACAGAGGGTATAATCGCTGTAGGTAGTGGTAGTAGTAGTAATATTTGTGGTAGCAGTAGTTGTAGTACTTGTGGTGGGAGTGGTAGTGATACCAGCTATGTGATGGCGTGGTTTATTGTTTTGAGGAGAATTCATACCTTTATTCTGTTTAATTGTTAGAAGCAGCGATTAATAATGATTTAAGGCATTTACATCAACGGAAACTGAGTTCTTTAAACACTTGTCGGGCGTCGTTGAATTTCATCAGGTGGTTGGCGGATTTCTGGTGGTGTACTCAGGCGTTGTTCAAGTTATCATTCCTACATGCATTCTTACACAATTGTCAGACACTGCAACATCAAGGAATTTTGGTTCAGAGGACATCTACATGATCATCTTCACGGCTACTACAACTTACCCATCCATTTGGGTATGACCTACTGCCACTGGGAAATCCCGCCTACCAGTGACTATGCCCTGGTCAGCTACCCATCTCTTTCCACCTGATGTTAGTATATAAGCGCCAGCCTCATTGTCCATGCTCCAGAATCTTCACGACTACGGTGCTCTTCACACCAACTACAAGGCTGAGGGACTGATTACCTCATCTTTTGTATATACAGTGCTAGTCATGGCATTATGTCGCCCCTCCCCCAGACACGTACCAAAACACAAACACATCCCATGAAAGATTATAATATATATATTTGACACTGAAGTTTTAATACTTGATGCTTCATCTTTTACACATAATCACGGCCCTCAGCCATGTAGGAAGACTCGCACAAATTCTTGAGGGGTTGGGGAGGTCTATTATTCCATGCCTCATGTAGAGCAGCCTCCAGCCGCAGGATGGAACTGATATCCTTGCCTAGTAAACTTCGTTTCACTATTGACCAGAGGTTCTCAATAGGGTTTAGGTCTGGGGAATAGCCTGACCAGTTATTAAAGAACCTCACTTCACAGTCCTTAAGCCACTGAACTACAGATTTGGCCGTATGACACGGTGCACCGTCCTGCATAAAAGCTGTAGCCCCACACTTGTCAAACGCCTCAGGTAAATTGTCACACAATAACTCCAGGTAATTATACTGGTTTTTGGGAAGAACAATGAGTTCAACACTCTGAGCACTGAAACACCCCCAAACCATGAGAGAGTCTGGGTGTTTGGTGGTCCCACAGGTTTAGCGTGGGTCTAGTGGGTCACTACCTCTGGGCCGGTACACATGTCCCCCACGGTTACAGGTGACAGTGAAGGTTGCTTCATCAATCCAAAGTACTTCAGACTACTGTTGAGGATTCCAGTGAAGATATCTCTTTGCATAATCCAGTCTACGTTTCTTCTGTGGCTTGGAGAGGATCGGTTTCTTAACCTGGCTGTGACTACTGTAGCCCAGTTCTGACACACAGCTGTAATAAAATTAGTAGAATTACCTACAATATGTAAAGTAAAAGGGGACAAGTGCAACTAATGTGACATTTTTATGGTGGCAACTTTTTGCTCTCCAGGAGCTCTGTCAAGCCGTTAACAGTCAAGTTTTTACAGACACCTCTGAGAGAAGTCAGTTCTTTTCATTCAATTCTCTAGCAGTTATCTTAAGTGTACTCTCTAACTGCTTCTTTAACACAGTTAAGGTACGAACAGATGTCTTCTTCGAGGGGCCAGGCCGAGGTTTGGCAGACGGTAACTCAACGCGGCGGTCTGGAATTTTGAGACTCTCAGATCGCGGGTTCTATCCCCGCCCGTGGTATGGTTTGAAACGCTGCACTCAGTTCTTCACTAAACGCTCACACGCACCAATATTTTCCACCATAGAAGAGAGAAGCTTACGACGACATTTCGGTCCGACTTGGACCATTTACAAACTCACATTAACCAGAAGTGGAGCAGGACGGCTATATATAGGCAGGAAGAGGTAGTGGTGGTGGTAGTAGTGGTAGTGGTAGTATTGGGGAATTAAGGAGGAGGAGCCAGTCAAATACAAAGAAAAGGGAGCACTGTAAGGGAGCTAGGTGCCCACAGAGGGAGAGCAAGTGCACAGAGGTGGGTGAAAGGGGAAGTGGTGAAATAAATAATGAAGGAACAGAAAAACGAGACAGAAGAAAGTAAGACAACCCAGATGAGAAAAAGGAAAGAGGAAAGGGGAAGAGGGAGAAGAAAAAGAAAAAGAAAAAATGAGGAATCAGGTTAAGTCACGGGTGTTCTGAAGTTTGGAGCATTTTACAATGTAGTGGGAGAGGAAGGCATCTACAGAGGCGAAGCCAGGGCTAAGATTCATACAAGGAAAGTTGTGTATTAGAGAGGATTCAACTAGACGGCGACTGTTAGAGTTGGAAGTAGGGAAAACAGTTTTAGCGGAAGACCAGTCAATAGGATGGCTGTGATCTCTGACGTGACAGAACAGAGCATTGTTAGTGTCGGCAAGCCTAACACTGTTTTTGTGCTCCCTAAGTCTGTCAGGAAGAGATCGACCAGTTTCTCCAAAGTATTGAAGAGGACAGGAGGAGCAAGAAATAGAGTAGACACCAGGAACATCTGTAGAGGGAGGAGAGGTATGAACGAGATTAGTGCGAAGAGTGTTAGTCTGGCGGTAGGTAAGCTTGATGTCTAAGGGACGGAAAGAATTGTTGAGATTAGAAAGACCGGAAATGTAGGGAAGGCAGAGGACAGAAGAGTTCCCAGGAGTAGAGAGTTTGGGAGAGAAGAAATTACGTTTAGCACGTGAGAGGGCAGAATCTATGAAATATGACGGGTAGCCAAGACGGGAAAACGAATTATGAAGAGAGGAAATTTCTGCTGGAAGGAACTGGGGATCACAGATGCGGAGGGCACGGAGAAAGAGGGAGATAAGAACACTTTTCTTGACAGGGGAAGCATGATAGGAAAAGTAGTGAATGTACATGCCACTGTGCATAGGTTTTCGGTAAACGTAAAAGGAAAAACCTGTATCTGAGCGGTGGACATGGACATCAAGGAAAGGAAGCAAGGAATTAGATTCCCATTCAGCTTTAAACTTAATGGAAGGGGGCAAGATTATTAAGAGCTTCAAGAAAAGGTTGGAAGAGACTGGAGTCATGAGGCCACAGAGCAGAGATGTCATCCACATAGCGGAGCCAGAGTGAAGGTTGCACATCGATGGTAGGAAGAAGAACTGTCTCGAAGTATTCCATGTAAAGATTAGCAAGGACAGGAGAGAGGGGAGAGCCCATAGCGACACCGAAGGTTTGAGAATAATATTACCTTTGGAGGCGGATAAGATCAAGAAAGACATCAGTAGGTATACCTGGAGTTTACCTGGAGAGAGTTTGGGGGGGTCAACGCCCCCGCGGCCCGGTCTGTGACCAGGCCTCCTGGTGGATCAGAGCCTGATCAACCAGGCTGTTGCTGCTGGCTGCACGCAAACCAACGTACGAGCCACAGCCCGGCTGATCAGGAACTGACTTTAGGTGCTTGTCCAGTGCCAGCTTGAAGACTGCCAGGGGTCTGTTGGTAATCCCCCTTATGTGTGCTGGGAGGCAGTTGAACAGTCTCGGGCCCCTGACACTTATTGTATGGTCTCTTAACGTGCTAGTGACACCCCTGCTTTTCATTGGGGGGATGGTGCATCGTCTGCCAAGTCTTTTGCTTTCGTAGTGAGTGATTTTCGTGTGCAAGTTCGGTACTAGTCCCTCTAGGATTTTCCAGGTGTATATAATCATGTATCTCTCCCTCCTGCGTTCCAGGGAATACAGGTTTAGGAACCTCAAGCGCTCCCAGTAATTGAAGTGTTTTATCTCCGTTATGCGCGCCGTGAAAGTTCTCTGTACATTTTCTAGGTCGGCAATTTCACCTGAATTGAAAGGTGCTGTTAGTGTGCAGCAATATTCCAGCCTAGATAGAACAAGTGACCTGAAGAGTGTCATCATGGGCTTGGCCTCCCTAGTTTTGAAGGTTCTCATTATCCATCCTGTCATTTTTCTAGCAGATGCGATTGATACAATGTTATGGTCCTTGAAGGTGAGATCCTCCGACATGATCACTCCCAGGTCTTTGACGTTGGTGTTTCGCTCTATTTTGTGGCCAGAATTTGTTTTGTACTCTGATGAAGATTTAATTTGCTCATGTTTACCATATCTGAGTAATTTAAATTTCTCATCGTTGAACTTCATATTTTCTGCAGCCCACTGAAAGATTTGGTTGATGTCCGCCTGGAGCCTTGCAGTGTCTGCAATGGAAGACACTGTCATGCAGATTCGGGTGTCATCTGCAAAGGAAGACACGGTGCTGTGGCTGACATCCTTGTCTATGTCGGATATGAGGATGAGGAACAAGATGGGAGCTAGTACTGTGCCTTGTGGAACAGAGCTTTTCACCGTAGCTGCCTCGGACTTTACTCTGTTGACGACTACTCTGTGTTCTGTTAGTGAGGAAATTATAGATCCATCGACCGACTTTTCCTGTTATTCCTTTAGCACGCATTTTGTGCGCTATTACGCCATGGTCACACTTGTCGAAGGCTTTTGCAAAGTCTGTATATATTACATCTGCATTCTTTTTGTCTTCTAGTGCATTTAGGACCTTGTCGTAGTGATCCAATAGTTGAGACAGACAGGAGCGACCTGTTCTAAACCCATGTTGCCCTGGGTTGTGTAACTGATGGGTTTCTAGATGGGTGGTGATCTTGCTTCTTAGGACCCTTTCAAAGATTTTTATGATATGGGATGTTAGTGCTATTGGTCTGTAGTTCTTTGCTGTTGCTTTACTGCCCCCTTTGTGGAGTGGGGCTATGTCTGTTGTTTTTAGTAACTGTGGGACGACCCCCGTGTCCATGCTCCCTCTCCATAGGATGGAAAAGGCTCGTGATAGGGGCTTCTTGCAGTTCTTGATGAACACAGAGTTCCATGAGTCTGGCCCTGGGGCAGAGTGCATGGGCATGTCATTTATTGCCTGTTCGAAGTCATTTGGCGTCAGGATAACATCGGATAGGCTTGTGTTAATCAAATTTTGTGGCTCATAAAAAATTCATTTTGATCTTCGACTCTCAGTCTGGTTAGCGGCTTGCTAAAAACTGAGTCATATTGGGACTTGAGTAGCTCACTCATTTCCTTGCTGTCATCTGTGTAGGACCCATCTTGTTTAAGTAGGGATCCAATACTGGACGTTGTTCTCGATTTTGATTTGGCATAGGAGAAGAAATACTTTGGGTTTCTTTCGATTTCATTTATGGCTTTTAGTTCTTCCCGCGATTCCTGACTCCTAAAGGATTCTTTTAGCTTAAGTTCGATGCTTGCTATTTCTCTGACCAGTGTCTCCCTACGCATTTCAGATATATTGACCTCTTTTAGCCGCTCTGTTATTCTTTTCCGTCGCCTGTAAAGGGAGCGCCTGTCTCTTTCTATTTTACATCTACTCCTCCTTTTTCTTAGAGGAATAAGCCTTGTGCATACATCGAGTGCCACCGAGTTAATCTGTTCTAGGCATAAGTTGGGGTCTGTGTTGCTTAGTATATCTTCCCAGCTTATATCGGTTAGGACTTGGTTTACTTGGTCCCACTTTGTTTTTGTTATTGAAGTTGAATTTGGTGAATGCTCCCTCGTGACTAATCTCATTTTGTCGGTCTGGGGCTCCGCGCATACATGTCTGAACCTCAATTATGTTGTGATCTGAGTATATTGTTTTTGATATGGTGACATTTCTTATCAGATCATCATTGTTAGTGAAGATGAGGTCTAGTGTATTCTCCAGTCTAGTAGGCTCTATTATTTGCTGGTTTAAATTGAATTTTGTGCAGAGATTTAAAAGCTCGTGTGAGTGTGAGTTTTCATCAGAGCTGCCTCCTGGTGTTATTACTGCAACAATATTATTTGCTATATTCCTCCATTTTAGGTGCCTTAAGTTGAAATCCCCCAGGAGCAAGATGTTTGGTGCAGGAGCTGGAAGATTTTTCCAGACATTGGTCAATTTTTAACAGCTGTTCCTGGAATTGCTGGGATGTTGCATCCGGAGGCTTGTAGACTACCACAATGACTAGGTTTTGGTTCTCGACCTTTACTGCTAAAACTTCCACTACATCATTTGAGGCATTAAGCAGTTCTGTGCAAACAAGTGACTCTGCAATGTACAGGCCAACACCCTCCCCCCCTTTTGCCTGTTCACTCTTTCACATCTGTATAGGTTGTAACCTGGGATCCATATTTCGTTGTCCAAGTGATCCTTTATGTAGGTCTCAGTGAAAGCCACGAACATTGCCTTTGCCTCTGCAAGCAGTCCACGGATGAAAGGTATTTTGTTGTTTGTTACTGGCTTTAGACTCTGTATATTTGCAAAGAAGAATGTTATCGGACTGGTGGTATTGTTGGTACTGGGGGGGATTTTTTTTCCGGCATTAGTATCTGTATCTGTTGGTTTGGAGTGGAGGCCATCGACTGTGGTTTCACTCCATGAATGACTGGATTTGGTGTACGATTTCTGCCATTTCCTGCCAGTTTTTTTTCCTTCCTGGCACTAAAAAACCTCTCCCTCTTGAGTGGCTGTGGCTACCCAGGTTTTCCCATGGCCTGGATGTTTTGTATCTTTTTGTCCCCTTTAGATGGTATGCCTGGCAATTTAAGTTATAGCACAGTCTTTCCTGTACTGAAGAGGTACACAGTTCAGGGTGAAAAAGCTTACAGGAAGGGAGTTTGCATTTTCCTGTTGTCATATGGGCATGGCATTTTCTAGGGTGGTCATAGTTGCACGTCCCATCTGTTTTTCCAGATTTCCCATGCCAGCAGATACCGAGTGCATAGTATGTGCACAGGCTTGGTTTCCGTTTGCCTTGGGTTTCTGTGACTGTATTCCCTGTTGGTGCATGTTTCCCTGTCTTACTTCTATCCTCCCTAGCACCAACAATGGAGCTCCCACCAGATGTTTTTGGTAATATATCCTCACTATTGCTAGTGGAGTCCTCTTGTTTGCTATTTCCTGCGGTATTTCTAGTTTGTAATATTGGTTTTATCTTATCTTTGACTACACTTGTTTCCCTACTATGGCTCCTGTCCCCTATGAGGTCATTTATATGTATTCCTTCCTGCGTATAATTCCCGACTACCTGGACAAAATCTCCAGCTTCACCATTACTGTCTCCCAGGACAGCATCTCCAGCTTCACCATTACTGTCTCCCAGGACAGCATCTCCAGATTCACCATTACTGTCTCCCAGGACAGCACCTCCAGCTTCACCATTACTGTCTCTCAGGACAGCACCTCCAGCTTCACCATTACTGTCTCCCAGGACAGCACTATCAGCCCCACATTTACTGACTACCAGGACATCATCTCCAGCCTTACAGTTTCTGACTATATGGCCAGTATCAAGGGCAGTA
Organism: Cherax quadricarinatus; assembly: GCF_038502225.1. Classification (NCBI taxonomy): domain Eukaryota; kingdom Metazoa; phylum Arthropoda; class Malacostraca; order Decapoda; family Parastacidae; genus Cherax; species Cherax quadricarinatus. The sequence continues at coordinate 33,686,952 of NC_091307.1, forward strand.
CCATTCAGCCCAGACTTTTTATGTTCCAATCTGTTGTAGAAAGCTTCCAGGTTGTCTATGAAAGCAGCTTTGATGATGACCTCTTTTAATACCCTTGTGATTTTAGTCCACAGATTTATCTCATTTGGGCATACCCAAAAACACTTCCCTGTTTTAATACTGCTTGTAGCTAGTTCTTGGATATCTGCACAAGGGGCGTGACACCAATTTCCACAAAAATGACAATTTATGCATGTGGAAGCCCGTTTGTTTGACTGACCACAGACTACACACAGCTTCATAGTGATTTGAATGGTTGATTTACTGCAATTCTACTAGCAACCTCTTGAATATTCTATTAATAACCTCCTTAAATGAAGCTCTAGCTATTTGTATTTCTGTTTCTAACTGTTTTTGTATATTGGACAGCTTACCGTGCACGTTCCTGATATATATTTAATGTTTGTGTTTATAAGGCGCCTACAACCCCATCCGTTTCCAGTCTGCTTTATAGGCCTATAGGGAGATGTAGAAACCCTTCATGGGCCTTCTCTCTAAGGAAATCAAGGACATCATCAAGAGGGACATTGGTGAAGAGGGACTCAACGTCAAGACTAAGCATCTTACAGGTTGGGATAGTGCGAACCCGTTCAATGAAGTCTTGAGAGTGACGGAGGTGGGCAGGAGAAAAAGTACCAAGAAAGGGAGTGAGGGTTTTGGCCAACCAAGAAGCAAGAGAATAAGAGACAGAACCTCTAGAGTCTAGAGGATATGAGAGGACGAAGAGGAATATCAGGTTTATGAGTTTTGGGAAGGCCATAGAAACAGGGAAGAGAGGGACAGATGACACGGAACCGTTGAACAAGGTCAAAGTCAGGAGGACAGAGGTCGGAGAGAGTCTTCAGTTTCTTGTTGAAAGTTCTCTTGATGCGATCAAGAGGGCTGGAAACGAGGGGAGTGTAGGTACGTGAGTCAGAGTGCAAGACATCAGCTTCACGGAGGTAATCCTCACGATCAAGGATAACTACCGAATTACCTTCGTCAGAAGATAGTATGACAATGTTAGTGTTGGATTTAAGAGAAGAAAGGACAAGTTGGTAACGGCGCAGAAGGTGGTGATTCTTAGAAAACAGACTAACAAGAGCAGGAAGGAGAGCGCCACGAAAAGTGGACAAGTCAGGAAGATTACGGGATCGAGATTGACGAAAGGAATCAAAAGAGCTAATCGTGGCAATACCAGCCCGAGGGGTAGGCGAAGTGGCAAAGGAAAGACCAAAATCAAGAAGTTCAAGCTCATACTGAGAGTGACACAGAAGACAGGTTAGTAACACAGTCAGTGTGGGAGAATTTAGACCAAGGGCTAGCTGAGATGAGACGTTGAAGTTTATTCTGTAGTTTAGAAGAATGAATTTGTGTATTCAGGCGAGCAGTGTCAAAGGCATCTTCAACCTGTGACTTAGTAGAAAGAATGAGCTGTTGAAGTAGGAGACGGGCATGATCAGGAAAGGGAGTGCCCAGTGGGTTGGTTTTCAGGAAGTGGGAGAAGGAAGGTGGCAGAACTTGTTCAGCAAGACAGTCACGTAGGAAGCGAAGCTGATTCTTACGACGCCTGGTAGCAATAAGAGCAGCCTCACAAGATCGAAAGAGGGGTTTAAAAGAGGGAAGAACATGAAAAAAGTTGGAGAGAATATGACGGTTAACTGTGGGGTCCATAAATGACAAAAAAAGGCACAATACCATGACTGGAACAATACACAAATAACCCGCACATAGAAGAGAGAAGCTTACGAAGACGTTTCGGTCCGACTTGGACCATTTACAAAGTCACACTAACCAGAAGTGGAGCAGGACGGCTATATATAGTGCACCCACCTCTGTGCACTTGCTCTCCCTCTGTGGGCACCTCGCTCCCTTGCAGTGCTCCCCTTTCTTTGTATTTGACTGGCTCCTCCTCCTTAATTCCCCACTACTACCGCTACCACTACTACTACTACTACTACTCCCACCACTACTACTACCACCACTACTACCACCACCACTACCTCTTCCTGCCTATATATAGCCGTCCTGCTCCACTTCTGATTAGTGTGACTTTGTAAATGGTCCAAGTCGGACCGAAACGTCGTCGTAAGCTTCTCTCTTCTATGTGAGGGTTATTTGTGTATCGTTCCAGTCACGGTATTGTGCCTTTTTTTATTTTCCACCATTTCTTTCGTCTGTTGCCCAGCTTTGTGAAGCCCTACGATTTGAGCTATAGTTTCGGATGTTAAAGACTCCCATTTACCCATAATCAAACATGTATAGCCCCAAAACCAAAGGGAACACCGGACAAAAGATGGGGCAGATGAGAGACCAAAGTGCAACACTTTCTCTCACCACGGCAGCCACATGAGCACTGAGGTGTCACTGTGGAGTTTAGTGGCAGACCGTAACGCCATGCTAATGGCTACTACCCGCCATAATGCACTGATGTAAAAAGGCCTCCCTGTATGGTAGGCCTTTGATTTTCGTCACGGCATTATGCCGCGGCGCTCACCCGGCATAATGCCGTAACTAGCACTGTAGTTCTACTGTCTTCAAATTATGTCATAGAATCTGGATGGCGAAATGTCTATAAAAAAGATAACCAGATGTTGCATGTGTCTCAGTTTTCATGCATTAATATGTGTGTAATGGTTTGTTTGGTATTCTGGTAGCGGGGTGTAAAAGATACATCTTCGGAGGCTTCTTACTTTATTGTTAAGTCGTGGTGGGTGCACAGGCTTGTGTGTTGTGCCCATGGCCCGGGCAGGGCCATCCCACGAGGGAGAGAGGAGTAGGCCTTGTGCTTTCCTGCTAGGTTGCTGTGTGAGAGTGAGGCAAGGGCAGGCAGGCAGGCTGAAGTGGCAACGCCTATAGGTGGCAGCACCAGCATGGCGCAAAATATGAACAGAGCTGGCAGACAGCATGGGCTGTCTGTGCAGACAGTACAGGCTGTCTACATATGCTCGGCCACCTACCTCGCGTCGTCCCGACGCGACAATACTGGTGGTAAAAGGAACTCGGTCTCTCTCTCGTAGGAACAGGGCACAGAACACAAAATATAAACATATATATAAATATGGACATGGAAAAAAACTTCCTACAGGGAGGGAAGGAGAAAACATGTGGGGTGTGCTAAACATCGTGGTCAAAGGCAGTGAGCGTCGATGGGCATCACTGCACGCCTTCCTGCATCTGGACAGATACTGCAACACGGGAGACATCGCTGCGGCTGAGCTGTGACGTAACAGGGTATGGTCTCCTCTGGGACAGTGAAACAGTCATCGTAGGAGTCGCTGCAGGTTTTCACTCAACCTGGGACACGACATGCTGGTGCCCTCGAGTGAGGTGTCGACAAAACTCGGCAACTGGGCAGGACTTCTGGCAAGCGACTCAGGAGGACACTTCTTGACTGGTACTGTCACTGGGCTGTCACTGCCGACGAGCATGGAGCGAGTTGTGGAAGAGACGACTGGGCGAAACATCTGGGAGTCGTAACATCATACACCAGACTGCAGTGAGAGAGCTAGCAGTCAAAGTGACATCATCTTTGTGCAGGCTGCTCACTGAAGCTTGTGACACGAGGCTGACACAGCGCCTGCCGACAGGGCTAACTGCGGCTTGACGAGTGTCATTCTCTCGGCAGTTGGAGTTATAGCAGAGGTTAGTCTAAGCGTCCCCAGACTTGTTTCTCTACACATAACTGCATTCTGAAGGTCTGGAGGTGAAGTGAAACAAATCTCGATGGGAATCGTAGCAGGTACGATTCTGCAGAACATCACGAGCGACAAGCATAAGAACTTCCTGTACAAATGGGGCTCATATGCTCAGAGCTGACTGATAACTGTCAAACGCACTGGTCACATCAGGTGACTTAGCACAGTGGTGCTACTCAGGTCTGGCTCAGATCTCACTGGACACACGGAAACTACACACACCCGCGGTGTATGCGGTATAACATGGCTTAACTAGCAAATGATACTTTTCTGTTCACAAAACTGACACTAAGACATATACTAAAATGTGAGAACACTGACTGAGAGGAATTAATTAACTCGACATATATCTTCTCTCAGTCTTCTCGACAATACTGAAATAATTACTGAACACTCAATGGTGACATCATGTGATGTCGCGAGGTGACGTCAGCAGCACTGTGACGTCAGCAATCTCGAGGTGACGTCAGGCAGACATCGTGACGCCATGAAGTCGGGCAGCAGCATCGGTGATGTCGTGAAGTCGGGCAGCATCGTCGGTGACGTCAATGTGAAGTGGGCAGCAGACCACAGCATGTGGCCTGGGACATCTGGTAACTCACGTGGCTCGTAGGTCTATGTGACATCGCCCACACCCATGTGGCGTCGTGATCCATGTGGTGTCATGATCTATGTGGCATGCTGATCCACGTAGCTTCGAGTGGCCTCGGGCACTCGGATACACAGCACTGGCGACGAATTCACACGAAAAACAGCAGAAAACACAGCAGAGGGAGTGGACAGTGGTGAGTGGCATATGGTAGGCTGGTGAGGTGTGAGAGTACAGCAGGGCGAGGCAAGGAACGGCCACTTCCTCCTCTTCTCTCCCACCCACAAACACGTGGAGAAGCTCACACTGGACGCAGAAATCACCACAAAACTCACCTCTGGCTTGCTGAAACAGCTGTGCTGAGCTGAACAACAGCAACATACAAGTGACGCTGAGCACGTGACTTGAGAAACAGCAAGGGACGCTGTAGCGTGGGGTCAGTGGGACGCCACTTACAATTCTCGGAGAAATTCGGCAAATTTCGGCTGGATCCTGCTTGTACCTGTGTTTGGATGCTGAAACGTGCAGACACGACATCAGGATAACTCGTTGAGAGACGGATGCTTGTTGTGTAGGGTGATGAAGTGAAGATGACTTCATACCTCTTCCTTCCTCTCTCCGGGTAAACAACTGCTGCGACCACCGCTGCTACCAATGTTTAATGGTTTGTTTGGTATTCTGGTAGCGGGGTGTAAAAGATACGTCTTCGGAGGCTTCTTACTTTATTGTTAAGTCGTGGTGGGTACACAGGCTTGTGTGTTGCGCCCATGGCCCGGGCAGGGCCATCCCACGAGGGAGAGAGGAGTAGGCCTTGTGTCTTCCTGCTAGGCCGCTGTGTGAGTGAGTGAGGCAAGTGCAGGCAGGCTGAAGTGGCAACGCCTATAGGTGGCAGCACCAGCATGGCGCGAAATATGAACTAAGCTGGCAGACAGCATGGGCTGTCTGTGCAGACAGTACAGGCTGTCTATATATGTACCTGGAGAGCGAAACATAAAATGTTGCACTTGTGTTCTCTTACCTAACATATTGTCGGTAATTCTGCAACATTATTACAATCCTCAGAAGAAATATAGGTAACAGAAAATATTATAATCAGATGCTGCGACTGATATATTTATGCAATACCTGGGTGTCTTTTAGAATCGCTTCTTCCACCAATAAATTTATCAATCTAAGGTTCCCTTAAGGGAGGTTCCTTGGCGCTGGTGAGGGGCTCTTGATCTAGGGAATTGGATCTGTGCTTCAGTTTCCTGAATTGAGCCTAAATACCTTCTACCCCCCCCACACATGGGTTTACCCCTCCCCCATTATTATAATAATAATTATTCTAAGGCAGAAAGACAAGAAAGACGACTTGCGTGGGAACCATAAAGGTAGTAGTCCGAAGACAATGAAGTACAAGAGGACGTGAAGACAGATAGCATAGCTTCAGTGTGGACTTGCTTCCAAGTCCTGTCTGCTGAGAACTATCTATTTTTACGTAGGTTAATTAAAGGACTATTGCGCGCGCGCGCGCGCGTGTGTGTGTGTGTGTGTGTGTGTGTGTGTGTGTGTGTGTGTGTGTGTGTGTGTGTGTGTGTGTGTAAGGATAGAAAATCAGAAGACTTTTTCCTATCCACTATTCTGGTCAGTGCCGCCATGAAAATGATGAAAAACATACCAGGCCATATTGAAAAATTGGTATGGAATTTACAGGAGAGATGGAACTGGATGGAAGGCGTGAAATAAAACTACTAAACTAGTATTGCTTTTATGTTAACCTGTTTTTGTTACTCCAGCACCACCACTGTACCACTGGTTCCACTTCTGGTTAACACTAGAATGAGTAGCACAACCTTCTCTCACTGCTCTTATTGATTCTGTTGCCTCGTTGTCTACTGATCGTCCTGACAGTCGCTGAACAGACATCAGGAATTTGTTGACTACGGTATGTCCCATGTGTTGAATGACAGAATGGGCCTAGTGTGGGTTTAGTGTGTAGTTGAGTGTGATCGCGTGTGTACTTGGCAATATTTCACTCCAGTCCTCTCACCATACCCTATACCCTACTGGTCACCATAACGTATCTATTAATAGTTTGGAATGACACACTGATAACTGCATAAGAACACTGCAGCAGGCCTGTTGGCCCATCCTAGACAGGTCCTCAAACCTAAACCGACTAATAAAAATATTTGCCCAACCCATTTTCATTGTTACTCAAAGAATAAGCTTTGTTAACCTTATTAACTCTTGTGCAAGTCTCCTGATTCCCAAAAGATACTTTCCAATATCCTTTTTAAATCTAAAAATATCCAACTTAACCCTGGAGATTCTGGCAATTCCTAGCGGTCATAAAAGCGTGGGTGGAGCTCCCTAGAGTATTTTAGCCACAACTTTGAAGATGGCGAAAAACTCCGTATTTTTTAACAACATATTTAATTTTAAATATCTGGGTTTCTAGAGGTATTCTTCCCTTATAATCATTTTGGAACGATTCCTTTTCATAATATGGTCAAGTGAGCTTCTATGCATAATGCATGTATTGATCGTGTTTTATCTGGTGTCTAAATATTCGGAATTCTTTCCTATATAAACCCATTTGCAGGTATGCTCCATGTGGAGGCTGAAATACGATTAACAAAAGGAAGAATTCTAATATTTGTATACCAGATCCAGTGGCCTTTAGAAGAGACATGGCCATCGCATGTGTTATATATCGAAACTCACATAGACATATAAAGTAGAGAAGTGGAAAATGGTCATAGAACAACTCTAGAAATGGTAGTGCTCAGAACCGCTAAATATTGTTACATCCTACGTTACAGTACGAAATACAAGGAATTTTAGTGTCTGGTCCTACTAATTTTTAGATAAAGTTTAAGACACGTGTGTAACAGTTGGGTTATCTTCTCCCTTTGTATTTGACTGAAGAAGACTATTGTGTGGACTGAACATTTCATCAATAAAGATGCCAAATGCTCTACATGTGCCTTAGTCTTCAACTTGTCGGCATTTTAAACCATTTTCAGTAATCTTAAGATGCTCAGATATGCCCATCAAATAAATGATATTTTCAATAGCAAGTTCATCCAGACTTACTTGACCACTACTGCTACTACATCACACGTCAAGCTTGATCACTACGTCCATAGCCTCCCCCTTGATTATAATAATAATAATAATAATACGTCCATAGCCTTCAAATGAAAACTATATCTCTACTAGCAAACTTAGATGATCATCGTTACAACTACTTCGCACCATTACCTCTCTAGTTCTTGAATTAGTCTTAAAAAGCCCCTGGTGAACGAAACGTCTCTTAAGTAAGATTCTTTGGTCTTGCACATGTCTAATTCGCCATCTTGTTGATGTTTAAATATATCATGGATCTATTTTTAATCATCTATGTTCCTCTTCTAAAGTCTGCTCAGTAATTTACCATGTACTCTCTATAGACTTAAAAAAAAACTTGGACTCCAATCAAAATAGTCTTAATTATCCACTAAGCATTTGTCATTGTTTTACCGGTATCTAGACAGTAAAGTACAATGTACAGAGAGTATCAGGAACACTAAGAAAGACAGTCAGAAACATTAGACAATGATAAAAGCACAAACAAGGTAGTAGAGCAGCAAAATATACTATTAGAACATAAACAGTGCACCGTCTGTGGGTTCTGGCATTTTATTGACGAAGGCACTTTTATTTATCAGAGGACTTTTTATCCATAACCACCACCTTTGCAGGTACTCCTGCCCCTCTGTGTAGTCCGGGGTGTGCTGCCGACTGTGGAACATATTATAAAACTTTGTACATCCCATAGTCATTTCTACCTTCGTGGTTTTCATTATTACCTGGGTGTCTGTAGGGAACTCGGGGAACTTTTTTGAGAGCCTTTTTGTCATTAATTATATAATAGAATTTATAAATGATGCTGGTTATTTCAACGTGGAATATAATTTTTCTTTGTGTTGAATGTTTTATTCATGCTTGAGGGTTTTTGTTTCTTAATTTTATCGTGTTGATCGTATGGATAAAACAAATAAATTTAAATTAAATATGAGAAAGAAGCATATACTTCATTGATGTTTTTTAATTTCTACAGTGCTGTGAATCATCGAAGAGTAATTTACATTGTAAGGTCACTCATAGCTCTAAAAATCAGTCAAAATGTTCTGTAGCTATCACAACAACTACAATTCCACAAGGGGCTTTATTAATTCATGAGTATATACAATGGATGAGGAGAGAGCCGCGCTTGAAAAAAAATTATTTTGCAAGTAGCCAGTAGAGTAAGCTAGGTTAGTGATCGCAGTGTCAGACAGAGGCAGAATTGTGAAAGATGCATAGTTTGAAGAGAAAGGTTTAGTGAAGACTATTGCTTCTGAATCTAGACATAATTTGCTGCGACATTCACTTTCTTTGATGAAAAATCTTGCCTCTGGAAATTACACTTAGTGGTTTTTGGGTGTTTTGGTGTAGAATGCAAGTGTTACTTGTGTCGTCATTCAGGTATGCGTATATATCTGTATTCTTTTAAGTTTCTCCTACACAAAGCTTGTCACATACTCTACAGGGTATGATATAAACCCCGACAGTGGAGTTCATTAGATTCCAGTTGATTTGATTCCAGATAATTTGATTTTTGGTAATTTAACTGCCAGTAATTTGACTCCGTTATTTTACTCCCGGAAATTTCACTATGTTGAAAAAAAATCAACAGCAACTTCTTTCATTTAAAGCGTTTAATCAAAACCCTTACTAGTCACCTCTCAAGTCATTAAAAAAACTTATTTAAAACATTTATTAAAACATGTTTAGCTTAGGCTGAGTTAGGTTAGTGTGTTTCGTTAGGTTTGGGTAGATTAGGTTAGGGTAGGTTAGATCAGATTACATCACGATTCATTAAATTAGGCTAAATAGGGTAAATAGATTAGACTAAATAATTACTTTGGCTTTAATTCCTTAAACTATATTTTAATATTGGGAATGAAATTAGCGGGAGTGAAATTACCTGAAATCATCTTAGCCATGTCACATCTAATGTGATTTGAATTTTCCATCACTCTCAAAATTTTGTGTGTATAGGCTGGCCATACCTCCTCGTCAAATACATGAACTCACTCCTCCTTTTTCATTAATATTAAACGTTTTTTTTTCTTTTTTAACAAGTCGGCCGTCTCCCACCGAGTCAGGGTGATCCAAAAAGAAAGACAAAATCCCCAACAAGAAAGTACTTTCATCATCATTCAACACTTTCACCTCACTCACACATAATCACTGTTTTTCAGAGGTGCTCAGAATACAACAGTTTAGAAGCATATACGTATAAAGATACACAACATATCCCTCCGAACTGCCAATATCCCAAAACCCTCCTTTAAAGTGCAAGCATTGTACTTCCCATTTCCAGGACTCAAGTCCGGCTATATAAAAATAACCGGTTTCCCTGAATCCCTTCATTAAATATTACCCTGCTTACACTCCAACAGTTCGTCAGGTCTCAAATACCATTCGTCTCCATTCACTCCTATCCAACACGCTCACGCACGCTTTCTGGAAGTCCAGGCCCCTCGCCCACAAAACCTCCTTTACCCCATCCCTCCAACCTTTTCGAGGACGACCCCTACCCCGCCTTCCTTCCCCTACAGATTTATACGCTCTCCATGTCATTCTACTTTGATCCATTCTCTCTAAATGACCAAACCACCTCAACAACCCCTCTTCAGCCCTCTGACTAATACTTTTATTAACTCCACACCTTCTAATTTCCACACTCCGAATTTTCTGCATAATATTTACACCACACATTGCCCTTAGACAGGACATCTCCACTGCCTCTAGCCGCCTCCTTGCTGTTGCATTCACAACCCAAGCTTCACTCCCATGTAAGAGTGTTGGTACTACTATACTTTCATACATTCCCTTCTTTGCCTCCATAGATAACGTTTTGTCTCCAAATATACCTCAACGCACCACTCGCCTTTTTTCCCTCATCAATTCTAAGATTAACCTCATCCTTCATAAATCCATCCGCCGACACGTCAACTCCCAAGTATCTGAAAACATTCACTTCTTCCATACTACTTCTCCCCAATTTGATATCCAATTTTTCTTTATCTAAATCATTTGATACCCTCATCACCTTACTCTTTTTCTATGTTCACTTTCAACTTTCTACCTTTACACACACTCCCAAACTCATCCACTAACCTTAGAAATTTTTCTTCAGAATCTCCCATGAGCACAGTATTATCAGCAAAAAGCAACTGTGTCAATTCCCATTTTGTATTTGATTCCCCATAATTTAATCCCATCCCTCTCCCCAACACCCTAGCATTTACTTCTTTTACAACCCCATCTATAAATATATTAAACAACCATGGTGACATTACACATCCCTGTCTAAGACCTACTTTTACTAGGAAGTAGTCTCCCTCTCTTCTACACACCCTAACCTGAGCCTCACTATCCTCATAAAAACTCTTTACAGCATTTAATAACTTACCACCTATTCCATATACTTGCAACATCTGCCACATTGCTTCCCTATCCACTCTATCATATGCCTTTTCTAAATCCATAAATGCAATAAAAACTTCCCTACCTTTATCTAAATACTGTTCACATATATGCCTCAATGCAAACACTTGATCTACACATCCCCTACCCACTCTGAAACCTCCTTGCTCATCCGCCGTCCTACGTTCTCTCTTACTTCTAATTCTTTCAATTATAACCCTACCATACACTTTTCCTGGTATACTCAGTAAACTTATTCCTTTATAATTTTTACAGTCTCTTTTGTCCCCCTTCCCTTTATATAAAGGGACTATACATGCTCTCTGCCAATCCCTAGGTACCTTCCGCTCTTTCATACATTTGTTAAACAAAAGTACCAACCACTCCACTATATCCAGCTGCTTTACCCCCTTTCATTCTACGTAATGCCTCACGCACCTCCCCCACACTCACATCCTATTCTTCTTCACTCAAAAGATGGCATGCCTCCCTGGCCAGTGCATGAAATTACCGCTTCCCTTTCTTCATCGACATTTAAAAGTTCCTCAAAATATTCTCGCCATCTAACCAAAACCTCCATCTCTCCATCTACTAACTCCCCTACTCTGTTTTTAACTGACAAATCCATACGTTCAATAGGCTTTCTTAACTTGTTTAACACCAAAAATTTTTCTTATTTTAATTAAAATTTCTTGACAGTGCCTCTCCCACTCTGTCATCTGCTCTCCTTTTGCACTCGCCACTCTCTTCACCTTTCTTTTACTCTCCATATACTATACTCTTCTTATAACACTTCTGCTTTGTAAAAACCTCTTATAAGCTAACTTTTTCTCTTTTATCACACCCTTTACTTCATCATTCCACCAATCACTCCTCATTCCTCCTGCACCCACTCTCCTATAACCACAAACTTCTGCCCCACATTCTAATACTGCATTTTTAAAACTATTCCAACCCTCTTCAACCCCCTCCTCTACTACTCATACTTGCACCAGCCCTCCCTCTTGCTTATTGTTGCCATTTTCCTCTTTTCCCATCTACCTCTTACTCTAACTGTAGCTACAACTAAATAATGATCCGATATATCAGTTGCCCCTCTATAAACGTGTACATCCTGGAGCCTACCCATCAACCTTTTATCCACCAATACATAATCTAACAAACTACTTTCATTACGTGCTATATCATACATACCTTGTATATTTATTTATCCCCTTCTTCATAAAATATGTATTAACATAAGAACATAACATAAGAAAGAAGGAATACTGCAACAGGCCTACTGACCCATGCGGAGCAGGTCCATGTCCCCCCCCCAGATTAGACCAATGACCCCCCTCTCGGATTAGCCCAATGACCAACGCAGTCTGGTCATCTCCACTCAAGAATGGAGCACTGCATCAGACCCAGCAGCACAAGCTTGTCAGGTCCAACTCACACCCACTCACATCCACTCATGTATTTATCTAACATATTTTTAAAACTACACAACGTTTTAGCCTCAATAACTGTACTCGGGAGTTTGTTCCACTCATCCACAACTCTATTACCAAACCAGTGCTTTCCTATATCCTTCCTGAATCTGAATTTTTCCAACTTGAAACCATTGCTGCGAGTCCTGTCTTGGCTGGAAATTTTCAGCACGCTATTTACATCCCCTTTATTTATTCCTGTTTTCCATTTATACACCTCGATCATATCCCCCCTAATTCTACGCCTTTCGAGAGAGTGCAGATTCAGGGCCCTCAGTCTATCCTCATAGGGATCATCTTTGCCATCCTCCTCTGTACGTTTTCCAGAGCATTTGTATCCATTCTGTAATACGGTAACCAGAACTGAGCAGCATAGTCTAAATGAGGCCTAACCATGGATATATAGAGTTGAAGAACAACCTGAGGAGTTCTATTATTTATACTTCTAGATATGAAGCCAAGAATTCTGTTAGCTTTATTGCGAACACTAATGCACTGTTGTCTTGGTTTTAGATTACTGCTAACCAGAACTCCTAAATCCTTTTCGCAATCAGTAGTATTAAGATCTACACTATTTAGTTTATATGTGGCATGGTTATTTAACTGTCCAACATTTAGAGCTTTGCATTTGTCAACATTAAACCACATCTGCCACTTCTCCGGCTATTACATCAGTCTACTCAAATCATCCTGGAGTGCTCTAGTGTCCTCATTAGAATGAATTGGACAGCCTATTTTGGTGTCATCAGCAAATTTGCTTATGTCGCTATTTATTCCCTCATCTATGTCGTTTATGTAAATTGTGAACAACAACGGGCCCAACACTGACCCCTGAGGAACACCGCTTGTGATGTGCTCCCATTCTGATTTCTCCCCATTTATGCAAACTCTCTGCTGTCTATTTGTCGGCCATGCCTCTACCCAGGAAAAAAAATTCTCTTCCTTTTCCGTGTGCCTTAAGTTTCCTCAATAGCCTCTGGTGTGGATCTCTATTGAAAGCCTTACGGAAGTCCATGTACACAATATATTCATCTCCTCAAACGCCTTAGTGAAAAAAGTTAGTAAATTCGTAAGTCAGGAACGCCCCTTTGTAAAACCGTGTTGAGATTCATTAATCGATCTGTGCCTATCAAGATGGCTACAAATTGCTTCGGCAATTATTGATTCCATAAATTTTCCCACTGTGGAGGTAAGGCGTATTGGTCTATAGTTCGAAGCCAAGGACCTGCCACCTGCCTTGTAAATAGGTATTACATTTGTCATTTTCCACTTATCAGGCACTATGCCAGTTTGTAGTGATATATTAAAAAGATTAGCCAAAGGTATGCTGAGTTCCTCTTTACATTCCTTTAACACCCTTGCAAACAGTTCATCAGGGCTTGGGGATTTGTTAGTTTTAGTTTCACTATTTGTCTGAGGACCCTGTCACTAGTTACCGCAATCGTACATAGTTTATTATCAACCTGTTCTACGTAATCTATTATTTCAAGAATATCGCTAATATTTTCCTGGGTGAAAACTGAGAGGAAGGAGGTATTTAGAATTTCACACATATCCTTATAACTGTCAGTGATCTGACCAGAGTTACTCTTAAGTGGGCCAATCTTGTCCCTAATCTTCTGTATACCTGAAAGAATCCCTTGCGACCTTAGCCTCATAATCCCTTTTTGCTTTTCTTATTCCTTTCTTTATTCCTCTCTTTAATTGAATATATTAATTTCTTAACTACCCATCCCCTCTTATGATACGCCTACATATGCCTCTCTTTTGACCAATGAGATTTTTTAGTCTATTGTTCATCCATTTGGGATCATTTTTGTTAGATCTAATTTCCCTACTCGGAACAAAAGTTGTCTGGGCAGCTAGAACTATGCTCTGAAAAACGTCATATTGGCAACCAAGATCACCTACCTCACCCATAGTCAGGTCATCCCAATTTAGCCCACCCAGGTAATTTTTCAGTCCCATGAAGTCGGCCAAGCAAAAATCGGGGACAGAGATTTGATTGCAGTTATCTGGGTAATTCCATGATATATTGAAACTAAGTGATTTGTGATCACTTTCCCCAAGCTCATCATTAACCTCAAGATTATTTAGTGAATCTTTGTTGGCAAGAACCAAGTCAAGCAGATTGTTTCCTCTAGTTGGTTCTGTCACAACCTGTTCTAAAAACCAATCCTGAACCGTATCAAGAAAGTCACTTGACTCAAGATTTCCTGTGATATTGTTCCAATCAATTTGTCTAAAGTTAAAATCTCCCATTATCACAACATTTTCATATCTAGATGCCTTATGAATTTCGTCCCATAACAGCTTACTGCCCTCCCTATCAAAGTTTGGGGGCCTATAAATCACACCCAAAATTAATTTATCACGTCCCTCGAGAAACTGTAGCCAAACAGGTTCTGTGTTCGATGTTTCTAATCTTATATCATGTCGAAGACAATTTAAATTTTCTCTGACATACATCGCTACACCACCACCCTTCCTGTTGACCCTATCAGTATGGAATAGTTTATAACCCTGTATGTTGCATTCAGAAGGCATTTCTCTATCTTTCAGGTTGAACCAGGTCTCTGTTATACCAATAATATCTATATTACCTACACTTGCAAGTAATCTTAGCTCATCTATCTTATTTCTTAGACTCCTACTATTTGTATAGTAAACCTTAAGGGAGCTAGTCACTCGTTGCCCTCTACTATCTCTCTTCGTTTGTCGATCAATTGATTTGCCATTACTAGCAACTTTATTTTGAATATTGTCTTTTAAACATATCCCTGAGGTATCCCGGTAATAACTGCTGTTTTTAACCCTAATGCTGCACTCTGATTGTTTCCCACAAACACCCATACCTCTACAATCAATCAGTTTAAATTCCTAGTCAAGTCATCAATTACCCTCTCAGTCGAATTGGCTAATGCAGCCACTCCATCCGCAGAGAGAAGAACCCCATCCCTTGCATACATATCACGTTTGCCAAAGAATAGGTCCCAGTTATCAATGAAAGGGATTGCAAGTTCCTTGCAGTACCTGTCTAGCCAGCGATTTATACCAATTGCCCTAGACATGCATTCATTGCCCACTCCCTTTCTAGGCAAGATGCTACATATGACTGTGATCCCTCCCTTAGACCTAATTACTTCTATGGCTGACCTGTACTTATCCAGCAGCTCCTCTCTCCTGCCCTTCCCAATGTCATTGCCCCCAGCACTAAGACAGATAATGGGCTTGTTCCCATTACCTGCCATAATATTATCCAACCTGCTGACTATGTCACCAACACCAGCTCCAGGAACACACTCTCTCTGTCTGACCTTTCTGTCTGTTACAAAATGCACGGTCCATATATCTTACCTGAGAATCGCCTACTATTTAAATATTCTTACCTTGATTAGCAGGGGAATCAGTGGTACCTTCAACCTCACTAACCACTGAAGTACACACGTCTTGGAGAACAGAGAATCGATTTCCTACCTTCACATCTTCTCTATTAACTCTCCTCATCTTCTTTCTTCCTGAACTGTGAACCACTTGCCACTTAAAGTGGCTGCCACTATCACTGCTGATGACCATTCCTTCCTTACCAGCTAAATCCTTCTCACACTCGCTCCCAAACTCATCTATGCGAAGCTTCAGCCTCCTATTTTCCTCCTGAAGAAGTAGAATCTCCTTCAACACTTGAACCTGAGATTCTAAAACACTACAACAAGCCATGGTGTTTGGTAACAGCCCACGCTAACTCCCAAGAGCTTAGGCAGGTATGACCGCAGGTGATCACTGACTTCAGCGTACCTCTTTCCAAACCTCTTTCTACACATAGGTCAATTAAAGGCTCCACATTTTCATTAACCCCTGGCACCCCAAATTTACCTACTACCTCCACAACATTTTTGCCCACTTTAGCATTGAAATCCCCAACCACCATTACTCTCACACTTGGTTCAAAACTCCCCACGCATTCACTCAACATTTCCCAAAATCTCTTTCTCTCCTCCACACTTCTCTCTTATCCAGGTGCATATACGCTTACTATAACCCACTTTTCACATCCAACCTTTCTTTTACTCCACATAATCCTTGAATTAATACATTTGTAGTCCCTCTTTTTCTTCCATAACTTATCCTTCAACATTATTGCTACTCCTTTAGCTCTAACTCTATTTGAAACCCCTGACCTAATCCCATTTATTCCTCTCCACTGAAACTCACCCACCCCCTTCAGCTTTGTTTCACTTAAAGCCAGGACATCCAGTTTCTTCTCATTCATAACATCCACAATCATCTCTTTCTTATCATTTGCACAACATCCACGCACATTCAGACTTCCCACTTTGACAATTTTCTTCTTATTTTTTTTAGTAATTTACTACAGGAAAAGGGGTTACTAGCCCATTGTTCCCGGCATTTTAGCTGACTTTTACAACACGCATGGCTTACGGAGGAAAGATTCATATTCCACTTCCCCATGGATATAAAAGGAAAAGTAATAAGACCAAGAACTATTAAGAATAAAATCAAAGAAAACTCAGATGAGTGTGTATAAATAAACGTGTACATGTATGTGTAGTGTGACCTAAGTGTAAGTAGAAGTAGCAAGACGTACCTGTAATCTTGCATATTTATGAGACAGACAAAAGACACCAGCAATCCTACCATCATGTAAAACAATTACAGGCTTTCGTTTCACACTCACTTGGCAGGACGGTAGTACTCCCCTGGGTGGATGCTGTCTACCAACCTACTACCATAAATAAATAAATAAATAAATAAATATATATATATATATATATATATATATATATATATATATATATATATATATATATATATATATATATATATATATATATATATATATATATATATATATATATTCCAATCAAAAGAAATGATATCTGAAGACAGAGGGAGATGAGGTACTTAGTCCCTCGACCTAGAAACTGGTGTTACACACTTGTTTAATTCCTCATCTTTCCTGCATTGCATACCATTATTGAGCTGTATGACCCTTGTATAGGTCATACAGCGCAACAATGCAATGATATTATCACAGCAACACCCTCGAATTTTGTTACAGAAGAAATCTCCTACAACTTGTTTGTTAACCTCTTGCCCAACTCTTGGCATCACCTACTTCCACTATTATGTCCCACCCACCTGTAACGATGACATCAACTCCTGCACCTGATGTGACTCCAGTATGCAAGTGATCATCTTCCTCCTTTGCTTCAGATTTATCAAGAAAAGGGTACCGACCACCTAGGCTGATGAAGTGATTACCTCCTCTTCCTGTGTTCTGTGTTTAGTTCTGTATATAATAGATCTTCGTCGATAGAATCACGAGCTAGGTGATCCCTGAACATTTTTTTCTACAGAGCGACAGTCTGGGATCTGTACTACATTATCCAAATTATCATACACCAAGTTTTTGTTAGTAACACAACGTGAGGGTAATGGCATCGTTTAGAAAACGTTTTGTTAACCAGGGACTTCATTAATTCATGCATGGATCAGAAAGAGAGAATACAAAATGACTGTGGAAAGGTTCGTGAGGTATAGTTATGTACGAGCAGTGTCAGGTTTAATAAGAAATGGTTTAAATAATTCTTCTCAGATTCTGTAATTATTCTGGTTTAGATATTCAAACTTATTGATTAGGTTTAAAAATAATTTTTTTAACATTATAATTGGTAAAGATAGACACAAGGTTACGAATCAGGACAAAGTTGCATTCTGTGTAGAGCTTCATCTAGGCATGACTTGTTAAAGCTCTGTAAAATAATAGGCTGTTTTAACGAAAGCCTCTTCTGCAAAGCGTTCCTTTATCTTCATCGCTGATATTCGTTTTTTTTTTTTTAATATTATTTTATCATCATTTTTGTAACATAACATTACCTTAACGTGGAGCACGAAGTAGTGTGATAAACAAAGATATTGTAAAAGCATCAGTAACAATTATTATGACTCGCGAAATAGTAATAACACGCACTGGCCTGTGAGTTTTAGGAGTGACTTGCCGTGGATTCATGCCTTATTGTTTTCAATACCTAAATAAATATTTTACGTAAAGTCCGGATTTTGGTTGACATAATCTGGCTGATATACAGTAATTACTGTGCAGTTATTATAATTCGAAGGATATAATTATTAGATAAATGTGGGAAAAGAATGATTGTTGATGCTACTACAGTGGTGACTGTGTTGTCTATTGCATATTTATAAAGTGATAGTTGATGTTAATACAATGGTGAAAATGTTGCTCAAGGTAGGTCATTTAAGTTGTATTGTGTACAATACCACTATAGTAATGTCTACAGTACATTATTATTATTATTATAATCAAGGGGGAAGCGCTAAACCCGGAGGATTATACAGCGCCTGGGGGGGGGATGTGGAAGGCATTCAGGTTTAATTCGGGGAACTGGAGCACAGATCCAATTCCCTAAATCAAGAGCCCCCTTGAGGGGGTCTACAGTACAAGCAGCTACAGAAGTAGTGGCTACAGCACACCTATAGCAGTCGTGATTTCAGCAGCAACAGCAGCTGCAGTAACAGTAACAACCACCGCAGATAAGGTAACTTCGTTAGTAGCAACAGCATTAATAGCTATAATAGTAGCAACAAGTTTAGCGGTAGCATAAAACAGCAGGTTAGAGCAGCAGTAGTAACAAGTACTCTAATTGCACTTTAAGCAGTAGCAGGAACTACAGCAGTTACAGAAGCAGCAGCTGCACATAGTAGCTATATCAGCTCCCGCCGATGAAAATTCACTAAAAAAAAAAAAATAGATTAAGTATGAGAAAGCGATAGGGAAAGCACAAGCGACAGGACCATAGGTAGGAGACCGGACTGACAAAGAAAACGTTTGCCAAGGTTCACTCTGGAAGACTGACACGAACGTTTTGGCTCCTCCCCACAGATATTGGTGCCAGCAGCAACAGCAACAACTGGGGTCGCCTCGCGGCCCTCTGCACCACCACTACGCTCCCAGTCTCCCGCGGGCGGCCAGTACGGACGGGCTCCATTCCTTTACTCCCGCTACGGTCAGTTCACTACCACTCTTCGACCCACCACTTTTACCTTTCCGTGCATTTTTTTCCCTTTATGATATTATTGCGTCCTGGTTATTTCTTCTGAACATATTTGTGTTCTTCCTGAGGTATGATGTATAGTGATTTGCACCTTCCTGAGGGTACATTGAAGGTTTGTGTGTAGAAATAGAGTATTTTTTTTTTCCTTCATGACAAGCATTTTTGAGAAGCAGTGGTTCCACAGGTAGTTACGGCTTCACAGGTACTTCGAAGGTAAGTGATGCAACCGGTTTAGTTACATTTATATAACATTTTCAGATTGTTTTAAGTTTGTGTTTCTGTGAACATTTTTCGTTGGTGTAAATTTTGTTATACAGTACTTGCCCCTCGAAAACTGCCCTCGAAAAAGTTGAGCTTTTTTTCACGTGTACTAACTGGCATCAGTAGCGGGAAATTTTCATTCTCGGGAGTTGTAAGTAGCCAATTTTGCTACAGTCGTGAGAGCACTGACAAGTGTGCGTGTGCGTGTGCGAGAGTAGATAATCATGTTGGTGCGTGAGAGTGAACGTGATGATACTTACATAAGGGTATGAGAGGAATATAAGATGAGTACTTGTATGGAAGATAAGTATGTGTATGTTTAAATAATACCATGGGTGGAGGATGTGCGTGGACATATAGGCAGTAGAAGAATATTAGTATACGTGTGGCGACGTTTGTTTTGGGGAAGTGGTTTGTGGGAGTGGGACTGTTATTAACTATTTAAGTTTGCGGGGCGAGGGAAGGTTGGTTCGTTGGTTTGTATATTGGTAAGTTAATGGGATTGAAACCTGTTGCCTACAGGAGTCGTTAATTTTCATTTCATGTAACCAGTTCACCGCCAGAATACGTCAATCCCTGAGGCCGAGATTAAAGCAAAATTTCTACATACATTCGCTGACAGGTATACACATCTCGGGGTATACGTATATGCTGCGAGACAATGGAAGAGCTGGAAGGGCTAACTTCGGCCCCGCCTCTTTAACTTTCGATAGACTGACGTGAATGCGCGCTTTTTCATATTTTTATTGCATCTCCTTTATGGAGTCTAGTTTCTGCTGTATTCTGGTTCATAATATTTCAGGTTTTACTGATCAATTAGCAAGAACTCGTTTAAAATTAAGTCCTTTCTAAAAAAAATTCCTATACGTTTAAATTTATGTATTTTTTTCATTTATGTTAATGTAAAAATTAATAATTTTGTACCTTAGAAAATTTACCTAACTTTAACAAGCGCAATTTAATTTGCCTAATCCAACTAAATGTATTTTAGGTAAGTTTACAATAATTTAATAAACAGACACAATGAGATATCTATTTTTTTTCGAATAAGGAAAGCAAAAATTTGTGTATGCCATAATTTCGCAAAAATCATTCTGAACCTAACGGAAAAAAAAAATTTATTGTTTGTTATTAAATTGTTGTAAATTTATCTAAAATACATTTAGTTGGATTTGGCTAAATTAAATTGCGCTTGTTATAAGGTTAGGTAAGTTTTCTAAGGTTCTACTGGTAATTTTTTTTAATTTTTACATTAACATAAATGAAAAGATATATCATTAAACATATAAGAGAAAATTTTAGAAAGGACTTTATATATATATATATATATATAATGTATGTATGTATATTAGTGGACGGAGTTATCTGATGGGGAGTGGAGTTAACGAAAAGAGGGAGGGAGGGAATATCTGAAGATGTTTAATGTTAATGGAGAAAAAGGAGGAGTGATTTCATGTATTTGACCGGGAGGTATAACACCTGTGAGTGAGCAAGAGTCAATTATGAGTGTGGATGGAGTGATGAAGCAGTAGGAAGCTAGACAGAAATGTTCGAGTATATAGTTTTGGAGTGGTTGGTGTTTTCGTTCAAGATGGGTGAGTGTGAATGAGTGGAAGGTACCTCGGGATTGCAAGCGAGCATGCATGATTAGTTCTTTTGTATAAGAGAGAATGAGATAAAAGAAAGTGTTTGAATTATGCCATGCAAAGTGCATGGCAGAGTTATTTAAAGAATTAAGGGTAAGTTGGAGAGCAGAACTGCATAGAAACAAGGAGCTTATAGGAAAGGTGAGGAGTATGTAGTCCAAGAAACATATAAATGAACTACTTAGGAAAAGAATATGGAAGGGTGGATAGATGTTACGAAAGTATAGAATTTGAGGTAGATTATTGTAAGTAGTAAAATGTTTGTGGACAGCGAGGCTCAGGCTATGTAGAAAAGAGGGGGACAGGAATGTGTGGTGACACCATAGTATTTTTAATATTTTTATAGTTAGGGTTGTCAAAATAAGTGAACGCTTTAGTGTTGGAGTAATTTGCAGGATTCAAAGATAACGAATACAAAGTGAGAGTTGTCATAGTTTTTTGCTGATTACATGGTTCTTTTGGGAGATTCTGAAGAAAAGTTGCAAAGGTTGTAGACGGATTTGGGAGTGGAAGCTAAAGAAGAAATTCAAAAGTGAAGATAGATGAGAGCAAGGTAATTAGAGTAACAAAGAAAAAAATAGGCAGCGAAAGATTTGATACCAGACTGGAGGGAGGGAGCGAGCAGAGAGGAAGCAAATGCATTTAGATATCTGGGAGTGGACTTGTCGGCAGATGGGGGTCTATGAAAGACGAGATGAACGATAGAAATGACGAGAGTAAAAAAGGTTGGTGATGCATTGAGGTATCTGTGGAGACAAAACCTAATCCATGGAGGTAAAAAAGGGAAGTACCAAAGTATACAGGGTTGCCACAAAAACACACTCTGATTTCAGACAAGTATAACATGTAACTTTATTGTAATAATCTTTCACAGTTAGCTTCAGATGCAGAATTTCATTGTTTCATGTGGTATAGGGCAGCATTAAAGACACTCAATGTGCGCTCCTTTAGTTGCTCGGCAAACGTTGATGCGATACTTCAGTTCGGTCCAGACACTCTGCAGCATATCTGGTGTTATCATGCGAACTGCTTCAGTGATCGAAAATTTTAGCTCCTCCAGGGTTGCAGGTAGTGGTGGCATGTAAACTGTGCTGTTCGCGTACACCCAAAGACACAAGTCACAAACAGATCCGATGGCCTCGCACGCCACTTGCAGAGGTCACCGGACCTAACTGTTTGTGACTTCTTACTTTGGGGGTACGTGAAGAGCACAGTTTACGTACAACAACTACCTGCAACCCTGGAGGAGCTGAAAATTTCGATCACTGAAGCAGTTCGCATGATAACACCAGACATGCTGCAGAGCGTCTGGACCGAACTGGACTATCGCATCGATGTTTGCCGAGCAACCGGAGGGGTGCACAATTGGTGCCTTTAATGTTACCTTATACCACATGAAACTGAATGAAATCCTGCATCTGAAGCTATTAACTGTGAAAGATTATTGCAATAAAGTTGCATGTTATACCCGTTTGAAATCATGGAATGTTTTTGTCTACACCCTGTATATATAGAAAATAAAAATAAAATAAAATACCGGAGTATAGTGGAACCAACACTGTTGTATGGGTGTCAAGCATGGGTTGTGAGCGTTGCAACAAGCAGGAGGCTGGAAGCAGTGATCACGTGTTTGAGCGTAACGTATTGTGTAAATATTATAGAGAAAATTTACAACCCGGGGATTAGTTGGTGAGGGGTTACCGCAGTATTATTTAAAAGGTGGGGGAGTAATTTAGGTGATTATCACATACTGAGTGCCTGAACCAAAATAGAATAATTAGGAGTATATATAAATCTGTGATACAAAACTGGTTATTTAAAAAAGCGTGGAGGAAAAATAACTTAATACCACGATAATTTAGCAAATGAAGAAGTGGGGGAAAGAGGGAGGAGGAGGAGGAGGAGGAAAGGGAGGAAGGTCGGGGAGTGTAAAGTGAGTGGGGGATGGGAAATGGCTGTGAAATGGGGGATAGAAAGCAGAAAGAGGCAAGAGACTGGAAAATCTCAAGGGCGATGAAGAATATGAGAGTGCGACTTGACGTGACTTACTTATAAGAGTGGGAAAAACCACTGGGAGAAACAGTAGTGGTAAAGGAAGGGAGAGAGAATTATGATAGAGCAATTGTAAAGAGAGGGTGAGGCTTTTGGATAGACAAAGCAGTGGTGAAGGGAAGGTAAGTAAAGTTGACTAATGGATTAGAAACACTGGTAATGGGATGTGGGAGATTGGAAAAAATTATCACTCTTGAAGGGAGGTGAAAGTGATCGATAAAAAGGGAAAAGAACTGCACTTTAAAGAATGGGGAAGAGAGGGGGAAGAAAGGGTGAAAGGAAGGTGGGGAGAGGAGGGAGGGGGAAGGCAGGATTCTAACGAAAGGTAATGGGAGAGGAATTGTACGAAGAAAGAGTTGCAAATTATTCAAAATCTGAGATGGTAGAATGGAACAGAAAACGAGGTAAATGGAAGAGACAAGGAAAGGGAAAGGGAGAGTTGGGAGTTGAGTTGATGGTCCATAAAGGGAGAACTTTGAGGAGGTGATTAATTTCTGTCAGGCTGTACGAGGTGCTGATGGTGTGCCCTTCCTGTCTCCCAGACCTCCACGCAAAGGTTCATCTTCCATGTTTCCTCACTCCTGATGGTCTCCCAGACCTCTACACAGTGGTTCATCCTCCATGGCCGGAGAAGTGGTAGATGCAGTTTAATATAGATAAATGCAAAGTTCTAAATGTTGGACAGGAAAATAACCATGCCACACATAAACTAAATGTGGATCTTAATATTGCGGATTGCGAAAAAGATTTAGGCGTTCCGGTTAGCTGTAATCTGAAACCAAGACAACAGTGCATAAGTGTTCGCATTAAAGCTAACAGAATCCTTGGCTTCATATCAAGAAGCATAAATAATAGGAGTCCTCAGGTTGTTCTTCAACTCTATATATCCTTGGTTAGGCCTCAAATAGACTATGCTGCTCAGATCTGGTCACCATATTACAGAATGGATATAAATGCTCTGGAAAACATACAAAGGAGGATGACAAAGTTGATCCCATGTATCAGAAATCTTCCCTGTGAGGATAGACTGAGGGCCGTGAATCTGCACTCTCTAGAAAGACGTAGAATTAGGGTATATATGATTGAGGTGCATAAATGGAAGACAGGAATAAATAAAGGGGGATGTAAATAGCGTGCTAAAAATATCTAGCCTAGACAGGACTCGCAGCAATGGTTTTAAGTTGGCAAAATTCAGATTCAGGAAGGATATAGAAAAGCACTGGTTTGGAAATAGTTGTGGATGAGTGGAACAAACTCCCGAGTACAGTTATAGAGGCTAAAACGTTATGTAGTTTTAAAAATAGGTTAGATAAATACATGAGTGGGTGTGGGTGGGTGTGAGTTGGAGCTGATTAGCTTGTGCTACTAGGTCAGTTGCCGTGTTCCTTCCTTAAGTGAATGTAACCTGACCTGACTAGGTTTGGGCATTGGCTTAAGCCGGTAGGAGTCTTGGACCTGCCTCGCATGGGCCAGTAGGCCTGCTGCAGTGTTCTTATGTTCTTATGTTTCCTCGCTCCTGATGATCTCCCAGACCTCCACACAGTGGTTCATTCTCCATGTTTCCTCGCTCCTGATGGTCTCCCAGACCTCCACACAGTGGTTCATCCTCCATGTTTCCTCGCTCCTGATGGTCTCCCAGACCTCTACACAGTGGTTCATCCTCCATGTTTCCTCGCTCCTGATGGTCTCCCAGACCTCCACACAGTGGTTCATCCTCCATGTTTCCTCGCTCCTGATGGTCTCCCAGACCTCTACACAGTGGTTCATCCTCCATGTTTCCTTGCTTCTGATGGTCTCCCAGACCTCCACACAGTGGTTCATCCTCCATGTTTCCTCGCTCCTGATGGTCTCCCAGACCTCTACACAGTGGTTCATCCTCCATGTTTCCTCGCTCCTGATGGTCTCCCAGACCTCCACACAGTGGTTCATCCTCCATGTTTCCTTGCTTCTGATGGTCTCCCAGACCTCCACACAGTGGTTCATCCTCCATGTTTCCTCGCTCCTGATGGTCTCCCAGACCTCCACACAGTGGTTCATCCTCCATGTTTCCTTGCTTCTGATGGTCTCCCAGACCTCTACACAGTGGTTCATCCTCCATGTTTCCTTGCTTCTGATGGTCTCCCAAACCTCCACACAGTGGTTCATCCTCCATGTTTCCTCGCTCCTGATGGTCTCCCAGACCTCTACACAGTGGTTCATCCTCCATGTTTCCTTGCTTCTGATGGTCTCCCAGACCTCCACACAGTGGTTCATCCTCCATGTTTCCTCGCTCCTGATGGTCTCCCAGACCTCTACACAGTGGTTCATCCTCCATGTTTCCTTGCTTCTGATGGTCTCCCAGACCTCCACACAGTGGTTCATCCTCCATGTTTCCTCGCTCCTGATGGTCTCCCAGACCTCTACACAGTGGTTCATCCTCCATGTTTCCTCGCTCCTGATGGTCTCCCAGACCTCCACACAGTGGTTCATCCTCCATGTTTCCTCGCTCCTGATGGTCTCCCAGACCTCTACACAGTGGTTCATCCTCCATGTTTCCTTGCTTCTGATGGTCTCCCAGACCTCCACACAGTGGTTCATCCTCCATGTTTCCTCGCTCCTGATGGTCTCCCAGACCTCTACACAGTGGTTCATCCTCCATGTTTCCTCGCTCCTGATGGTCTCCCAGACCTCCACACAGTGGTTCATCCTCCATGTTTCCTTGCTTCTGATGGTCTCCCAGACCTCCACACAGTGGTTCATCCTCCATGTTTCCTCGCTCCTGATGGTCTCCCAGACCTCCACACAGTGGTTCATCCTCCATGTTTCCTTGCTTCTGATGGTCTCCCAGACCTCTACACAGTGGTTCATCCTCCATGTTTCCTTGCTTCTGATGGTCTCCCAGACCTCCACACAGTGGTTCATCCTCCATGTTTCCTCGCTCCTGATGGTCTCCCAGACCTCTACACAGTGGTTCATCCTCCATGTTTCCTTGCTTCTGATGGTCTCCCAGACCTCCACACAGTGGTTCATCCTCCATGTTTCCTCGCTCCTGATGGTCTCCCAGACCTCCACACAGTGGTTCATCCTCCATGTTTCCTTGCTTCTGATGGTCTCCCAGACCTCCACACAGTGGTTCATCCTCCATGTTTCCTCGCTCCTGATGGTCTCCCAGACCTCCACACAGTGGTTCATCCTCCATGTTTCCTTGCTTCTGATGGTCTCCCAGACCTCCACACAGTGGTTCATCCTCCATGTTTCCTCGCTCCTGATGGTCTCCCAGACCTCTACACAGTGGTTCATCCTCCATGTTTCCTTGCTCCTGATGGTCTCCCAGACCTCCACACAGTGGTTCATCCTCCATGTTTCCTCGCTCCTGATGGTCTCTCAGACCTCTAAACAGTGGTTCATCCTCCATGTTTCCTTGCTTCTGATGGTCTCCCAGACCTCCACACAGTGGTTCATCCTCCATGTTTCCTCGCTCCTGATGGTCTCCCAGACCTCTACACAGTGGTTCATCCTCCATGTTTCCTTGCTTCTGATGGTCTCCCAGACCTCCACACAGTGGTTCATCCTCCATGTTTCCTCGCTCCTGATGGTCTCCCAGACCTCCACACAGTGGTTCATCCTCCATGTTTCCTTGCTTCTGATGGTCTCCCAGACCTCCACACAGTGGTTCATCCTCCATGTTTCCTCGCTCCTGATGGTCTCCCAGACCTCCACACAGTGGTTCATCCTCCATGTTTCCTTGCTTCTGATGGTCTCCCAGACCTCCACACAGTGGTTCATCCTCCATGTTTCCTCGCTCCTGATGGTCTCCCAGACCTCCACACAGTGGTTCATCCTCCATGTTTCCTTGCTTCTGATGGTCTCCCAGACCTCCACACAGTGGTTCATCCTCCATGTTTCCTTGCTTCTGACTGCTTCATGTTTTGACGTTTCTGAGATTTTTTCAAGAATTCATAGGCGATGACAATTTTTTTTACTTAAAAATATTGTTTAAAAAGTTATTATGGAGTCAAAAGCACCTAAGCTTACGTATTTTAATGAATTATTCTTTTATAAACCAGGTGATTTATCATACTTAGAGAATTGAGAACACTATCTTTCATATTTTGCCATCGTATTGTTTTCACGTTTAATTGCTTGGTCCTGAATAACCCTACATAGTTTGTTCTAATTAACATTCTCCGGCTGGTTCTCTGTAATAAACCTAGTTACACTTTATATCAAAGCCTTAATTAAAAAAACTCATCACTCAGTGAGAGCTTAATCAAGTTAAACTGAGAACAGGACACTCCTTACAAAGACCAACAGCCGGGTGATAGGGGAGGCGCAGTTGAGAATAAGGAATCAGAGTTGCACAGTGGGTGACCTGGTGTTAGAGACTATAGGATGAGAGGACAGGCGACATACGATGGGTCATGATGTCATAGGATGGTGTCATTGGACGGGTTTTCAGAAGTGAAACCAAATGGTTTTGCTTCATGGTTTCGAGAAACCTAGATGGTGGTAGACTCGGGACTCTTTAGTTTTTCTCTCAGTCTTATGATGAAGGATAAGACACACATGTAACACTTGGGGTTTTTTTTTTTGTCTGAAGATCCTTTGCTAACCAGTGGCTTTTTCAGTTCATTCCTGTCTATGTGAAGAATAGACAGGAATATGGACTCAGATATGCTGTAGTCAGATGAAATGCAGCAGTTGAAAGTCACTGGTGGGTGGGAAACAAAAGTGGAAGTAGGTCATGCCCAAGAGTTGGCCAGAGATTAACAAAAGGCATATCCACTATACAAAGAGTTTATGGTACTGCCATGTCAGACAAGTAACAGGAACGTATTGTAATGATCAGCTGATACTCTATGATGGGTCTTGATAGTTTCTGATTGGTTCACCTTGTTTGATCCTTCCTCTATAAAATTTCATGGTTGGTACTGGTTGGTCCGCCCTCTTACTAGGAAGCGGAGCATATTTTGTGAATAGTTATAACTGTCACCAGTCTGTGAGGATGAGATACAGTGAATGGAAGCGTGTGTGTGTGTGTGTGTGTATGTATATATGTATGTATATATGTATGTAATATATGTATATATATATATATATATATATATATATATATATATATATATATATATATATATATATATATATATATATAATTTTATATTATGCAAATATCGCAAACCAAGTGATACAGGATGCACTGGTATGCCTCGGGGCACTTCCTGCCCTTCTCTTCCTCCCTCCCTCACTCCAGTGAATACATCCTCTGGGATCGAGCTAATAAGCTCGGACATCCTCCTTTTTTCTGCAACTCTGCAAACTCCTGATGTGTTGATTGCAACACGAGGCCTAGAGCTATCATTCTACTTCCTCTATGGTTGTTTTGCGACCTGCTCTGAAACCATGTTGCCCTGGGTTGTGCAATTTTTGGGAGTCCAGGTGGTTTGCTATCCTGCTTCTTAGAACTCTTTCAGTATAAAAAGTGACCTGAAATAATTACAATATCAGGACCCCAATTATGTATATACTGTCCTATAACACATCCCAACAAACTGTCAATACCCCAAACCCCTCCTTTAAAGTGCAGGCATTGCACTTCCCATTTCTAGAACTCAAGTCCGGCTGTATAAAAATAACTGGTTTCCCTGAATCCCTTCACTAAATATTACCCTCCCCACACTCCAACAGCTCGTCAGATCCCAAAAACCATTCCTCTCCATTCACTCCTAGCACGCTCATGCACGCTTGCTGGAAGTCCAAACCCCTCACCCACAAAACTTCCTTTACCCCTTCCCTCCAACCTTTTCGAGGACGACACCTACCTCGCCTTCCCCTACTTTGATCCATTCTCTCTTAATAACCAAAGCGCCTCAGCAACCCCTCTTCAGCCCTCTGACTAATACTTTTATTAACTCCACACCCTGTAATTTCCACACTTCGAATTCTCTGCATAATATTTACAGCACACATTGCCCGTAGACAGGACATCTCCACTGCCTCCTCACTGCAGCCTTTACAACCCAAGCTTCACACCCATATAAGTGTTGATAACGTGTTTTGTCTCCACATATACCTCAACACACCACTCACGTTTTTTCCCTCGTCAATTCTATGGTTAACCTCATCGTTCATAAACCCATCCACTGACACATCAACTCCCAAATATCTGAAAACATTCACTTCTTCCATACTCCTCCTGTCCTATGTGATGTCCAGTTTTTCTTTCAATCATTTGATGCCCTCATCACCTTACTCTTATCTATATTCACTTTCAACTTTCTACCTTTACACACACTCCCAAACTCGTCCACTAACCTTTGCAACTTTTCTTTCGAATTGCCCATAAGCACATTATCATCAGCAAAAATAACTGTGTCAACTCGCATTTTGTATTTGATTCCCCATAATTTAATCCCACCCCTCTCCCCAACACCCTAGCATTTACTTCTTTTACAACCCCATCTATAAATATATTAAACAACCATGGTGACATTACACATCCCTGTCTAAGACCTACTTTTACCGGGAAGTAGTCTCCCCCTCTTCTACACACCCTAACCTGAGCCTCACTATCCTCATAAAAACTCTTTACAGCATTTAGTAACTTACTACCTGTACCATATACTTGTAAAATCTGCCACATTGCTTCCCTATCCACTCTATCATATGCCTTTTCTAGATCCATAAATGTAATGAAAACTTCCCTGCCTTTATCTAAATGCTGTTCACATGTATGCTTCAATGTAAACATTTGATCCTAGGTGCCTGTCCAGCGTGCCTCGTTGTGCTCCGGGTTTTCTCGTGTTTTCACGGTCGCTCTTACGTGCTAGAACTTTAATTTGTGCCATCAATCATATACGATACATCCTTCTAGCGCCTGGAACCAATCTTGGCCAGAAAATATATACTGAGTCAAAAAAGGAGGATTAGTGTGCACTACCTAGCAGAGTTTACTGTCAGAGGGGAATCAGGCCTGAGTGCCGTGTGCAAAATAATAATAATAAAACTTTTCTTTGTCAGAGGAAAGAAAGTCTCCCTGATAATATTGTGTATACATAGTGTTATAGTGTATACTACAGTGGCACCCTAGTATATAGATAATAAATGCTAAAGTGTCATTTAAAACAGGTAAATTTGTAACTGAAGTGATAAGCCTAAAGAGGCAGGTGCCAGAAGTCGCCAGAAACTTACCACAGGTCAGCTGTTTTAATAATCTTCCTGGCCTGCTAGTGTACCTCGCATATAATCTAGTGATACCAGTGAATAGGAGAATTCAGTGTTGTAGTAGCAACTAACCAGTAATATAATGGTACTTAGTGGAGTGGAGTGACTTTCATTAGTTTTTTTCTCTTTTCTTGAAATACCAGACGTATACTGTGAAATTCATATAACCTGTAGTTACCAGCGGTCGCAATATACACAACGAGAAGCAAATATTACTACAGAAAAAGTGTCTTTCCTCCAAAAATTCCACCAGTCAACTATAGTGATAATATAGCATTTGTTGTGGTGGAGACGGAAAAAAACCTAGAAAAGCTAGATACAGTGATCGATAAACAAGGGTTGAGGCTCGACCGTTCGTCATTGTAGGAGCTGCCAGCAATCACCGGTTCTTCAACACGCAAGTTATACTTTTGTATCAATCAAATCACATATTACTCGGTTAGATAATTTCCAGTAGATCCTTCATGTGTTAGCCCAAATCACCGACCAGTATGTTTTAAATAAGTGACCCTGATCAGATCCGACTGGTTCCGAACCCTTGACTGGTCCGAACCCTTGACTGGTCCGAACCCTTGACTGGACTAAACCCTTGACCAGTTTCAAACGGATTCGTTGGACAATAAAGCATACTGTAAACAGACGGGGTTTTAGGCGGCCTTATCAAACACAAACAATAAATATAAAACAAACGTACTCCGGTAAGCTGTATTAATATACAAGTACAGTTAGAAACAGAAATACAAATAGCTAGCGCTTCACTTTAAGGAGGTTATTAGTAGAATATTCAAGAGGTTACTAGTAGAATTACAGTAAATCAACCATTCAAATCACATTATGAAGCTCTGTGTAGTCTGCAGTCAATCAAACAAACGGGCTTCCGCATGGATAAATTGTCATTTTTGTGAAAATTGGTGTCACGCCCCTTGTGCAGATATCCAAGAACTATCTACAAGCAGTATTAAATCAGGGAAGTGTTTTTGGGTATGCCCAAATGAGATAAATCTGTGGACTAAAATCACATTGGTATTAAAAGAGGATAACATCAAAGCAGCCTTCATAGAAAACCTGGAAGCATTCTATAACAGATGGGAAAATAAAAAGTCTGGGCTGGATGGTATCACCCTTGGTGCTGGCCATGTAGTTAGAAACTGTAAGGCTGGAGGTGCTGCCCTGGTAGTCAGTAAATGTGGGGCTGATAGTGCTGTCCTGGTAGACAGTAATGGTGAAGCTGGAGGTGCTGTCCTGGGAGACAGTAATGGTGAAGCTGGAGATTTTGTCCAGGTAGTCAGGAAATATACGCAGGAGGGAATGCATATAAATGACCTCATGGGAGACAGGAGCTGTAGTGGGGAAACAAGTGTAGTCAAGGACAAGATAAAACCAATATTACAAACTAGTAATACCACAGGAAATAGCAAACAAGAGGACTCCACTAGCAATAGTGAGGATATATTACCAAAAACAACTGGTGAGAGCTCCATTGTTGGTGCTAGTGAGGATAGGAATAAGACAGGTAAACATGCACCAACAGGGAATACAGTCACAGAAACCCAAGGCAAACGGAAACCAAGCCTGTGCACATACTATGCACTTGGTATCTGCAGGCATGGGAAATCTGGAAAAACAGATGGGACGTGCAACTATGACCACCCTAGAAAATGCCGTGCCCATATGACAACAGGAAAATGCAAACTCCCTTCCTGTAAGCTTTTTCACCCTGAAATGTGTCCCTCTTCAGTACAGGAAAGACTGTGCTATAACTTAAATTGCCAGGCACACCATCTAAAGGGGACAAAAAGATACAAAACATCCAGGCCATGGGAAAACCTGGGTAGCCACAGCCACTCAAGAGGGAGAGGTTTTTTAGTGCCAGGAAGGAAAAAAAACTGGCAGGAAATGGCGGAAATCGTACACCAAATCCAGTCATTCCTGGAGTGGAACCACAGTCGATGGCCTCCACTCCAAACCAACAGATACAGATACTAATGCCGGAAAAAAAATCCCCCCCCCCAGTACCAACAATACCACCAGTCCGATGACATTCTTCTTTGCAAATATACAGGGTCTAAAGCCAGCAACGAACAACAAAATACCTTTCATCCGTGGACTGCTTGCAGAGGCAAATGCAATGTTCGCGGCTTTCACAGAGACCCACATAAAGGATCACTTGGACAACGAAATATGGATCCCAGGTTACAACCTATACAGATGCGACAGAGTGAACAGGCAAAAGGGGGGGGGGGGGTTGGCCTGTACATCGCAGAGTCACTTGTTTGCACAGAACTGCTTAATGCCTCAAATGATGTAGTGGAAGTTTTAGCAGTAAAGATCGAGAACCAAAACCTAGTCATTGTGGTAGTCTACAAGCCTCCGGATGCAACGTCCCAGCAATTCCAGGAACAGCTGTTAAAAATTGACCACTGTCTGGAAAATCTGCCAGCTCCTGCCCCCAACATCTTGCTCCTGGGGGATTTCAACTTAAGGCACCTAAAATGGAGGAATATAGCAAATAATGTTGTTGCAGTGATAACACCAGGAGGCAGCTCTGACGAGAACTCACACACACACGAGCTTTTAAATCTCTGCACAAAATTCAATTTAAACCAGCAAATAATAGAGCCTACTAGACTGGAGAATACACTAGACCTCATCTTCACTAACAATGATGATCTGATACGAAATGTCACCATATCAAAAACAATATACTCAGATCACAACATAATCGAGGTTCAGACATGTATGCGCGGAGCCCCAGACCGACATAATGAGATTAGTCACGAGGGAGCATTCACCAAATTCAACTTCAATAACAAAAACATAAAGTGGGACCAAGTAAACCAAGTCCTAACCGATATAAGCTGGGAAGATAGACTAAGCAACACAGACCCCAACTTATGCCTAGAACAGATTAACTCGGTGGCACTCGATGTATGCACAAGGCTTATTCCTCTAAGAAAAAGGAGGAGTAGATGTAAAATAGAAAGAGACAGGCGCTCCCTTTACAGGCGACGGAAAAGAATAACAGAGCGGCTAAAAGAGGCCAATATATCTGAAATGCGTAGGGAGTCACTGGTCAGAGAAATAGCAAACATCGAACTTAAGCTAAAGGAATCTTATAGGAGTCAGGAATCGCGGGAAGAACTAAAAGCCATAAATGAAATCGAAAGAAACCCAAAGTATTTCTTTTCCTATGCCAAATCAAAGTCGAGAACAACGTCCAGTATTGGGCCCCTACTTAAACAAGATGGGTCCTACACAGATGACAGCAAGGAAATGAGTGAGCTACTCAAGTCCCAATATGACTCAGTTTTTAGCAAGCCGCTAACCAGACTGAGAGTCGAAGATCAAAATTAATTTTTTATGAGAGAGCCACAGAATTTGGTTAACACAAGCCTATCTGATGTTATCCTGACGCCAAATGACTTCGAACAGGCGATAAATGACATGCCCATGCACTCTGCCCCAGGGCCAGACTCATGGAACTCCGTGTTCATCAAGAACTGCAAGAAGCCCCTATCACGAGCTTTTACCATCCTATGGAGAGGGAGCATGGACACGGGGGTCGTCCCACAGTTACTAAAAACAACAGACATAGCCCCACTCCACAAAGGGGGCAGTAAAGCAATAGCAAAGAACTACAGACCGATAGCACTAACATCCCATATCATAAAAATCTTTGAAAGGGTCCTAAGAAGCAAGATCGCCACCCATCTAGAAACCCATCAATTACACAACCCAGGGCAACATGGGTTTAGAACAGGTCGCTCCTGTCTGTCTCAACTATTGGATCACTACGACAAGGTCCTAGATGCACTAGAAGACAAAAAGAATGCAGATGTAATATATACAGACTTTGCAAAAGCCTTCGACAAGTGTGACCATGGCGTAATAGCGCACAAAATGCGTGCTAAAGGAATAACAGGAAAAGTTGGTAGATGGATCTATAATTTCCTCACAAACAGAACACAAAGAGTAGTAGTCAACAGAGTAAAGTCCGAGGCAGCTACGGTGAAAAGCTCTGTTCCACAAGGCACAGTACTCGCTCCCATCTTGTTTCTCATCCTCATATCTGACATAGACAAGGATGTCAGCCACAGCACCGTGTCTTCCTTTGCAGATGACACCCGAATCTGCATGACAGTGTCTTCCATTGCAGACACTGCAAGGCTCCAGGCGGACATCAACCAAATCTTTCAGTGGGCTGCAGAAAACAATATGAAGTTCAACGATGAGAAATTTCAATTACTCAGATATGGTAAACACGAGGAAATTAAATCTTCATCAGAGTACAAAACAAATTCTGGCCACAAAATAGAGCGAAACACCAACGTCAAAGACCTGGGAGTGATCATGTCGGAGGATCTCACCTTCAAGGACCATAACATTGTATCAATCGCAGCTGCTAGAAAAATGACAGGATGGATAATGAGAACCTTCAAAACTAGGGATGCCAAGCCCATGATGACACTCTTCAGGTCACTTGTTCTATCTAGGCTGGAATATTGCTGCACACTAACAGCACCTTTCAAGGCAGGTGAAATTGCTGACCTAGAAAATGTACAGAGAACCTTCATGGCGCGCATAACGGAGATAAAACACCTCAATTACTGGGAGCGCTTGAAGTTCCTGAACCTGTATTCCCTGGAACGCAGGCGGGAGAGATACATGATTATAT
The DNA here is from genome assembly GCF_038502225.1 of Cherax quadricarinatus. Classification (NCBI taxonomy): domain Eukaryota; kingdom Metazoa; phylum Arthropoda; class Malacostraca; order Decapoda; family Parastacidae; genus Cherax; species Cherax quadricarinatus. The sequence goes on from NC_091307.1 coordinate 33,722,164, forward strand.
ACACCTGGAAAATCCTAGAGGGACTAGTACCGAACTTGCACACGAAAATCACTCACTACGAAAGCAAAAGACTTGGCAGACGATGCAACATCCCCCCAATGAAAAGCAGGGGTGTCACTAGCACGTTAAGAGACCATACAATAAGTGTCAGGGGCCCGAGACTGTTCAACTGCCTCCCAGCATACATAAGGGGGATTACCAATAGACCCCTGGCAGTCTTCAAGCTGGCACTGGACAAGCACCTAAAGTTGGTACCTGACCAGCCGGGCTGTGGCTCGTACGTTGGTTTGCGTGCAGCCAGCAGTAACAGCCTGGTTGATCAGGCTCTGATTCACCAGGAGGCCTGGTCACAGACCGGGCCGGGACTCTCTCCAGGTAATCCCCTATCCACTCTAAAGCCTCCTTGCTCATCCGCAATCCTACTCTCTGTCTTACCTCTAATTCTTTCAGTAATAACTCTACCGTACACTTTTCCTGGTATACTCCATAAACTTATTCCCCTATAATTTTTACAATCTCCCTTGTCCCCCTTCCCTTTATATAAAGGAACTATACATGCTCTCTGCCAATCCCTAGGCACCTTCCTCTCTTTAATACATTTATTAAACAAAAATACCAACCACTCCAACACTACTGCTATTTGTGTCATGAATCAGTTCCTGCTGATGCCTCACGCAACACTCACATGCTCTTGTTCTCCTAGATGTTATACCTTGGCCAGTCTTACCGCTTCCCTTTCTTCGTCGACATTTAAAAGTTCCTCAGAATATTCCTGCCATCTACCCAATACCTCCAGCTCCCCATCTACTAACTTTCCTACTCTATTTTAAACTGATAAATCCATTCGTTCCCTAGGCTTTCTTAACTTGTTTATCTCGCTCCAAAATTTGTTCTTGTTTTCATTAAAATTTCTTGACAGTGCCTCTCCCGCTCTATCATCTGCTCTCCTTTTGCACTCTCTTACCACTCTCTTCACCTTTCTTTTACTCTCATAAGCTAACTTTTTCTCTTTTATCACACCCTTTACTTCATCATTCCACCAATCACTCCTCTTTCCTCCTGCATCCTCCCTCCTATAACCACAAACTTCTTCCCCACATTCTAAAACTGTTTTTTTAAAACTATTCCAACCCTCTTCAACCCCCCCATCCTCACTACTCATACTTGCACCAGCCCATCTTTCTGCCAATAGTCGCTTATATCTCACCCGAACTTCCTCCTCCCTTAGTTTATACTCTTTTACATCTCTTATTGTTTCCATTTTCCTTTCGTCCCATCTACCTCTTAATCTAACTGTAGCTACAACTAAATAATGATCCGATATATCAGTTGCCCCTCTATAAACATGTACTTCCTGAAGCCTACCCATCAACCTTTTATCCAGCAATAAATAATCTAACAAACTACTTTCATTACGTGCTATATCATACCTTGTATACTTATCCTCTTTTTCCTAAAATATGTATTATTTATTACCAAACCTCTTTCTACACATAGCTCAATTAAAGGCTCCCCATCTTCATTTACCCCTGGCACCCCAAATTACCTACTACTCCCTCCACAATATTTTTACCCACTTTAGCATTAAAATCCCCAACCACAAGTACTCTCACACTTGGTTCAAAACTCCTCTTGCACTCAACATTTATCAAAATCTCTCTCTCCTCTACATTACTATAACCCACTTTTCACATCCAACCCTTATTTTGTTCCACATAATCCTTGAATTAATACATTTATATTCCCTCTTTTCCTGCCATAACTAATCTTTCAACATTATTGATACTCCTTCTTTAGCTCTAACTCTATTTGAAACCCCTGACCTAATCCCATTTATTTCTCCTCACTGAAGCTCTCCCACCCCTTTCAGCTTTGCTTCACTTAAAGGCAGGACATCCAGCTTCTTCTCATTCACAACATCCACAATCATCTTTTTCTTAACATTTGCACAACATCCACGCACATTCAAACATCCCACTTTGATGGTTTTTTCTTTTTCTTTTTAGTAGGCTATGCAGGAAAAGGGGTTACTAGCCCATTGTTCCCGGCATTTTAGTTCACTTTTACAAGACGCATGGCTTACAGAGGAAAGATTATTCCACTTTTCCATGGATATAAAAGGAAAAAGCAATAAGAACAAGAACTATTAAGATAAAATCAAAGAAAACTCCGATGAGTGTGTATATGTAAACGTGTACATGTATGTGCAGTGTGACCTAAGTGTAAGTAGAAGTAACAAGACGTACCTGAAATCTTGCATGTTTGTGACAGACTCCAACAATCCTACCATGTAAAACAATTACAGGCTTTTGTTTTATACTCATTTGGCAGGACGGTAGTACTTCCCTGGGTGGTTGCTGTCTACCAACCTACTACCTACTATATATATATATATATATATATATATATATATATATATATATATATATATATATATATATATATATATATATATTATATATATATATTATATATATATATATATATATATTATATATATATATATTATATATATATTATATATATATATATATATAATGTATATATAGTGTGTGTGTGTGTGTGTGTGTGTGTGTGTGTGTGTGTGTGTGTGTGTGTGCGCGCGCACGCGCGAATAAATCGTTTCGTGATTTTATTAATGTACAGACTGCTCGGGAAGGCTTGTACCTAAACACGATGAGGTTGAAAATAGTCTGAGGTTCCACGACCACGTATGTTCTCGCACCAGGGGAAACGCCCTTAGTTCCACTGGGCGCCTGTAGCAGCTATTCTGTTAATGGTGTGTACTCACCTAGTTGTACTCGCCTAGTTGTGGTTGCAGGGTCTAGTCACAGCTCCTGGCCCCGCCTCTTCACTAGCCGCTACCAGGTCGCTCTTCCAGCTCTATGAGCTTCATCATACTTCTTGTTAAAGCTATGTATGGATCCTCCTTCCACTACATTACTTTACAGATTTTTCCACTTCCTGACAACTCTGTGACTGAAGAAATACTTCCTAACATCCCTATGATTCATCTGAGTCTTCAACTTCCAACTGTGACCCCTTGTTACTGTGTCCCATCTCTGGAACAACCTGTCTCTGTCCACCTTGTCGATTCTTCTTAGTATTTTATATCTTGTTATCATGTCCCCCTATCTCTCCTGTCTTCCAGTGTCGTCAGGTCGATTTCCCTTAACCTCTCCTCGTAGGACATACCCCTTAGCTCCGGGACTAGTTGCAAACCTTTGCAGTTTCACACATTGACATTGCCAATGGTCCAAGTCGGACCGAAACGTCGTCGTAAGCTTCTCTCTTTTATTTGCGGGTTATTTATGTATCGTTCCAGTCACGGTATTGTGCCTTTTTTGTTATTTATTTGCAGTTTCTCTAGTTTCCTTACATGCTTGGCTACGTGTGGGTTCCAAACTGGTGCTGCATACTCCAATATGGGCCTAACGTACACAGTGTACAGGGTCCTGAACGATTCCTTATTAAGATGTTGGAATGCTGTTCCTATGTTTGCTAGGCGCCCATATGCTGCACCAGTTATTTTTTTTTTTTGATGTTCGTCTCAGGAGATGTGCCCGGTGTTATACTCACCCCAAGATCCTTTTCCTTGAGTGAGGTTTGTAGTCTGTACCCCTTCCCCTTGTATTCTTCTTTGCCCTTCCCCAGTCTTCATGACTTTGCACTTGGTGGGGTTGAACTCCAGGGGCCAGATGCTGGACCAGGCCTGCAACCTGTTCAGATCCCTTTGTAGTTCTGCCTGGTCCTCGTCGTATTGAATTCTTTTCATCAACTTAATATCTGCAAACAGGGACGCTTCGGAGTCTATTCCTTGCGTCATGTTGACAAATACCAGAAACAGCACCGGTACTAGGACTGACCCCTGTGTCACCCTGCTCGTTACAGGCACCGACTCTGACACCTCGCCACGTGCCATGACTCGCTGTTGTCTTCCTGACAGGTATTCCTTGATCCATTGTAGTGCCTTCCCTGGTCCTCCAGCTTTTGCACTAATCTCTTGTGTGGAACTGTGTCAAGACGCCTTCTTACAGTCCAAGAAAATGCATTCTGCCCATCCTTCTCTCTCTGTTCTTACTGTCACCCTGTCATAGAACTCCAGTAGGTGTGTGACACATGATTTCCCGTCCCTGAAACCGTGCCGGCTGTCGTTGATAAGCTCATTCCTTTCTAGGTGCTCCACCACTCTTCTGATAATCTCCATGACCTTGGATACTATACACGTCAGGGACAATGGTCTGAAGTTTAATGCTTTGTGTCTGTCTCCTTTTTTGAAAAATTGGGACTACATTTGTTGCTTCCTATACCTCAGGTATTCGCCCTGTTTCAATAGATATTGAAGATTGTTGTTAGTGGTGCACATAGCGCCTCTGCTCCCTCTCTCTGGACCCATGGAGAGATGTTATCCGGCCCCATTGCCTTTGAGGTATCTAGCTCGCTTAGCAGTCTATTCACTTCTTCCCCGGTTGTATGTATTGTGTCCAACACTTGATGGTGTACCCCATCTCTCCGTCTTTCTGGAGTCTCTTCTGTCTCCTCTGTGAACACTTTCTTGAATCTCATGTTTAGCTCCTCACATACTTCACAGTCGTTTCTTGTGAGCTCCCCCTCCTTTCCTCCTCAGACTGATTACCTAGCCCTTGACTGTTGTTTTCCTCCTGATGTGGCTGTACAACAGTTTTGTGTCAGATTTGGCTTTCGTTGCTATGTCATTCTCATATTGTCTTTGGGCCTCTCTTCTTACCTGTGCATATTCTTTTTCTCCTTATCCTCCTGGGTCCTTTAGCTTCTATACTTCTTTCATTCTATAACACATTAGGTTTTGGCCTCCTTGCACCTTTGGGTAAACCAAGGGCTCATCCTGGCTTTTTCGTTATTTCTGTTACCCTTGGGTACAAACCTCTCCTCGGCTTCTTTGCATATTGTTGTCACATATTTCATCTCGTTTACTGACTTCCCTGCCAGTTCTGTCCCACTGAACCCCATGCATTAAATTCTTCATGCCTGTGTAGTCTCCTTTCTTGTAGTTTGACTTCATTTGTTCGGTCCTTCCTGCTTCTCTCTCCACTTGTAATTATACTATGTCTTAGAAGCTCAGAACCACATGATCACTGGCCCTGAGGGGTCTTTCATATGTGATGTCCTCAATATCTGCACTACTCAAGGTGAATACTAGGTCCAGTCTCGCTGGTTCATCCTCTCCTCTCTCTCTGATACTGTCCCTTACATGTTGGTACATGAGGTTTTACAGTACCAGCTCCATCATCTTAGCCCTCAACGTTTTTGAGCCCCCATGTGGCTCCAGGTTCTCCAATCTAATTCATTGTGGTTGAAGTTACCCATAATCAGTAGCTTTGCCCTGCTCACATGAGCCTTTCTGGCCACTTCAGCTAGTGTGTCGACCATCCCTCTATTACTCTCATCATATTCTTGCCTTGGCATCGTAGTTTTCTGTGTTGGGTTATATGTCACTGCAATTTCCATCTTGGGACCTCCAGGCTGAAGCGTTCCTATTATGCAATCTCTTGCTTCTTTGTCTCCTCTCTTCAACTCATCAAAATCCCGTTGGTATTTGATGAGCAGTGCCACTCCTCCACCCCCCCCCCTCTGTTCCTTCCGTCTTTCATCAGGATCAGATATCCCGTTGGAAAGATGGCATCTGTTACCAACTCTGTGAGCTTGGTTTCTGCGAAAGTTATGATGTCTGGTGATGGCTGTGACTCTTTCGTGCCACTTATTCGTTATTCCATCAGCGTTGGTGTACTATACCTTCAGTTTCCTCTCCAACACTCTGTTTTATGGGGTCTGTGAGAGTGGGGGACCTAGCAGTGTGATGTGGGATTCTACAGCGTAGTGTGGGTTGGGGGCTGTAAGTGTGGATTGTGGTTTGCGTTGGGATAGTGTCATTCTGTTTTTGTTCTGTCTCACTCTTGGAACACCCTCTTGTATGCTGACGATTCCTTCAGCCGTTGTTTCTCTTGCAGGATCATTTTTTGCACTGTTTCTGTTTTGAAATTCAGCTTGGCCAACCGATTTCTCTCCTTCAAGTCCCCCCCCCCTAATCTCTGAAAATTTACTATCTCAGACATGTCCTCTTTACCTATTTCTTTGATGTTCTGCTGTCTTTCATTGTGTGCCCTCCCCTCGCTCTCCTGAAGCCCATGAATAAACACTGACTTCTCCCTCTCCTCCTCTCATTGTCTTTCTGTCTGTGTCTCTGGTTTCCATTTGTACATGGTCATTTTCTTCCCTATTTTTTCCTGTAGGTAATGGTGGTATGGCCGTGCCTCTGCATGTGATGTATCCCCCTTTCCACCTTCACCCCTCCCATATCTCTATCCCTGCTCCCAACTGCCCTACCCCTTCATTCCTCGGCCCTGCTTGGTGGGCTGATAGGTCCTTAGCATTAGTTGTGTCTCCTTCCTTTCCGCTGGGCTCCTCGTTCACTAGGGGTGTACCAGCTTCAGATGCTGTCTCCTCTTTTCAGTACCCCTGTGAGTCGCTTCAGCCTATTTGCCTCATTCTAGGACCTTTATCCTGGCTTCTGTAGCTTCGATTTGTGTCTACCATTTCTTCTCCTCCATCCTCTTTTCCAATTCATAGAAATCTTTGCTTCCATCCTATTCTCCATTTTCTCAGAAAACTCGCCTAGTTTCCTCTCCCACTCTTGTTTTATCCTTTTGCATTGCTCTTGCATCCATTCTTCCTTACTAGAACCATTCTTGTCTGATCCCGTGAGCCTTCGACTTCCCTTCTGAGCAACCATTTTTTAATGGGTTAAATGTTGTGGTTGTGTGCATGTGTGTGTGGGGGTGGGGGGTTGCCCGGGGGCGCGATAGGGGGAGAGGGAGGGAGAGGAACAGGGAGTGTGATGGTTGGATGGAGAGAGAGTGGGAAGGTGGCCAGAGGGAAAAGGGGTGGAAGGGAGGGAGGAAGCAAAAGAGATAGGAATGGGAGGAGGGAGGGGGAGGAAGAGAAAAGGGAGAGGGGTGAGAGAGAGAAGGGGGAGAGAGGGAGAGGGAAAGAGATGGAGAATGAGGTGTAATTTGGTGTATGTGCGTAAATGTGTGTACGTGTGTGCGTGTGTGAGTGTTACTTTTGGGTTTGAGTCGTGCGTGGACATGTGTGCGCGTTGTACGTGTGTTTGTGTGTTTGTGTGTGTGTGTGTGTGTGTGTGTGTGTGTGTGTGTGTGTGTGTGTGTGTGTGTGTGTGTGTGTGTGTGGGAGAGGGCAGGGGAGTTGTAAGGGGGAGAGATAGTGGGAGGGGGACAGACTGATGGAGAGGTAAGAGAAAGTGAGACGGTGGGGTAGAGGGGGAAGAGAAAGGTGAGGAAGGGAGGAGGGAAAAACGAGAGAGGGGGGAAGGGAGAGGGAGAGAAAGGACGATAGAG